>NC_090695.1:97395645-97706002 GCF_013368605.1 Nyctibius grandis
CCAGGATGGCAATTGGATGGATTCCACTTTGTCCTTTCCATCAGGAAGAGCACTGGCAGCTTAGCATTGACTGCAGGTTTTCTTACTGGCAGTCGATGCTAGCAGGGCTGTGCAGGCTGAACTGGCTGCTCAGTGTGGTGGATTCACTGCCACAATGAGCACTTCAACCCAGCCAAATGCAAAGTCACAAATCTGAGAGTGAAGCACAGGCCATGCTACAGAAAGGGTGAATTGTACTTTGGAAAGCAGGGGATGTGAAAAGGACTAAAGGATTACCATCAACTAGGAGTCTTATAGGGCAGACTGCTTACAAAACCGACGCAGCCACCAGATGTATAAGCAAGGGAATATTCAGCTGAAGCATAACAGTGGTGTAATTCATTATATACCCTTAATGGGGCCAGAGCTCATAAAGAAGAGGAAAACACTTGAAACAGGTCTTGAAAACCTGCTTCATACTGAGAGATTAAAGGTGTTCAATGTTCTTGTGTTTGCCAGACTGCAAGAGATTATTTTATCTATTATTGCACCAAAAAGGAGAAGTTCTAGAAGAAAAAAAGCAAAATCACATCTGATCAAAAACCAAACTTTGCGCATTCAGACTAAAAACACCAGATTTTTTTAGCAGAAAGAGTAAATACCTACTAGAAGAACATACTTCATCAATAGGAGATGGCCAATCCCTAACACCAAGACTGGGTGGCTTTTAAAAGACATGCTGAAGTTCAGTGCAGAGCTCTGTGGCTTGCGTTATGGTAGGAAAAAAGTGTACTGCAATGACAATACCTTGTCATGGTAAGCCCGTAAATGGACATTCTACATACACCAGACAAAGAGTTTCCCCCAAAACCTTAATGAATAAACATCAAATTAATTTTTCTTGTCACTTAGGAGGCACATTCAATGAAGATTTTCCAGCTGTGGTTTTAGGCTGCTAAATTAATTGGGGTAAGAACTCTTCCCCTGCCTTTGAAACGAAAGCTGTAGATTTATGAAGAGTGGTTGTTGTCAGAGATGTCTTCCCAAACTTCTAATTTTCTGAATTTCACTGGAGGACAAAATGGCATTTTTATCTGCACAAGATCTGCTTGGAATATCCCTGGGAATTTCCCTTTAAAAGAGACTTTGGTTTGAATATAAACTGCAAAAACGCCCCAAGGAAACAAAAAGCCTGGCCCACAGCCACCCTATTGTTTGGGGGGGGAGAGAAAACAAGGAGAGAGAGAAAATATGCTCTGTAATCACAATGCTTTTGAAAGAAAAAAAATAGACATAAATCAAATGCTTTCTTGAAATGCTAAAACAGGGGTCAGGTTGGTAAATTCCATGCTTTAGTCTCAGCCAAAATGCTTCACTGAAAAGGAAATCTGAATAGCAAAGGGCAAATGTCTCAGATTAGAAACGTCTTTATGGCAGTGATGAAAAGTAAATGGTGTTTCCAAGAAAAAGAAATTCCTCTTGTTTTCCATTTCAATTTGAACAGATTATGGGCTTCTTTGTACTTAGCAACTAACTCACAGGAGTATATTTGGGTAATTACATGTACTAGTTCTACTGCTTCTCATATTCTGGAAGAGATGCCTACATGGTGTCTGCTTTTGGCCAAGCCACAGTGCTATCATCCTGCCTTTGAGATGTGATCCCTCTGCAGACAGCTGAAGCTGATCAAGATGTGCTTGCCCACCAAGATGTGCTGCCATCTCCCTGTGCCTACGGGGCTGGGGCTGCCTTCTACACAGAATGGAGTGGACCCACTCATGCAGCTCCTTCCAGCGACTCAGCTGTGGCATGTTTTGGAGGGGTTGAAAACAAAGGACTTGTCTGACCACGCTTGTGCATCCTAAAAGTGCTGCTTCTGAACTGCCAGCTCAGAGAAGGTGGCTGCAGAGTTCCTCTGCCTCATTCTTGATGGCCTGGCACCTCATATCAGTACTCACTTCTGGGCAAAGCTTGGCAGTAAGTGTTTCCAGTCCTGGCTGGTGGGATATAGGATCCTGGTGATATATGAAATTGGAATGTGTAGGCAGCTGAGCTAACTCTAAAGACTGAAAGATTAGGACTTAGACCATCAAACCCACAAACTAGCAGAACACAGCTTAAATAGCATAAGATTTTAAAAACAAAGGAGTCCTAAACTTCTTGGAGTTCTTCTGATGTGCTTTATGTCTTTCTGAGGGAGGAGTGCAAGTCAGCAAAAAGTTTCTTTCCTTGTTTTTTCAAGTAAATGGATCCATAAAAAAATGGTCCCAGGAACTGAACACTTGAAGGATCCTATCAAATATCATCAAGACTGGCAGTATCATTGTTCCTCTTGCAGCTCATGAGAATATGGTGATTTGAGACCCCACTTCAAGCTTTTAACACTCTGAAACATCTTCCCTGTTTGCCTTTTAAAGTCTGCAACTCCTCTGTCAATATGTGTCAGTACACATGGTTGCTCCTGTCTCACAAAGAAAACTGCTGAGCTGGCAGCTGTCTACTTCCAATGCTTTCACCAACAGCTTTCTCTGTCTATCCTTGTGTTTCCTAAATTTGCCAGTGAAAGCTGTGTTTTATAAGAGCTCTGCCCACAGCCATCAGCTCTCTGTTAACTCTTTTTCCATTATTCTGGTTCTCCCATCTAACACACTCTATGTGAGCAGGATGTGCCATGCAAAACTCTGCTACCAAGGCACTGGTGGCAGCAGAGAAAGCTGATATCCTCCCCAGGTGGCTTCTAGTGCCCAACAAACATGGTAGCACAGAGCTGTCCCCAGGCCTGAAAGGCATAGTCCAGCAAGGGGAACGAACTGGACGTGGATGAAGTCTGGGGGCTTACCTGGGGAAGCGCTTGTACCACTGTGTCCAGAAGAGCTCGCATCCCGGTGGCCATTTTAAGCAGTTTCAGCACTACAATGAGAATCAAATCCTGGTCAGCAGGGCTGGGAAATATTTCAAGGAAAACCCATAAAAGAAATCTAGCTTCAGATCTTACAGGGAGGGTTTGCATCTCTCTTGCATCTATTCATACAGATGGCAAGCTCACTCCGTCCTGGCAGGGCCCACAGAACATCTGAACATCCTGACTACTTCCCACACCAATTAATGTTAAGGACATCAGTAAAACAGTCCAAAAGCCAGAAGAACTCCAGTGTGCCCTAGCAGGAAAATGGGAGAGTGATGGGAAGACACTTCATCAGTGAAGAGCATCATCTCAAGCTTTGATGCTCCCTTCTCCACAGCTTCCTGCTCTTGTCTGGTATCAGTATAAAAGGTCCGTGATCCCAGGTTTGAATTAGGGACCAATCTAAGATGCCACTGGCAACACCCATGAAACCCCCACCTAGCTTATCTCTGAATTGACATTTTGCAGCTTCAGTGCCCACTGTTCTCAAGTTGAACTGAAACAGCAGGACTAGAAGAACAAATGGCCAAACCATTTCCAGATGAGTCTGGAGGGATGGCTGGAGACCTACGGAGCAGGCTATACCTCTTGCTATTCTCAGCACCCGCATGATGCGAATTATTGTGGGATTGATGGGCAGTGCAGCATTCATCTCTATTTCCTCCAGCGTGATTCCCACAATTGATAAGAGAACTATGGCCAAATCCAGCTGATTCCACCTAACAGACAAAGAGAGGAAGGAAAAAAAAAGTCATACATGGACTGACACCCAAGAGTAGAGAGTTATCTGTTAATAACAAGCACAAGCAAATCCCACATTCATCTTCTCTCTCATATCTGGGCTCATGATCTTCTACATGGTACAAAATCAACTCACTGCAGCTGGCACGGACAGCCTCTGAGGCACAAGCTGCTGTAGGCTGTGACTGGGAAGTGTCCCTGCCTACTTCCCGGTCCCTATCGTCCCCTGCTATCCACTTGGAGCCACTCTCAGGGACAAGACACTAGGCTAGAGGGACCTTTGATGTGATGCAATACAGCTGCTCCCATGTTATGTCACCTGTCTCTTGAATTCCTCCACTTGAGTATCTTCACTGATAGCCTAACACTTGTAGAGGGCCTTCCACACCAGCACTAGAAAGACAGTAAGATGTGAAGAAACTGAGTGTCTTTCCTGTGCAATTTCCCTCACAAGGAATATTGCTCATAGCAGCTTTCAACCACTCAGTCAGGATAAACGAAGCAAACAAGCTGATTTAGTGGAAAAGTGTCCAATCTTACCCTGCTCCCCAGCAAGCTGCCAGACCACAACATGCTTTTGTACACAATGCTTCTGGCTAAATGTGAGGGCGAATAAGATCTGTAGGTCTCTGCAGCCGGGATCTGAAGGCAGCGGGGCTGAACACAACCACCTCTGTCTTTGCCAAAGGCTTTACAAAGCCAGCAGTCTACCAAAGGACTGGTTTGGACTGCAAAGGAGACTTGTTCTGAGGAACTCTGTGATCTTAGGTTGCCAAAACTACTCTTTTGAGGACTGGATTGATGCCAACAGGTTGTTTCTGACCTCTAAGCTAAGCCTGTCAGACCTGGTGGAGAGGCAGATACCGGGGGAAAGAATGTATCTAGAATTTTGTCAGATTTCCTGAATTCATTCTGCAAAGCAGTACCAGCAGTTCTTAGAGGTTTTAATTCCTACACAATAAAGCCTGCACCCATGGAGAGACAGCCCTTTGCTCTTCCTTGCACACAGCATGTAGCACACTCATAGTAATGCTACATTTACCCAGCATCTGGCTTTGAAACTAGGTCAATACAGCTCCATCCCAAACGCACAGGAGTTTAAAACACTCTCACCTGTCCTTAAAGAACCTTCGAAAGCCAAATGCCACCAACTTCAGAACTGCCTCGAACACAAAAACTATGGTGAACACATAGTTGCAGTACTTCAGGGCTTCATCCAGGGACTGAAAAGAGAGACACCAGTTAGACCAGCCCAAGCTATCCTTTCCTAGAGCCCCTGCAGGGGGACTGGCAGAGAGATGTAAGATGTAAAGTCATAACAGCTTGCAGAGCTCAGCTACAAAACTGCGCTAAATCACACAGCAAAACTCAAATAAAGGATTAGACACTGATGCAAACAAAAACCTCAAAAGCACTAATACTAGTTCTGCTAAAAATGTCAAGAGCTGTCAATCCTTCCAGTGCAGTGCACAAATTGTTCAGTCTGGGTCAGAGAGAAAATTTTACCCCTTCCCCATGTAGTAAAGTTTACTTCTTCCAAACTGCCTAGCCTTGGGTAGAATAAAAGACTTGATGGATCATTTCTTTATTCCAGCATGGCAATCTTTAGGACAATGGCTTTGCTTAAAACACCCAGAAAAATAAATAATGTTGGAGATGGAGTAAATCTTGCCTTCTTGAAAAATGTTACACCTCTAGAGCTGGGCAAAGTATGGCCATATTTGGTGCAATGTTCACGCTCTCTATAGAGCTGCTCTCGGAAGTCAGGAATCTGCAGTGTTTATACTGTAAGATGATGAGTGTTTATAATGGATTTCGTTGGAACTGTAGGCCAACAATAGCAAAAGAATCTTGCCGGGACCTTAAAATAGATAGTTGCAGAGTGAAACAGCTCTTTGGTTGGGTAGGGATTTGGAAAGAGGAGGGAGGGAGGGGAATTTAGTTTAATGTAGTATAGGTCTCTTACAGTAAGAAAATGACAACAATGAACATCAAAACAGACACAACTGGAAATAAAATGCAACAGAGGAGTCTGCAAAGCAACGTCTGCTTTGTTGACAGAGGAAGCCTCAGGCCACAGGGAAGCTCTCCTCGTCACATCTGTGTGATTAATGTGCTTTGCTGACCCCAGATATGTGGGATGACCATGCACTGATGTTTTGGGAACACGAGCTGAAAGTTTTTCAGGTGTTGGCATTCCTCAGTGCACTACTATCTCTATTTTTGTTCCAGTGCCTAAAATAAAATGGCAGCTTAAAACAATGTGGGACAATTTACTATTTCATCTGAAGCTCACTGCCTGAGCCTGAATTCTCGTACTGTGTGCTGGTTTGCAATCAGATTTACACCATTGTGTTTTACAGGAATATAAAACAAGTATAAATAAGACCTAATCTGGATAAATAACATTTACATGCGAAACAAAGGCTGTTATGCAAAGGAATTATGGGGGCAGAACAGCACACAGTCAGCTGGCATAAAACACATGCGTTACCCTGTGGCTTGGTGCCCCTCTGGCTTAACTTCCAGAAGGCATTTGCAGGTTACCCAGCAGACCATGCAGTGCTAGAGAAATAAACACTGAGCCTAGAGCTCCGTGAATGATAAAGCAGTGGAAGATTAAAATATGTGGCAAATGGACAGGCTATATGATTTATGCTAAAGGTTTTATTGGGAAAGAAGGATTTTAGGATACATAAAGAAAAGAAGGGTTGTACTTAAGAGTTGGTTTATATTAAATTCATTGAGGAAAAGAAACGTTGCAGTGTATGCATTAACTTCATGTTTATATCTGTTAATGGAATATTCTAAAACTCTGGACTGTTTTACAGTCTGAGGGTCGGTCATGGACGGGATCAGGAGAGGAAATATTTGGACTGGTCTTCTCCTAGTAAGAGTTTAGCTCACTCTCCATTAGCCTTATTCTCTGCTTTTTTTTAATGCAAGAGAAGGGAAATCAAGCTTTTGGCTGGGGCAAGTGACTCCCAAACGGTAGAGCTGTCCTAGAGTTTAACAGATTGCAATGCTGAGCCTGGAGCCTGCTGAGGCTTTCAAACACCAGGGAATGGTCCCAGGGAAGCAGGGCTGGCTGCAGACCTCACTGGTCAATGGTATCCCAAGGGAACTGTGTATGGTGCTCAGGTCCTCAGCTACCCCACACCGCTGTGTTTCACAGCCAGCACATTGATGGATGGCTCTTACCTTTGGCTGGTTGTAGTGCTCCATTGACATAGTGATGACATTGACCCCAATGATGAATGTGATGAAGAGGTCAAGATAGTGGCTGGTGCAGAGGGTGTGAATGTACTTCCGCGCTGGGGAATAGTCAGCGTAGTAAGGCCTGCGTTGGGCTTCTGCAGAAAAAGAGAAAGAAAGGCAACGCGATGAATGCAGGCCCCGCTGCATGGCTGGCAGCCACCGCAATGTGGCCTGCAGGTCATGTCTTACACACACCCACATTCAGCATGTGGGAGAACTGATTCAAGCAAGCCATGTGGAATGACCAAATGCTTCTACCTAGAACCTTCAAGAACACAGTGGGGTTATCAGGCTGAGCCAAACCTCTTGTGCCTGCAGTAGGGACCTCCACAGCTTTGACAACCAGGCCCGTTTTTCTCTCAAGTGCTCTCTGTTCTTACTGTTCGCTCTCGGGCTAGAGGACAACCTTTTCACTTAATGGGACACTTGTCACAAACCAGGAAGGGTGAGAAGCAGAATGGAAACGAGACCCAAAGCCAACAGAAAAGCTTCAAACTCAGCGATGACTCAACTCCAGTTTAGAGGAAAGGCTTAGGGCAGGTCTCATCGGCCTGGAGTCTGATATGCATCTTTCCTAACCCTGCTGATGTCAAGCATGTTCCACATAAGAGAAGAACATAACCTGAGCTCAGCTTCTGTGGCAGAAGGGCTTTGGTGTATTTTAAAGGTACAAAGAAAACATAGCGATGCCTGTGGCAACGTAGAGCACGTGTGAGGGTTAGTAGCGCACAGGAGAGCATCAACAGCAATGGAGTGGGGTGCTCAGCATTTGCCTCTACAAAGACTATCAGCACAAGCTCCTCTGGAAATATAAAACCAAGGGCACGGCTGCATCTAAAAAACCATTTGGGCTATGACCACATGAATTTTCTCTCTCTGCCTCTGGTCATGACTCCTCCTTTCTTCTCTTTGAAATGGGGAAATTTCTGCACATGACCAAGTTCCCGGGGCTGTTCCAAGGAGAGTGTCTGGACACTGCCCTGCAACCGAATTGTATTTACTGCGTGTGTCTCTCTTAAATTAGACTGTGACCACAAGATGGTTGTGGGCACTCAGATGGAGACAAATTCTTTTCAAACTTAAGAAATGTAAATGTTCCAAGAGCGTACTTAAGGTCAAAGTCAGTATTACTGTAGATTTTAGGTCATACTAAGTCAGAGCAGGATTGTTCTTAATAGAGAGGGTTTTTTTGCAAATGTTTCAGCAAATTCAGCTTTAAACACATGAGGAGCTGGGAAAAAGGAGTTGCTTCACTTTAAAAATAAGGAGTGAAAGAAGTTCAAAAGTACTCAGTGCCCCCCTGAAATACATCTTCCACTCCTCTCACCTTGCTAATATCTTTCAGATGGAGTGACTCTTGAAATGTGGGTTGTTTTTTTTTTTGGTAGTGCAATTGATGCCAGATTAGAGTCCAAAATCCTAAAACAAATTGGATAAAGGGAAACTGAATCTGTTGCTCTCTTTCAACTACTATTTTTTTCTGGTAGTTAAAAGTGGAGTGGAGGCATTTGAAAAACATTTCCTTCTGACCTGGGTCACCTCGACTTATTTTTTTCTGATAATGGGTGTGGAAAAACAAGATGAAAGCAAACACAATTGTTTTTGAATACATTTTTCTGTTGCTTTCATGTGCCTTAGTCCTACCAGTCATCTTGGACTGGGAGGGCTGTCTTTGCTACTGAGCTCGGCTAATCTTCCAGTGTGCCTAAAAAATAATAATAAAAACATTTCAGTATAATATTTATTTAAGTCTGTACAATGTGCTTTCATGTGTATTCAGGATCACGACATTTTTTTTTTTTTTTTGGAAATGTCTTCTTGGGAATGCAAAAAATCAGCTTGTTGGGAGGTCTGAGAATATCCCAAATAGTCAAAAGTGATATTAAGGGACTATTTATGAATGACTAATGGTTGATTAATGGATCTCAGAACAACATTTGCAGTGATGGGCAGTGTGTGAATACACTGGCTAGCAGCACGTAAGGAAAATAGGCTGTAGGTGACTGCAACTACTCTCTAACCTGCCGAAAGGCAGCCGTTGATTAACTATTCAGCAAAAGATGAGATGTTTATTATGTTTTACAAACTACTTATCTAATTCTAAAGCATAATCACAAGAAGACATTTTCCACTGTAAAGTTGCTGAACAGAAAACCTTGTAGGCTGCCTGTCAGCAACACAGCTCTCTCTTTGCATGGGCTGGGTATACAAATAGTAAAGAGGAACAGTCCAGCCATAAAGGTGGGTCTGTTTTATTGAAAAGTGTCTCAGAGGTCTGTGCGTGGACGCTCTGCCAGTGCTCAGCGCTGGCTCTGCCTGGTCAACTGGTTGCTCAGAAAACTTGGGATAGGTTTAACTTGACCTGGGATGAGGGAGCTCTAGGAAATGCCTTCCTCATTTAGGATGCACTACGTGCCTGAAGCCAGGTTAACGAATGAAAAAGGTACTTCTGAGGGGACACATACAAGGACAGTCTGGGATCAAGTTGACAACGCTTTGAAACACATGCACCACCACTGTCATGCTCAGTGCAGTAACCCATGCAATGTCCATTAGAGGAGATACCGCTCATGCGAGGCTAACGGTAGTGAGCAGGGGTGTGCAGGAAGGACAGGCCGGCTTCTGCTCTTGGCGACGCCGGTGTTAGGCTGGGGCAACCCCATGAAGGCAGATGGATTATAGCAGGGTGAAAGCAGTGAGAGATCAGCCACACAGCAGCTCTGACCCGCTCTGAGCAGGAGGAAGGCTGCATTTCAGAGCTCCAAGGCCCCCAGCTCTGCTGGGTCACTGTTCATTCCCAGTCCCTTTAGAAACAGGAATTTTACTTCAGTCAACAGCACAGCAAGTGGCTCTGGCCTCCTTTCAGTTCAGACACGCATTTTTACCTCTTAGTGAGAATACACTGTTATTCTCCCCAGTTTGGGTGTAAGTGTTCACTGCACACACCTACTGCTACAGCCTGCTCAACCAGAGACGGGGGATCTGTAGGAGAACCTATACGAGGAGAACAGTGCACCATGGGGATGTGGGCACAGCAAACGGGGGAGATCGAGTGCATCACTGATTACAGCAGGTAAAATGTAACCTGTGCCTGGTTTCTCGGATGAGACTCCAATCAGCCAACTAGCAGAATTATATCAAATGCAGACAAGTATCCCTTCAGCTGCAGCTGATGGTTTGTATTGGTGGAAACGCAGGAGGGAAAGGAGAAACCATCAAACATATGCAAAAGGAAAACCACAGCCCTTTCTCGCCCCTGCTTCTAGATGTTGGCTAATGCTTGAATCTCATCTCTCTGCAGAGTATTTAAACTTCTTTGCTTGTGATTCCGCTGACATGAAAATTAATGGAGCACTGTCTCCTAGCTTAAAAGCATTTAGGTTGGCATTACAATTGCTAGCTACAGCTCCTCCATTATTCTCCTCTGCATGAAACATTACGAAGCCCTAATGGGTTTATATGCATGCTTGGCACAGAGGAGCTCTATACCTGCAGCTGCCTGGAAAAATAAGCAAGATGGTTTGATAATTCCCTAGTTGGAAATACTAAACACTCAGATATGCAGTGCCTGAAATTTTAGTTACAGCTCAAATGTTTCTGCTGGATACAGGGATGGTTGTGGCATTGAGAGGATGGACTAATTTAAATACCACTGTGTGCTGCCCACAACTGCTCACCCCTAGAGAGAAAGGCTTGCAGGCAGAGCTCTGAATGGCATCTCTGCTGGGTCTCAAAACAAAACCGGCCTCTTCTACAATGCCCACTCAGCTCTGTGTTGGGAAATGCCTCAGAGAAACCCAGCGGTGGCCACGCTCCTCTCGTACAGAGTGGCAATCAGGAAAAACATTTCCTTTCCCGAGTCCTCAGTTTTTGGGGTCTTCCCAGGGCCCAGTGACTTGGTGACACTACTGAAATGCACTCTCTGCTCCCCAGCTAGGGCCTCCCCCAGGCTGTGTCAGGCACTTCCAGCTTTTCCAGCGTTGCCTGCACTGCTTTTGGCACAGTGTCACCCAGACCCTGCCTGCAGCCTTTGAAGCCCAGAGCACTGCCTGCGTTTGACCCGACATCGCGCTCTGCTCAGCGGGCCAGCGGCCACCGGCTTCACAGCAGATACAGGCGGGTTGGATTTGGCCGCGTATCCTGAATGCAGAGGAGATCAAGCTGATCCACGTGGTTTTAATCAAAAACTTTAATCTGGGGAGGCTGGTTTCAGTCTGTGTCTTCTGAGAACCTCATTAAAAGGTTAGGAGCTGCAGGATTATTAAATTACACTACACTTACTTACATAGTAGATAGAGTGGATGGAGGTAGTGGCTGTGTCAGAAAAAAATTCTAGTTCATCTTGAATTTTTACCTTCACATGAAAAAGTATGCTGTGCAGTTCTGCCTTTAAAACCACATCAAATGCATTTCTACGGTGTATTCAACCCCCTGCCCTCTTTCCTCATGTGAGCAGAGTTAACTGGCAAACCCAGTGCCCTCTTTCAGTGCTGGCCCTGGCCTCAGCTGAGTGTACTGCAGCCCAGTCCTGAAGGCTGGGCCCTGTGGCCGCTGCTGCTGCCGTGGCAGCAGTGCCTTGCTGACATGTTGGGTCCATGAGCTCCGTGGCCAGTGCCTCGAGTGATGCTTGTCACAGGAGCAGAGAGAGTCAAGGCATGCTGACAAGGGGTGTGGGGTGTCACCCTGTCCCAATCCCTTCATGAAAGTGGCCCTTAGATGGGAAACAAGAAACTTTTTGGAAAGGTCTGAGGTGGTGTCTGATAGCAGAAATGTGGGCTGAGAGGGACCTTCCTGCCAGGCTCCTGGAAGGCCTGGGAAGTACCCCCAAAACAGACATGTGATGATTCCCCATCCCACCTGCCTGGGGTGTGATGAAGGAGCTGTGTCCTGATGCAGGGCTGTGTCCTGCACGGAGCAATCCCTCTGCCAGGCTTATAGCTCTGCACACAGGGTCCAAATCCTGGACCCAGCCTGTAGAGCCTGGGATTCGTACCCAGGATCTGCTCAGATGCGACCACCCAGGCACTGATAAGCTGAGGCTTAACCCATCCCCAGGCCTG
Source organism: Nyctibius grandis (assembly GCF_013368605.1). Lineage (NCBI taxonomy): Eukaryota > Metazoa > Chordata > Aves > Nyctibiiformes > Nyctibiidae > Nyctibius > Nyctibius grandis. Next base: position 97,407,589 of record NC_090695.1, read on the forward strand.
AGCCCAAGCCTGCTATGGCTCAATGGTGCATTTCTGTGTGTGTAGGTACCTACAGATGTCCAAAGACCTCAATACACAGAAACACAGGGCTGCTGCACACAGAGGACATTACACACAGGAGAGAGGACACAAAGACAAGATGCCAGGCAGACAGGGCGAGTCCAGATGGACAAGCATTGCTCAGATAGGACATCTGTTAGCTCTGCTGGATTTTATTCATGTCAACATCCCTAATTCTTCTTCCCCTTATGGTCTCTTCAGGCCAAATACTAGAAATGGCAGCTGAAGGAAAAGCAGGGCTCTCTGCTTGGCTTCCCAGCGTAGGCTCCTTGCTCCTCCACAGAATCACTGCTCTCCTGTGCCCATCCTGCCCCGTGGGGACTGGCCTCTCGCCCGCTCCTCCGCACAGGTGACACACACAGCGCTGGGGTAAGCGGAAAGCTGGCCAGCCCGCCGTCACCATGCAGCGTCCCATGCCTGCATGTGCACACAGACACTCCTGCAGAGACTCACTGCCACACACGGCACCAACCACATCTCACATCTTTCTGAGTCTGCCATGTTTTTTCACCAAATCCATCATCTCCTAGATTACCCAGGAGGTGAAAACTACTCCCATTTAAATTAAAAAAAAATCCGTTAAAATGTAAATAGTAATCTTCCAAAAATGTGCATCAGATATTTGATTTCACCTTGTTAACAACTCAAATTTGGATGCCAGGCTCTCCGTGCTGAACAGAGGCAGGTAGGAGACCTCAGAGCCAGATGATCTGAGGTAACCTCCTGGAAGCCCAGCACATGGCCAAACATTTAGCCTCTCAGTTGCTATATTGGACTTGATTGCCTTCCAGAAAGCTGTCCTCCTCCCTGCGTGCTCTCAGTGAAATGTTACAACCCACATCTGTGCAATGCCTGGGTCTGCAGTCTGAAATATCATCTCCTTGACTGTATCCTTCGAGATAGCTGGATAAAGAGGGGCAATGTAACAGTGTCCATCACTTTGATAGGGACTGGCTCTTTTGGTGTCTAAGCAGCAGGCACAGACAGACTTGTAATAAGATTTATATACTAATCAGGAACAGCAACTGGCTGTGGTTTAGCTATGCTTCCTTACCTGTGCCCCAGACTGTTATCTCTAAGGATGCTTACTGTTCTTTGTAAATAAGCTTTTTTTTTTTTGGCATATAAACTTTGAGTTTATCTGAGTGTCTTCTTGGGTCAGCACATTGGGGTTGAAATACTGTGCAAGCAGGAGGACTCTTGAGAGCCTGAAACTGATTTCTCTTATTGTGCTGGAAATGCTGCCTTCAGGATTTCCACTTCTAATCCTAGTTGGAACCTTCAACGCAAAAAACAAAATGGGAAAAGGGAAATGAAATTGCATTCGAACTCTTCTAAATCTCTGAAGAGATTCAATGTCTGTTTACAGCTGGCTAGTTTGATCTAGATTTCATTTTAACCCAGCTACTTAACTCACAACTAGCTAAAATGAAATGGGCTTGGCCTTCACTGTGGTGCCAGGTCAGTCCGTCATTAAGGTCCTGTGGAGACCATGGTGCAGACATTTAGTGCTGAGGTCTCCCAAGGCACCAATAAAGAGGACCACAAGAGCAGGAGAGGAGCTGCAAGGGATACAGCTGCCTGCCTTCTGACTCAGGCGTGGATGGATGGAGGAATGTGGATGGGATTCTATTAGCAAAGACTCCGACCTCTATGTCCTTAGAGCCAGGCAAAAGACTATTCAATCTAACTGCAGTTTTCCCAGCTGAAAATGGACACCTATGGCTTGATGTTTGGGAGACAACTAGCCATTTGTCTCAATGAGATATTAGGTCCTTACAGGAGATTACACAGGGCAGCACAGTGCTAGGCAAAGAGCCACAGGACTGCTGCAGCAAGCAAGGCCAGAAGCACTCAAGCCTTATCCCTGACTAAGCTCATCTTTGCTCACAGTGGCCAAGCCACGTTCCCTCACTTACTTCTAAAAAATGCTTGCCAGCATCTAATGCAGGCTCTCCCTGTTCATTAAAACTGGCTGGGAAGTCGGTGTGGCTGGTTTCCTGGTAGTTTCCCTGGGAATACCCACCAGATGCTATAGGCAGCTTGTCCCTGGTGGAGCCTGCCAAGAAGCAGCAGAGGTGAGAATTAATACATGAGAACCCCTGGGAAGGTTTGGGTCAGGAAAGGCACACAAGCTCAGGCTTTTGGTCTGGTTTGATGGTCTCTACTAGATCCACTAAGAAGCAGATTTCAGCTAAAGGCCTTCTGTTGCACCCTAATGGCCCTGCATCTGGCCAATATTTCCATGTAGACTGTTTGCAAGGACAAACTGAGTCCCAGCACATTGCTCAGCAGCGAAGGGCTCCCCCAGCCTGCGATGGGGCAAGCATCTCTTGTAATGGACATCTTTGAGAGAGGAAGTTTCTGGACAGCCCCATCTCGGGGCTCCATTCCTCTCCCCAGGGCTGTTGGTTTGTTCATGCCCTCATGCAGCATGTTTGTGGCATGCGGGGCCATGCGCTAGGACTCTAAAAAGCATCGCAATTATTTTGTCTAAGAAAAGAATTAATAAATCAAACCACCACCATCATCAGATGCAAGCGGCACATTAAGCCACAGGGCTACCCTCGGGACTGGCCTTCACACACAAGCCTTGCAGAGCATGATGGAGGACTCTGCTTGGAGGAGGATTTTCTCCCCAGCCAAGTAAACAGGTAATGCTTTCCATCAGGCTTGTAGAGGACAATTCCAGGGTGTTGGCAACCCAAGACTTAAGGTACCGCCAAAAGAGGTAATGAAGCAAAACAACCTCTTGAATCCCATGGAAACAAAACCAAAGGAAAATGAAAGTCTTGCTTTGGGAGCAGGCAGGGCTCAGAAAGATTTTGGTTTGTAACGCAGTCTACCGACCAGACAGGTATATCTCCTTACTCCTGCGCTTTTTCTCCAAGCGTCTCAGCCGCTTCTCCTCCCGACGCCGGGCCTCCTCCGCCTCCTGGTGCTGTCGGCACTTGTGAAAGTTCTCCACCACCACCCCCACAAACATGTTGAGCACGAAGAAGCTGACGATGAGCAGGAAGGAGATGAAGTAGAGAAGCATCCAAGGGTTATGGTTCTGGATGGGCTGGTGAGGTGGGGAATTAAAAAACAAGAGAGAAGAGAAGCGGCATAGACAAGATGTGTGTAAGTCAGGATACTGGGCACTCTGGAGCAACAAGACAGCACAGTATACTTTCATGGGGAGGAGGAGAGGGCTGGGAGGAATTAAGAGATTTTTCCCAAAACAGTTTCCTCTCATCCATTTTCTCACCGACTAGAATTTTACTTTTGTTGTGAAACCTGCCCTAGCCTCCACAACTTGGCTTACAGGATTCAATTATTTTGGCATTTATTTCATACAGCTTAAAATAAATCTCAGTGGAAGTGCATCATCCCACCTGTGAGATCATTTTAGTTAAAGATAGGCTCCAGCTTATTTTTTTGTTGAGATGTGGGCTCATGCTCAATGTTTCTCAGTTGTTATGAGATCTTCAGAAGCAGGGCAAAATTAAGTACAAAGTGTTACTGTAGCTACGATGGGGTACTACTCATCTAAAACTTGACTTTCCTGTGCAAATGCCACACAACACACGAAATTATGTCTCTTTCACAACATTCCTGGTTGTTTCCCATCTTGTGCAAGTTCACTCTTATTCATCATGCCTTCTGTGAAGCCGCAGTGCAGTGGCACATGGGGCCCTCCTCAAGTACCATCATTCTAACTAAAAACCCCATCAGCGCTTGCTTGTGTACTACATGGGGTGCAGCCACTGTAAAAGCTACTCAGTGGAGAACAGAAAACCTTGGCAGCCCAATGGGCAGTCAGGACCTCAGGAAGGTCCTATAGCTCTGCTCCTTCCTGGGACTTCAAAAACACCAGAGTCACCCAGCCATGAGACTTCTGAGAGCAACACATCTGGACTTTGCAGTACATTTACCTGTTGGTCAATACCCACAGCATCCAAACCATCGTACATGATGTTCACCCAGCCGTCTTTGGAGGAGAGGACAAACAAGGACATGAGGGCCTATAAGAAAACAAACAAACAGAAAAGATTGGTCTTGCATTCTAGTCCCCAGAAAAGAAACTAACAACAGACAATGCTCAGCAAAACCAATCCACAGCTCGTAACACATCATCTGGCCTGGAGCTGATGGAGAAATGCAACATATTGTGGCTCGCTTCTACCTATTTCTAATCTGGCTTAAAAGTGAGCAAACTATGGTTGTTAATGCTCCTTTTCCCTCACATACAGGGCTGACTTTTGCTCAGACACATCAGGCTTTGTGGTCACCAAAGCATGATTAAAAATCATTATGTCAGGCTGGCCCAATGTCATGGGGTTTTAAAAAGCAATAATATAGCCGAGCTCCCACTATGGGCTGTCTTGCTTTTCAGCCAGTATAAAGCACCTTATTTTTTTTCATTTGCAAACATAACAGCTAGAAGTCAAGAGATTAAAAGTGACAGCTGAGGTCCATACGTGAGGGACGGCATGCAAAAGCAGTGGCTTTAAGACAACACTCTCCTATAAACAAGGAATTGTATAACCCTAGGAAGTCTGGCTGCAAGAGATCAAGAGATGACCTGATCCATTTTTACCCAGTTAGGGTTGCTTCTGATAGAAGAATGCCTACATCGTTCTTGGAAACTTCCTATGATGGATGTTCCACACCTTCCTCAAGGAATACATTTTAAGTGCTCATCCATTAAAAACTGATACAGAAAATCCCTGCAATGAGGACTTTACCTGTCCCAAATTGTCAAAATTGTACTTCCGCCGGACCCATCTGTAGCGTGCGTTAGTGCAGTCAGTCTTTGTAGTGATGTTTTTTACATCAGGACCATCACAGTAGTAGAACTTGCCTTTAAAGAGCTGTATATGAGAAGCAAAAGAAAAAATAAAAGAAGCAGCTTTGAAAAGTCTGTTCCCTGATTTATCTTTCTTTCCCCTGTTAGAGTTGTTTGCCAAGTTCAAATTCCTTTCCTCTCCTTCCAGGTCAGATACCTGCCTTAGCACACATGGCAGGAAAACACCTCTGGTAAAACTTCAGGCCCTGAGACATGGTTGTGGATTGCCTCAGATCAAGAAGGAAGGTGATCCTGCAGGCCTGCCCTGTCTTGTTGGGAGGACGACAATCTCCCCTCTGAGGAAGAGATATTATATTCATCCCAGCACACAGAGCCAGGAGAGATCTTGGGAATTTGTCTTTTCCTTCCCCTACCCTCAGGCAGGCTTAGCTGGTGATGTGTTGTTCATCAGGGAGGTCTGCTCTTCTAATCCCAAGAACCTTCCAATGAGCGCATGCCAACCCCACCCCAGAGCATTTCTTCTAGGGCCTGGCTCTTCTGTCCTAACACCTAACTGACATCTTCCTTTGGAGAGATTTAAGCTCATTACTTCCACCTTAACCAGGTGGTGAGTAAAACTGCTTCTCTTTTGCAACAGTCACTTACAGATGGCCGTGGTGAAGGAAATACTCTACCTGGACCCCTAAAATCCCAAAGATAATGAAGAAAGCACAGCAGATGAGAACAATATTCCCAATAGGCCTCAAGGAGGAGATCAAGGTTTCTACCACCAGCTTCAGACCTGGGGCTCTGCTGATGACTCTGGAAAAAATGGCAAAACAATAAAGCTTTTAAATTTTATGCATGCCCTGTTATTATATGGATGCTTTTCCTCCTCTGCTTGGGCTGCAGTAAAGCTAACACAACCCTTCTCTACCTGCAGGCAGCATTCAGAGACAATTAGTGACTTACTTGGACAACCAGAACATTCACAGTCACATTAGATGGAATTAAAAAAGTGTAAGACACCCTGTCAGCAGGATGTAGGGCAATTGCTTACTAGTAACAGCGAGAAGGGAATACTCTCTATGGGCAGAATATCACAGAGGTTCCCACTACAGGGCTATTTGTACCTCAGTCCAGAGAGCTGATCGCCTCTGAGGCCTCTCTGATCCAAGCAGAGAGGCACACACCAGGCAGCACCCTGCTTCCTAACACAAAACGCATAAATAGCTTCACAGCAGTACTGGAGAGCACATCTTCTCTTTCTACAGGCATAAGTGCTCACCTGCCCTACTGCCCTGGGCCCCATGACAACTTTTCAAACAAAGTAATTTCAATTTGTTTCCTAATTAGTTCCTGAACTGGCTCTCAGGTAACAGGAACTTGTGATCACAGCCAAAGGGTCATCCCATTAAAGAGCAGCTTGCTGTGAGAAGCCAGGCATACTCTGAGCACGGCCTGAAGCAGCTTTTGGGTATTATGGAGAACAAGGGTTTTCCTTTCGTATATGAGTGCCTGGAGGATGGCTCTCCCACAGGCGTGTGAAAAATGTGCTTGCACACACAAGTGTAACTAGCCCAAGCAAGCTTTTCTGGGAAGGTGGGTGCTTTGACTGAAGAACATCAAAGTTTTTTTTTAGGAGGGGCCTGTAGAGGGGAGAGGGTATGAGTCCGTGCAGGTAGCTTGAGCTTGCACAGCTAATGATGCTTTCATGCCTGCCAAACACAGAGAAAAGAGGAGAGTTGTATGCTACAGGGACAAAGCTTTTCAATAGGGTCTTGTTCGGCAGCAAGTAAGGTGGCAGTCTGAACTGCACCTACAAAGTGTTAGGAATGGTCCCTGGAGTAATCCTGGAAGAGGCTGTGATAAGTGAAGCCGTCATGAGAGGTGATGAATTCCTCTCTATTAATAGGATCTGGCCTAGTTATTCTCCAAGACCAACTCCCTTTTTTCCCCTTATATTTACTTATGAGTTGCCTATGCCCTGATTGCTGTCCCTAGTTACGTGTGTTAGACAGCTGCCCCGAGGTGCTGCCAGGCCAAGGTTTTCCCAGGGTGACCCTGAGTGGCTCCTGGTGAGCCAGCACTGTGAGGGGACACCACTGCCACCAGCAGAACAGAGCACAGGAGCAAGAGAGGAGAAAGAAACACTCACAAACTTACTTGTCACTAAGGAAACACAGAGCAGCAGACAAATAGCTGTTGTTCTTGTGGTCATGGGCCCAAACAAGATTGCCTCTTCCTATTACTCTCATAAGCAAGCAGCTTTTCATCAGAAAGCCTACAGGCCTCAGGAGGTGCCTATCTTATTTCCCCTGAAATTTCATGAAAAAAGGCCTGTGTTTCTTGCCAAGCAGGATGGAAATAGAACAGGAGCTGTGAGCTGATAAAAATCCTCCAAGCATTAACAGTCTTTGTTATTGCAGAATGGTAAACGAAATACAAATTCTCTTTATTCCTTTTCTCAAATACTGAAAGCGTCTCCCCTTCCTCTTCCCAGCTGAGTGCTAAATTGTTTTGCAGTAATGTTAGATATGCAGGCACGGGAGAGCAGGTAGAGATGCTGGAGCTTATCAAATTATTGTCAGCACCTGTTCAATTGCAAATTTTCTTCCAGCCAACACGACCTCTTTGCTTGGGAATGACTGTGAGGTTGTGCAGTTTAACAAGGAGCCAGGCTGGTTTGTAAAACAGTGATAAGAATGCAGCATGGAGGAGGCATTCACTGCACTACCTGCCTGAGTACGATAACACCTCTCACTCCAAACTCCATCCACTCATTTCCATGCTGGTGAAGATGAATTATATTATAACTAATTTCACTGTTTTCAAACAGTTTCACTAGATAAGAGCTCCCCGAAGACCATTCTACCCATACTGTGTTTCAGCTTTTTGTGTTGTTAAGCAAGACCTTGATGGATCATGTGCATTTTTTCAAACTCCTTGATCTATCAACACAAAGCAAACTCAGCCACCCTATCAGTGAACGTACCGGAGAGGTCTCAAGGTCCGCAGAAGTCTCAAAACCCGAAGGACACCCAGTATCTTAGCTCCGCCTGCCGATGCCATGGAGACAATAATATCAATGATAGATACAAAGACCAGGACTCCATCCAGGACGTTCCAGCTGCTCTGCAAATATGTGTTCTCCCCAGAGAAAAAGCCAAGAGCTACCACCTACAGCCAGGAGAAGAGAGACATTTAAATCTTCACCCAGATCATAACTATGTCATCTTCTGGTCTTGGCCAGGCCTCACTATGGGCCATGGGATGAAGATGTAATTACCTTAACCATCATTTCAGCCACAAAGATTGCAGTGAAGATGTAATTAGAAACACTTAGGAATATCCTTTCCTGTAAAACATAGAACAACAAAAAGAGGTGGGTTATTTAAAGATGAAAGAAAACAAACCTGACAAGACTAAGATCTGGATGCTGCAGCAAGGAAGAAAATGACTCGGGTTCTCACCGTGCTGTGTGGGTCTATATCTGGTCGCTCCAGTGCTATAGTGATGCAGTTGAGAAATATGAAGACCAGCACCACATGATCAAACATTTTGTGGGCAATGACCTTCTGGCACATCACTCGGAACCTGAAGAAATGGTGAGAAGAAAAATGGCTTTCAGATGTTTGGGTCAGCAAGAGACTCCCACCTGAATGGCATGTCCTCGAAAGCCTTCAGCAGCTGTGCCACCAGCATCAGCCCAGGTGATGAGCTAGTCTCTCCACAAGCTTCAGCCATTATTATCAATGCAGTAAACAAGGTGTAATACCAGCTATCATTAATGCTGGTTAAACCACCCTTCTTCCTAGACAGGCATGGAGTGAACCATGCAACAATTCTACCCACATGTAACAGAAAAAGTCACCTAAAAATCAGGAATTGGGTTTCTGAAACTCTCAGTGCTTCTGCATCAGAGAGGGATTTTTCTCAAGAGAAGGTTAGCTAGAAATGTGGTATTCCATTACCACAAAAACCTGGTGGGCTGGCATTTCACTGGGATTTCTTACCGATTCTGTGGAGAAAACAAGTAGAGGGACCAGTCTTCATGACTCTTGCACCACTGTGGTTTGTAGGGCTCCAGGACTTTACGAATTCGGTAGCAGTAACTCTGGACAGAAAAGAAGAAACACCTTTTCTTCCTCTTTTATTTTCCTGCCTCTTGAACTTTCACAGTCTTTTTGTGAAAGGGGGCAGTACATGGCATTTCATAGCACCTGCAGGGAGTCACGGCTACTGGGACAGAGATGTGGCAGGCATTGTCACATTTGTCCAACAAAACAGGGAAGAAAGGGGTGGAAGAAAGGGGCTGCTGTACAGTGAGATATGAACATAACAAAGCAAGTCCTTCTAGGCAGGTATCATTTTGAGATCCAAAGTTGTGTCAAAAACAAAAAAGGCCTCAAACAACCAAAAAGTTAAATAGAGAACTCTCTTTCTAGGCTTTCAAGCCTTTGAGATGCCAAACAGCTCGTGTGAGCAAAGACATTAGCTAGCTGTTGTGTCTACAGCTCATTTTGGAGGCATTCAGGGCCAGGGGGACAATCTCAACTAGTCCAAAAACTCGGCAACTGCATGCACAACCCCTTGCAGATTTACCTCGTTAGAGACCACTGCAAGGTAACAGCCCAACCCATTAGCTAAAAAAAACACCTTTTGGGAAGTGGATGCCCATTCCTTGGATCTGTATTCGTTTAGTCTACACCAGCTGTTAGACATTAACACATTTCAAAGCCTGATTTTTAATCAGCCTTCTCGGGGTGGAAAAGCTTCTTAATGCATGAGCACCCAATTTCCCCTTCAACTCACATCCTCCATGTCATCCTCATAGTCCATGGCATCCTCCTTGTGGCCATCAACACGCAGGAAGAACTCGCTGGGGACATGAACCATCTTGCCGTTGCAGTCTTGGTACTCGGCAGGCAGAACGGCCAAGGGGCTGATACTGAGCGAGTGGCGCATGGTGGGCAACTGGAGCAGCTCAGGCAGGTCCAGGGAGCTGCGGTAGTCCAGGGACTCTGCCCGGCGGTGCAGTGAGGGCCTACTGACCGTGCTGGACTTGGCGTCATCGGAGTCATCGTCTGTGCTGCCTTTCCCCTCCCCAGAGAGCAAGGACTCTCTTTCTCCTGACTGGTTCTTCTTCTTGAGGCTCGGGGCTCTGCCCAGGCTATTCCAGCTCGAGCGTCGGCTTCCCCAGTTGCTGCTGGTGCCCCAGTTGGCGCAAGGAGAACTGCGGAGGCTGGACTGAGAGAGAAGAAAGACATTTGAGGGTTTGTTTGCAGAAGGAAGGCAAAGAATATGGCATTTTTCCCAGAGTGGAAGACTCTTCTTGTTGCAAGTCACGTCTTCCCCTTCCAGCTTTCCTCACTGCTCTGATTTCATCATGCCAATGCCTCGAGATGGGAGCCAAGTGCCCAGCTAAGCCCACACTGAAGGTACTCTCTGAACTACACCTGTAGCACAGCTACCAAGCCTCTGTGCTGCACGACCTCCTACTGTCCTGGCAACATTAACGTGCATAAAAACTGAACCCAAAGACACTATTGCTGAAGTGGCATTTTCTTTCCTCATGTTTAAGTGGTTTCAGCACACAACCTCCCCGGCTTCCAAGGGGCTCTGGCACCTGAGTCACCCAAGTGGCTGTTGCAAATTGTGCCCCTATTTGCATTACTTTCTCTTCAATTTGCTGCATAAGGGAGTGGAATGAATGTTTCTCTTATAGCAAATTTTTGGCACTGATTGGTGTGTTAGTGCACTTTGGCTGGTAAGCAGTTGCAGGATGAGAGCACTTAAGGTCAAAGCAGAAAAGCTAGAAGGAAAACTCCTTTTCCCTTCATGGCTTCCTCCCAGCACAAAACGAGGCAAACTGCCTTCCTCCTCCTTCTCAGTGTCGGCCAGCTCTCCTCTGACTGCTTCATCTTCCTTTGGCTGATGGCACTGATGTGCTCTCAGAGAAAGGATTCAAACGATGAACAACCCTCTCCAGCAACTCACAATCCCATGAAACCCCAAGGCAAACAGCAGTCATCTCTATTTTCTTTTCAAAAGCACTACCTTGACTAAGCAGCTTACCAAAGGGGATAGTGGCTCTGTCTCTGCGTGAAGTGCCTTCACGGTCCGCTGCCTTGATTCGAACATGATATTGCAGTTACAGAGCAGTGGAATGGGATAGATAAGCAGCAGCAGAAAGCCACTTTGTCTATTAACTCTGCTCCCTCTGTTTTCCTAGAGCTGCCCTCCCGCTCCCCTCTTGCAGGCAAAATGCAATCAGTTGCCAGAGCAGTCAGCTCCAGCCAGATCTCTGCTCCATGAGCTGTGCCTGGTGGCAGTCAGCTCATACCTTGTTTCCTCTGTTTCCCCTCCAATGGGGCTGCTGTACTGCAACTGGAGCTCAGCTGCTGGGTTGGTAAGGACAAATGCTTCATTTCCCTTGACACAAGGTGGACTCAAGATGCAACCCTAAAACACTGTGGGAGGAAACAGGCCTCATCCTCACAGAAACACTTGACAGCTTCTCCAAGACACCACAAAATGGCCAGCGTGGCTGGCAAAAGATGCCTGATCCTTCTCAGAGGGGTTTGCTGGAATAACTGCATGACTTGTCTCAGGTTGCGCCTCTCCAGTGAGGTGGCTTGGCATGGACCTTCAATCAGATACTAGGCAGGAAAACACTGAATCCCAGTACATCCCTGTCTCCCCTCTTCATATACTCACTGTCCTTGACTGTTATGTTGTCACTGTCCTGCCCCCGCAAAGCACATCCATTCATTTCTCCCTCTTGCCTCTGTTCTCCTCCTGCCTTTCCACATACTTCTCACCTCTATCATCCTCCTTTTTATTTTCGAGCAACGCGTGCACACACACACATATACATCATCTATGCTGCTTGCAGGCACTTGAGGGAGAGTTGTTAGCAACAGGAACCTACCAAGGACTTCTGATCGTAGCTCAAGGGGTCTAGCGAAGCGTTACTCCCTCTCCTCGAGTCCACAAAAGTGTGCACTGAATCCATGTGTGGGGAACACTTTGGTGTGGGCATTGGTGTGGCAGCAGTGCGCATGATTATAGGGGGTGGCATGCTTCCCCTGCCCTCCAGGTGTCCATTAGGGGTGATGGCAAGCGAGTACATCTTCATCTCTGGAGAGAAGGGGAGAGAGAATACGAGGTGAATGCTCAGCTACAGCTACAGAAATCACTCTTCAAAATGGACATTGCTCCTTGGGTCTTATAGGAGCCCTGTCAAATGTAGATGAAACGTTGTGGGCAATAAGATCACCCCCACCATGTTGAAATGCATAAGGCAAGTGTCACAACCTTTTAAGAAGCCTTCAGCCCTGCCTGAACTTGGAACTCATTGCCCTCCAAAGGAAGCTTCTTTTGCTCACTGTTTCTTGGGATTTAGAGAGTGGAGTTACAGTTCTGGGGGACTGGGAGAGAGTTTCCAGGGCAAGGACATTGATGACTGGCTAAATTCACCCTAGGAAGATAATATAGGATCATAGGATCATATCTTCTCCTTGTCATAGAGTCTTGCACAGAGATTTTTATGCAGTTCTGATGTGCTCTAAATTCCTTCATGGGGAAGGCACGAAGCAAACATTAGTCACTGTCTTTAGTCATCTGTTCAGGGGTCAGGAAATGGAAGTTGCTTTTACACATTCACCTGTCTAGAAGAGTAAACCTCTTGTAACAGAGAAATCTAATGGCACGTCTCTGCGGTAACTGCAGAAAGCATCTATTTTAGCTGTATGGCAAGTATAGACTGCAAAAACCGTACTCACACTGAAGACAAACCAGACATAACATCTCCAGCCCTGTGGAGTGCCGTAAGACTCAAAACCAAAAGCCTAACTTCAAACACAAAGTTGAACTAGCTCCTGTTTTACTGGGCTTAGTGGGTTCTGGTTTAATAACTGCAGAATGAGTCTTAAGGAGGGGCAAGGATGGGAGCATCTGCGACCAGCAGGAAAGAAATACCAGTCTGCAGTAAGAAATCCAAGCGAGTGCCTTACCCCTGCTATTTTTCTTCCACTGGCTGCTTTTGTAATGCAGTGTGCTTCCATTGTATCACCTGTTTAATTGCTGGCTTGGGCACAAATACCTGCTTGGCACCACAGAAGTCCATGGGAACACTGCTGCTCACTTTGAGGGGTGGAAGATCCAGCTCAGAATTTGCTAATCTGCAATACACGTTCCTCTTGCCAGTGTATCTGTTTACAGACCAATGGCATCATAATACAACTGTTAATGTCCTTACACTGTTTAGTCACCGGTTGGCACCTATGAGGCTTTTAGAGCCACACAATTACTCACAGACTTTGACTGATGGCAAGTTCAGCCCTGTTTGCTATTCCTGTATTACCTGAGAAGAGGTGACAACATTTCTTTCCCTTAGAACTCTCTTGAAGCTGCTCAGCAAATAGTTGGTGCAAAGCTGGTGCATAGTTGGTGCTGTGGGTTCCTTGCCAACTATTTGCAATGGACATTCATTTGATCACTTGGTGTTTGGAATTTGTTGCTTCATCTGCAGACCCAGCAGCTCCATCACCTTGCCGTGATCCAGCTCTGTCTCAGCTTCCCCAACAAATTACTTCTGTCCATTCCTCAGCTGAATTCCATCTGCTCACCACAATCAATATCACCTCCTTAGCTGAAACGAATCCTGGTTTAGAAGCATCTAAAGTAATCCTAACAAGAGCACGAGCCAAGAATCAAAGTACAGAGGAACTAAACTGGCTCCTGTTTACAATCACGCTATTCCCTCTGTTAAAATGTGTGATCCCTTCCTGTCCCCTGACTGGTTGAAAACTGCAGAGTGAAGGCTGTCACCTACTATTCCATGTTTATAGTACACTAGTACAATGGGGCCTTACCTCAAATCAATTGCCAGACTCTCCTGTAACACAAATGAACAGCAACATTTCCATCAATCAAACCTCACCTAAACGCATTTGTGCGAGAAACCAAAAAGAACAGATGAGAACATGATTGATTTGAAAAGCTGCTGAGAAGTAGTGTGAGCATATTGCTGTCAGCAAACCATTCTGTGGTAATGATACAGAAGAAATGATGAGACATATCTAAACATTCTAGTATAGTTTAAATTAGAAAAACATCTGTTTAAAGGAAATATCAATGCTCATTTAGCTTTCCCAACACTTTTTGTGTAGCTGCTCTGTTAACATAGCTATCAGATTAATTGCCAAATAAAATGGATTCTTCTGCTTTCCCCCGTAAGTTTCTATGAAAAGATGACTGTGGAAGCAGAGATGCAGCTCTCAGATTCCTAGGAAAATGTAGAGACACAATCCTACCTGTTGCTCGGAGGTCTTTTAGCTTCTCAAAATCATCATCAAAGTTGGCAGATGTCTTGTCCTCATCTGTGTCTGACCTATTGGCATCACCCTGCAGAGAGGAGTAGGATAATTAACAGACTCGATTCATTTAAATTTTAGCACAAGGGCTGTTTGGATTACTTAGCAGCTCGGAGATATCTCAGCTCCCCATGGTTAGTTTAAGTGTGGCCCAAGAACTCGGAGGGCAGAATGGCAAGTTCCCTTTGACGCTGCCCTGGGGAATGACCCCACGTAAGTCCCTCTTCCTTGTTTTGATTCTTTTTTGTCCTTGGACAGAAAGGATGATGATGTGATTGTGACTACTGGTCCTGCAATGTCGTTGTGTTTCCTACACTGCATCCAGCCTCACTGATCAGTGTGTCCCAGGGGAGAACACGAATGTGGAGCTGTAGTCAGAGGAGTGACTACGAAAAATTGGCATTGTAGGGTTCCATATTTTCACTCTTCATGATCCCAGTTGAAAGCACCTAGGTTTTAATGTCAAAGGATGTCAAAAGGTTTTTCTTCTTTATTTGACAGCACCGTAAATTTGACTTAGATCTGAAAACCCATCCCTGATTTGCTTTCTTCACGCTGGCTGGTAATCAAGATTGTATTGGGAAATCTCTTGGCAACATTGAAGCTGAGGCAGAAGGGAATGAGGCCAGCTTGCCTGGCAGCACAGCGTCATCTCAGGGCAGAGAACAGCCAACCACCCTCAGACTGGCTTTCCTCCTGGAAGTCCAGTTATATTTCCCTTTCATACATTATCTGCCCCTGCTACCAAAAACGATCAGCCTAAATAATGTACAAGCGTGGGACAGAAGAGCTATTGTCATGTTCTCCTCTGCTGGGAGAGCCCGATGAGAGGAGAGATTCCAGCACGCTGTTGGCATGACTCTGGCTTGATCCATCAAGTCTGCAGAAAAGCTGCACAGATTGGTAGCAAATGGTTGCATTGAAGCAGCTGATCCTAGAAAAAGGAGCACAGTTCCCTTAACTGATGCCTGAACAAATCACTGTGGTTTCTAAAGACATGGTGCTGGAGTAGCAGTGAACTTAGTTTCATCTGTGATGTATTGCTAACTGGTGCAGCCAAACAGAATGACTGAAAGGCTTAAGCTCCCTTATTCATCTTCTCTGTTTTGGAGCAGAAGCGCTAGTGCAGAGTAGATTAAAGATTTGCATAATTTTGGAAGGTTTGTCTGCTCTTCCAGAGCAGCTCTGGGGTAAATTTCAAAGTGACATGGGAACAATGTAAACACAAATATGCAATTATGGTCCTGTTTGAAGTCTGGCTGCTTGTTGACCTAAGCACAAAGGTACCAAAAATTGTTTTGTGGCCATTTAAACCTGTTCTCTTCTAGGGATACTCCTGCCAAACTTGCTCCACAGGCAGATCAGAACCTGAGATCAAACTGAGACCGTGTGCTGTGATTCACAGTACCATTTTTAGTGTCCTTGTTCAAATGCTGCTGATGGTTCAGAGTTTAGAGCAGCTCAAACGTGCACCCTCTTAGCTGTACAAGTCTCCCAGGAGTAACTCTCCATCTAAGTGACAGAAACACCTGAGCAAAGGGAGGAGAAGTGCACCTCAGTGTCTGCTGTAACTGCTCAGAGCATCACTCTGTAAGAGGGCAAAGTCAAAGAGGTCAAAACAAGACTTTCTGTCATATTCCCACCATACCAACAGACCCAGGGATGACAAAAGAAAAGCCAGCTCCACTGATACTTCTTCCTGGGAGTTGTTCAAGGAGACTGTAAACATCTTTGGCTTACAACTAGAGCCAAGTTAGGCATTTATAAGTGCAAGACTTGAACTGAGCCTTTGTAGCTGACATACAGCCCTGGGAAGGGTTTTCTGTCACACAGCTAATACCTCACTATGAGACAACCTACAAGCCCATAGGCTTAATGTCAGGATTTATAATGAATGGAAGTGGAGAGCAAAGTGTGCCCTGCAAATGTCATGCCTGTGGTTGCTGGCCTTTTCTGAGGCAGCACTGAGTGAATAATACAAGCTTTGAAAACTTCTCCTTACACACATTTAAATCACGGTCCATAACAGCTCCGAAAGGAGCCATTAAGCCTGAGCAAGGAAACAACAGCCGTTTGGCTACGTCTGTAATCATGCACTCAGAAGTGTTGCGTGAGGCTGCCCATTTCTGGCTTCACATTAGCAGGTGATTCAACCTCCAAGACAGCAGGTAAGGGACGGGATCTGTATTGTACAAAGATACCTGCAAGCTGCCAGGTTGCTGAGCAGAGAAAACTGTCTTCTGCCTTAAAGCAATCCAGAACACAGGATGCAAACTGCTGTACAAGGGCTCTCTGTGCCTAAATGCGAAGCTGCTTGAGCAGGAGCAGTTTCCCGTCATTTGGGTCACACATGCTGGTTATCATCTGTTTGGGTTTCCCTGGCATGTCCTCTTTTTCCACACAGATTGGTTGGTGGAATCTGAGGATACCTGACACATATCTGGCCACTGAATAGTCCCCTCTCTGAGCTACCATATGGCCAACTATACTGGTTGCCTCTGCATTCAGTTCGGGAAAATCTATTACCTTAGCACAGACTTTAGTCTGCTACAGCCTGGGTTGTTTTCTAGCAGAACTGAGTTCCAGAACAACCACTCTGAACACAGATACAACTCTCCTAGGGGAAACCCCACAGAATCAATCAGGTTGGAAGAGACCTCTGGGATCCGTGAGTCCAACCATTGCCCTGACACCACCATGTCAACTAGACCATGGCACTAAGTGCCATGTCCAGTCTTTTTTTAAACACATCCAGAGATGGTGACTCCAAACCCTTCTGGGTTGGAAGACAGCAGCTACTGCAGAGCCTGTAGGAACACTGGTAATTCCTTTGCTTTGGTCATATTAGGTTAGTGGCCAAAACGTCCACCTCCATCTGCAACAGGTTGCACTAGAACAGGAATATGGCAAAGGTGTTATAGTATCCAGAGCAAAGCCAAGAGATGCTGAGATCGGTGACACGGAGAAAACTACACGAAATAAACAGTATCAGCATGAGCTCTAGACCTTCTTGCTCTTCTTGGTCAGCTGTGCTGGATCTTCAGGGCATAGACCACATTGTGCAAGACATTAAAATGCCCACTAATGCAGTGCAGAGCTGTTCATTTTGAAAGTGATGAGCTGCACTACTTGTGTCTTCCCTGTGTGTGCAGGTGGCACTCACCACCCTCAGCATCCATGAAACAGCCCTGAGCGACATAGATCAGGGTTGTTTTTTTCCAAACTGGGACTTGGCTCCTGTTATTTCAATTAATTTTCCTCTGTTAGTGCTGTGAGGAAGCTAGGAGGGATGTTTTCATCATGAATCTATGCATACATCCTTGAAAGACATAAATGTGGCTGTGCTGGCTTGAGAGAAGGGAATTTTTGGTCCATGAATATTTCAATTCTATTCCATGGTCAGCGAAGGTTCATCTAAGTGTGATCTAAACAGGGCAAATGAGAACATGATACCACTTCTGGGGAAAAAAAAATATAAAAGTGAAAAACAAATCCTATAAAAATAATTTCTTTCTCCTCTTTCCAATGGGAGCTAAGGTGGTGAAAACTGAAGCCATTTTCTCATTTTCTTTCTCACTATGCGTGTCTCTGAAGCCAATCCAGCACTAAGCCAATTTTCCTTTCTTGATGGTTGCAGATATAAAAAAAGTAATAATTAAAAAATCCCAACGTGTGACATAAGCCCTTTCAATGCCACTGTACTTAGCTTTAACTGGGACTGGATGATTTTTGGTAAGTCTCAAAATCATTTCCATTTCCACTAGGACCTTGAAAAAAAGTATTTTTTTCTGGATAATATATATGTGCACATACATAGTTATACTTACAACTGAAACAGATCATCCTCACTTAAAATCTCCCCCAAATGGACTTGCTGTGATCTTAAAGGAAGATGGAGAAGTGCAGGATAGGGCAGGGGATGGCTGGTTTCACTCTCTCAGGATGCTGAAATCAGATCTGGAGTGGACTTGCCAGTGGGGAGGAAAACTTAAAGAGGCTGCAGGGGCCTCCCACTCACACCAGTACTATACCACTCACACCAGTGTGGCCTGCTGCTCTGGATGATGTGGCACAGGATTGCCTGCACAGCTGCTAAGGTTCCTGCCTAGTTCAGTGCAGGACATGACATATCACTTTTGACTGAGAAATAAAATCATTTCTCTAATCTTTTCCATGTGAGATGAGATGCCTGCAGTTCATCATAAATTCCCTGCTCATTGACTGGATACAGACATTATTTTCAGGTGGAGGTAAAAATCTCTTTAGCATTTATATGTCCTACATCATCCTAAGTATCTCAAAAATTAATGTTTGTAACCTTGCAACACAGCTTTTGAACAGCTGTGCTACTAGCCTCAAATAACACATCAGGGACAGAGTCACAAGGGAAGGCCTGGACTGAGAGCCAGTTCACATCCTACCTGCTCCCCATGACTAGGACTGGCTAGATACATTGAAGGCCTCAGGCCCACCTTAAAGAAACACAAAACATAGGACATATGGGAGATTTGGTGAGTTAAATATATCTTAAATTATTTCCTCTAGATCACACAACAGACCCTGTAGCAGATCAACCAAAGTGTTGGTCTCCCAAGTTCCATGCCAAGTCCAGTGGGCCTTATTTGCAAAGAGATTCACAAGAGCTTCAGGTGCCCAACCCAGCTCATCTACACCCCTTAAGTTTAAATTTAGGCCTGCTTGTATGGCTAGATGTTTGCACTGACATGGATTCATCCCTACATTCTTGCCTACACGTTATTCTCAGTTTTCTCCCTCCCTCTGCTCAGAGCTCTTACCTCTGCCTGGAAGCCTTCTACCAGAATAGCAACAAGAAGGTTGAAGAGCACATAATTGCCAAAGGTCATCAGGGCCACGAAGTAGAGTGCTGCCCACGAGGATGTAGAGGCCATCCCATTGTACAGGACCACATTCCAGTCCTCTTGAGTGAGGATCTGCAGAGAGGTGAAGGGGAAGACTCTAATTAGTCCTTTCCTCTCATGCACAGCAGCTGCATTCAAATACTGACTCATCCATTTCTTCCTCTCCTTCTGACCTTTTCTGAGCATAATCATTAGCAGGTCTCATGAGATGAAGGCAGCAAAACATTCCTTTATTTAGATCTTTGCATGTGAGAGTTCTCTCCTGGCCAAACCTCCCCTCTCTGCATGGAGATCTAGCACACCACTGCCCATAGAGATGACTAGTTCATAGCCTAGGTATGGTAACATGAAGGATGTGCTGGTACCAGTCCCATTATTTGGTGGTGGTATTGCCTCCTTTGATAACCATCAGAAGATAACAGACCTGAGGCCAGAGCTGTTGTCTCCTTTCAGGCTGCTCTTTATAAGGCATCTGGAGCTGAAGGAAAGGGTAGGGGACATGATATTTGATGAGATAAATGACATTGGGTGGCTCAAGAAACTCAGGGACGCAAAGTGGCTTCTGTTAGGTAAAAGCACTGACAAGGTGGGCAAAAAAATACACAAAGCCTTGCTCCAAGGGACCTTCCCCAGGGATTCCCACTCTCCTAGCTCCCCTGGAGCTCAAAAATCTTGGGGCCTAAGAAAAATGGATGACAGATTCATGCTCCACATGAATTCATGCTTACAAGGAAAATGGCCTCTAACCCTCCTAAAAACAAGGTAGCTTTGGGGATAGGAATGCAGTCAGCTGCACTGAGTCGTGCCGTTCATTAACCTTCACGGGATGCAGGACTGAGCCCTTGTGCTCTGTGCCAACTCTATTTCCCAAGGGACTGTTAGAATAAACACAGAAACCTATATTTATGTTGGTAAAAGAAAAATGTGAACCTGTGAGACTAATGCTGATTTACCCTTGCTCCAAAGAAGGAAAACTTTGCAAGAAGTTCTATTCTTCACAGTGAAGACTCTGGACTGGTTTCTACCTTGAATGTTACTGTGGTGAACACCTACTCTGCATTTAGAAACTTAGCTTAACATTGTTTACATTGTGCTCCACTTGCTGCTCTTCGGCTCTAAAGACTGAGCTTTTAAACAGAAAAGACTAATCTTTATATTTAGAATGTCCTGGAAATAGCAGCTTATTGCTCCATTGTGGAATATGCCAGTGATTTCAAGCACATAACAGATCTTGTCTGCAGAGGAAACACAACACTTTTTACATAAAGACTTTCCCAGCATATAGAGCCAGCAACTCCAGCTCTGATTTGTGACAGTGTTTGTCACTCCCAGTTAAATGAAATAGTTTGCAAAGGGCAAGTATGGAGACAGAGATCTACAGAATAGGAGCAGAATAGACAGTAGACTGTGGGTCTTGATCTTACCGACTATATGAAAGGAAAATAAGGGTGGATTTCCAGGCCTTCTTAGGCTTTACTTTTATTGACAACAGATATGCACTGTAGATTGCTTCTCTATCAGTGCTTATAGAGACTAGCTAACTTAGAAATCAGAAACACAATCACTTTGCCCTAATAACTCTACAGTGCCATTCCAGTCCAAATTTGACACCTACTGGAATAGTTTTTTTTCTTAAAGGGAAATAACTTGTCCAGATGGTCTACATTAAAACTTCCCAGAGGATCCAGAGCTTACCTGAAATACGGTCACAATGGCCCAAAGTAAGGAATCGAAATTCTTTCTATCTGGAACTGTGTCTCCTGTATCAGTTTTCAGGCTGAACTTGCATCCAAAAAGATGCATGCCGAGAATGCTAGAAAAAAGGGAGATGGAAGAAACACATTATTGTGTGAAACATGGTTGCAGGGAGGATTGCACTGATTTTTTTGACACTTCCCCTCACAGTGTTTTGTGTGCCAGTGGTATCTCCCAGGAAGAAGGGCTCTGCTCCACCGCTGACTAAACTCTGCCATTTGGTTCTTCTGTGTCACATTTCATTACAATTGTCTACACTGAAGTCAAATCAGAGATCTCCTTTGTCTAGAAAATGACAAACCATATTGCCAGCTCCCTAATCCAACTAGTTTCCAAGAACAGGATCCCGAGGGGCATTATAGGGTCAAACAGAGAGAAAAGTCTTGGAGTCTGTACAACCTCCATCTCAAATATAACACTGGTAGAATCCAGTTACTGACAGCTTCCTGAGACACAGCTAAACGAGCCTCCCAGGAACTCCAGAGCAATTGTTTCCTGTTTGTGTACTTCATTCATCTACAGAATTACAATACTACATGAAAAACTGAGACCAAAGAGAGGTAGTCTGCTGAGTGTCTGCCTGTCAGTCTATTGTGAGCACTTCTATCACGTAGGCAGCCTAGCAAATTCAGTGTATTGTTATTCTAACCTACATATTACTTAAGCAAGCTGAATGATTAATTGAAGAAGAGCTGCAGCCTCTGGTACCTGAAGATAAAGATGAAGAGCATGAGCAACATGCAGAAGGTGGCCACATTGTCCATCGTCTTCATCAGGACCACCAGCTGGCGACGGAGGGCGGGCATGAAACGCACCAGTTTCAGCACCCGGAGCAGCCGAAAAGTTCGTAGCACAGAGAGGCCTCCGTCCGACTGGCCGATGATCTCCCAGACACTGCAGGAACACCAGAAAGAAAACAACTATAAACAGCAGGACTCTACTGTGAAAGCCCTGAGCAGGCTGGTTTCTTACAGGATATCACACCATTTAAGCCCTAAAGGGGTAGTTTATTTGCCTGCTGCTTTCTTGCTTCTGAAAAACACCTTCACTTCCCAGTTGTGCAGACACACGTGCTCATGCACAACCTGCATCCTTTATAGCTGGTTTCTTGATTCTCTAATTCCCTTACTTTCTGTGGCTCTTCACAACATAGTGTGTCTCCTGCTAGTCTACATCACTACAATCGGTCACAAGCCCAGCCCCAAAATGTGGATCACAATTTTGTACAAGCTAATATCCAGAGGGATTTACATTTGTTGGGGTGGGTTGGTTTGATCAGGCCACAGACTGGCCTTTGTTCTAGGCCTCTATTGCTCCTCACTTCTCTGAGTCAAAGGCATGGGCCAACTGAAGCCAAGAGCACTATCCTGGTTTACACCTTCTGTGTCTCCCTTGACTTGTCTGCCCCAAATTACTGATCGAGGGGTGAACAGCACTGCTAGAAAGAATCCCAGCAAAGAGACGTGCTGTACAAGCTTCTCACACACGTGCTGCGACATTCCCAGTTTAGGCTGGGACAGTGTTCCCTGGGGAGAGGACAGCAGAACAGTGTCCTCTCTTACCCTCCTGCTTGCCCTATTCTGGCCTGAGTTATGTGTCAATTCAGGAGAGGGAGGGCACGCTACTGGGATATGGACACTCACAGGACTCCTTTCCCAGGACCAGCCATTCTGCACTTCAATGGAAAATTGACCACAGTGCCAGATGTGTGGCATAAATAGACTTTGTTCTCCATCTGCCAGGTCCATTTACTTTGGACGGCCCTTCTAACGACAGGAGTCTAAAAGGCCAGCATAATTATAGCCCATCATAGTCAGCGAGCCCAGGATTAACACATGCTTCATCATTCCTCTTCCCTACCCCACTCCCCAACAGGTTTGAGCCCTCAGCAGAAAAGCCACAGTGGAGAAAGAACTGGCAGTAACCTGATGACAACTATGATCCCATCAAAGATGTTGTATGGGTTCTTGATGTAGCCGAAGAGGCCAAAGGCAAGGAGCTTCAGGAGCATCTCCAGGGCAAACATGCTTGTGAAGACGATGTTACTGATCTCCAAGGCATTGGTCAACTCGTCCGGCTATGGGGCAAAAAAGCAACATGGTCAAACAGATGCACAGAGGGAATGCCTAAAGGCTGTGTGTTCCTCCTGCTCTGGGATTTGTGCTGATGATGCACAAATGCTACATCTTCCCATGTTCCTTACGGAGAACTGCAGAGGCAGGTAGGAGTCTGAGGAGAACAGCAGACAAGCCTCATGGACAGTCCCTGTGAGTCTTACTGGAAACACAGAATCCCAGCCCATTTCTGGAGCAGTTGCAGAACAACTGTGCCCAATATGTGGGCCCAACAAACTAAAGCTATGCAAAAGAGAGGGCTTGTTCACTGTGGCAAGATACAATTATCCAGGCGAACGGCTAGCATGGCTTGTAGGGCTTCTATTTGGACTTGCATTGGTCAGGTTGTTTTTATTGCACTAACCCCAGCAGAGCTTTATGGATACTGCTATATCCAAAGCAGGAGCACTGTCAATACAGTACAGCCCTACTCACACACAAACAAAGCACCCTCCTTGCAGAGATCTCTTAAGAGAATTAGGAAAACAAATACCAGTGAAAGTCAGTAGGATCAACAGTTTTATCTCTCTTTGGAAACTGTCCCCCAAAAAGCCCATGATAATTTTTTCCTCCTGAAGTCCTGGTTAGTAAAGTAGAGCAGATTTTGTTTAAAATGACAGCAGGATGGCCCTGAGTGTCAGGATTCCCTCCAGGATCAGTGTGGGTTTCTCTAAGTGTACAAGTCTACATGCAGCTTAAATCTAAGAACTGATTTTTCCATTCCCCTCCTCTGTCACCAGCACCAAATTACCTTGGGCTACAATCCTGCTTTTCAGACACAGCCTTAGATGCTCCTTTCCTGGGAAGCGCAGCAATGTCTGCCCAGCACCCAAGCTCCAAAACATGGCACAGGAGGGACAGATGCCAAAGGTGGGATGGGGTTCACTGACTGACTGGAGCTACTCCCTCAAACAGCACCAGGCTCTGCAATGTGCATTTCTAATGCTCAAGGCCTGTTTCTTTGCAAAAGAAAATGAGTCTTTTTCATTCCCTCCGTGTAATAATATTGTCTAGAAAAAGGCGTTATTTTCATATCTGACTCATCTCCTGACTGATAATAGCTTCCTTCATTCCCCATCCGTTATGTTAAAAGTTGGCAGTTCCTTGGGGATGTTGTTGCATTATTTGAGGCTCTGAAGGGAGAAGACCATTGTATACTGTGGCACAGCCACGTTCAACTCCACACTCCGCAAACTCAATCCTTGGCAATTGAAGGAGAGGGTGAAAGAGTTAACTCGAGTGCAGGGCGAGCCCACACATCCCCTGCTATCGGCAGTGACAGCCTGTGGGCTGCTAATGAACCATCAGTCATAGGCTAAATTACTTTATGCAATAGACTGTCTTTTGCTCAACCATTTATCCAGGAGAAAGGGCACTAAGAGCCTCAGTCCTCATGATTATAATCCATATACACTAATTACTAAGTGACACGAGGGGAAGGACTGTGCAATTTTCAGTTCTTTAGTCTCTAGCAAGGGGTGGCCCAGATGGCTGCACCGTGCACCTGAACAGCACTCACAAACTGCCCTCCTCACACCGTCCTTGCTGCAGGGATGGCAATTCCCTCCTTAACAGCAACCTGCGCTCGCCCGTGCTATTCCTCCCCCCAACAATACCCAAACAACCTGGGCAGAGGCAGAGGTCCTCCCTTTGCGATGAAAACACAGCTGAAGCGAAGAGCTGCTCTAGGATGGCATCTAACCAAGCTCCCCAGCAGAGACCGAGCCTGAAGCAGCCCTGTGGGCTCCCGGGTGCCTGTCCTGTAAGCCACAGCGGTGATGGGGTACCACGCTCGCAGGGTCCCCGAGCCATTTGTCAGGAGCATGCGGCTGGCATGTTTGGTCTCTGCTCAGCCGGGGTTATGCAAGGGCATTCTTAACAAGAAGCAAAATAACTTGCTAAATTCTTGCATCCCTCCAGGCAGCAGACTGAGGGTTCTTTGGGCCAGGGTGTTCAGTGCAGGCTGAGGATAGCTCGTTAGCGTGTTGAGGTTGGGAAATTAATGACAAAATCATCAGCAAGGAAGCTGCAGCTTGGGCAGCTTTGGAGGGGCAGGGTTGTTCTGTAGCACTTTCTGCTGGGAAACATAGAGGACCTGCCCAGTGCTACCTACAGGACCTTGTAGACTGCAACACAGCAGCAGCCTCATCCGCTAAAGTCAAACTTAATTCACTCCAAGTTCACCTTGCTGCTGCCAGTTGTGCTGCCAAGAGTCACAATTTTATCATGAAAATTGGGATAGCTGGTGATCATTTCAAAATCCCTAATCCTGGAGTTATGTGAATATGATAAGAGAATCTCAGGAGGCATTACCAAAGAAGTCAGTGTCCAGCCTGAAAAGCCTAAGCTGGACAAATATAAAAACACCCTCTGGCAAATAAAAAGAATTTGCAAGTTGTTATTCTCTAAAATCTCATGTTTTCCAAGCCAATCCCAAGATTTTTCTGTGGCCTGTTGAACACATGGCATCGCAACCAGTTAATCTGCCAATATCATTGCTTGATTTGCCAATTTCCTTCGACAATTTGGTGTCCTTATTGCTCACTTTCCAGCGCCATGACTTTGGCTTCATACACAAGTTGAGAGAGTGCAGGAGAAAAGCCTCCCTCAGGGAAGGGGAGAGAGGGCACGAAGAAGAGGGAAAGGAGAGGACAAGGAGGTGGTCCAGATGAGATCATCAATAGCTGTGATGAGGAGCTGATCCAGCAGATCAAGATGACGGGGGGACACCTAGGCAAGGCTGACGGACAGCAGGCGAACACTGCAAAGCCAATTGTGCTTCAGACAAGAGATCTTCATTATCCTGGAGTGATCATATTTGGTGTGAAGCAGAACTAATTCGATGACAAGGACTGCTGTAACGTGAAACCTTTGGAGCGCAATCCTGCAGTGCCACGGAGGCAGGACCCACTGGGCAAAGACAAGGATGGATAGCCCTGCATGCTGGCTAAGCTGTTGATGTGAGCTTTTGTATTATTAGAGTGGAAGCTGAACAGCAGACGAGCCAAGCATCCAGTGACACAGCCTTCAAATATAATTACCTTCTTTCAACACCAACTGGAGCCTAGAAAACAGCCTGCCATAGATATTTTTATGGCTTATGAAGTGGTTTGTTGCTTAGAGCACAATTCATTTCCCACTTCTTTCACTCCCTGATGAGCAAAGATCTAGGAGGAGGGTCAAGGAAGAGACACTTGAAAGCCAAGATGGATTTGGCCATTCCCCTGGAGTCAGCCACTAGGAGACACTGTTGTTTTGTTCAAATTTAAGCCAACCCTCAAGCAGAAATTTTTCCAGGAGCCTTTTTCTCCGGGAAAAACAATAAATGTTGATTTGCTGAAAACAAAACTTTTCATGGCAAGGATTATTTTTGTCAGACTTCCTGGCTGGAAGAAAATGAAGTTGCAACAAAGCTTTAAAATTGCTGCAATGTCTTGTTTTGACCTTCTCTGAAGAGGAGATTTCAGGCTTTTTGCTTGAGACGTGGTTGTGTCACAAAATGCAACTTCCTTTCTAGCAAGGAACGGTTAACAAACAAAGGCTGGCATCAAAATGATGCACTTGCAAGACAGTCCCCCTGTACTCAGCACTAGTGAGGCCGCACCTCGAATACTGTATTCAGTTTTGGGCCCCTCACTACACGAAAGACATTGAGGTGCTGGAGTGAGTCCAAAGAAGGGCAACGAAGCTGGTGAAGGGTCTGGAGAACAAGTCTTAGGAGGAGCAGCTGAGGGAACTGGGGGTGTTTAGCCTGGAGAAAAGGAGGCTCAGGGGAGACCTTATCGCTCTCTACAACTACCAGAAAGGAGGGTGTAGTGAGGTGGGGTCGGTCTCTTCTCCCGGGTAACAAGTGATAGGATGAGAGGAAACGGCCTCAAGTTGCACCAGGGGAGCTTTAGATTGGATATCAGGAATAATTTCTTCACCGAAAGGGTTGTCAAGCAGTGGAACAGGCTGCCCAGGGAAGTGGTGGAGTCACCATCCCCTGAGGGACTTAAAAGCCATGTAGATGTGGTGCTGAGGGACATGGTTTAGTGGTGGCCTTGGCAGTGCTGCGTTAACGGTTGGACTTGATGATCTTAAAGGTCCTTTCCAACAAAAACGATTCTATGATTCTATGAGTAGTTCTACAGTGGCATTTTTTGCTTTTTGCCAAATACTTTGTAAACCTTAACAACTCTGACAGGGGAAACTACTTGCCCACCATGCTCCAAACTGCATCAGTGAAAACTTCCTTTTTCAAACGACAGTGAGAGAGTATGACCCCCTCATCAGCTTTGGGTATCTGCACATCTTTTGCTGCTGCAGTGATTGACCTTTACGTTGGTCCAGGTTTCTCAGAGACAGGACAGGCCAAATGGAGCATGGCCAAATGGCAACCAGGTGGCATTGCACGAGGCTACAAACCGCTCAGGAATTCCCACAACGGATGCAATGCAGGAGATGGCGGACAATGCTGTCACGCTGCTACGAGGGTCCACAGTGCCAAATGTGGAGGCTGGAATGGGAACTGCCATGCTGGAGACAGCAAAAACGAGCACAGAGAGTGGTTTAAGCCACAAGTCCCACTGGCAGGTTCCAGGCAACGTTCAAAAAAGGTTCAGATCTGAGTACAAGTTTTCTAGTTCTCAGATTCAAATTATTCCTCATACTTTGGCTGCAGGAGTAAGTTTCCCACCATTCAAGAGAAGGGCAGAAACTGTATGGGATCAATTTGTAAGATTTCAGTATCCTTGAATATGAGCTTAAAGTAACAGTTAGCTTTGACTCCAGGCAAAACATGTCCCAGGAAAGCACAACCACCTCTGCTCACTTTGAAGGCCATATTTATGCTGCGGAATTTTTCAGTGATTCTAAACCTTGTTTTTAGTAGGGATAGACCTCAAACGTTTCAGCAGTTCATTCCGAGTTCAGAAAAAACAGACAAAAAATCCTTTTCTAAATAGTTTGGGTCTGAAAACCTCAGAAGACTAGTCTCTTTCTGAGAATCTGATACTTCTGGTTTTAGCAAGACGCAGCACAACCCCAGAGCCTTCCTGGAATCAGGAGAAATTCAATAAAAGAGAAACCCGTAATGGTCAAATTATTGATGGCTCCTACAAGCAGAGGATGAAGAACAGGAGCAGGACTTTGCAGCCTTAGGTTCTCTTTGTGCAACTGATTACTGCAGCTCTTCAAGGAAGTCACCCTCTCTTTGTGCCTCTCCTCTTGCCCATCTTCTACCTCATCTCTTTTGATTGCTGCATCCACAACCACCTATTTTACACAGCTTAGGTTCTATCACCAGCAGGATGGCACCATGCCTTGGCTGGGGCATCTTTTTGCTCTGATACTGAGTAGAAATAATCATATCTGCATCACACTGGAGAAAAGGGCTTTTACACCTGGTCCCTCCTGCTGAACGAACAGGGAAGGAAGCTTCCAGAGTAAAAGATGTGCTTTGCTTCAGAAATCCCCCCAAAGCCCAAAGCAGCCGTTCGACTCCTCCTGAACAGGGAGAGCTGAGGCTGGCAGAGACGCAGAGGAGTGGTAAACAAATCCAGGACATTTAGTCTCATAAATATCCTTTGCACTTGTGTTGTTTTTTTTCTCTAGTCCTGGGCCTAAAGCTGTCAATGGGATTTTGAGCACTGGTTTATGTTGGCTTTTCTTCTTTGTATTTTTAAGTTCGGTCTGCAAAGACTCTGACCAGGAAGAGGAGACATAATGAACTGTCAGTTTGTGCTTTGCTTCCGGACACTCCATATTTTCTCTCTCCACCTCATTTTTGAGTGGCTGTCATTTTCCAATTACCAGCTATTCCATTGCAACAGATTTCACCTGTCTGCAGTCTCTGGCATCATCCCCATTTCACAGAATTAAAAACCAAAGGGAATGCATGAGAGGCAGGGAGCAGGGGAGAAGGCATTCAGGCTAATTAAAATGAGGTGGAAGAGGGAGGGAAAATCCAAACCACACAACTTTTGGATTAATAAACCAAACCATGGCGATTAGTGCAATATTGGATAACTTTCCCAGCACTAAGCAACTTCACTTTTTAGTATGTCCATAGGTTGCAAAGGCATTTGCGAGCTGTGCCCAAGGGCTAAAGGAGGGACTGCTCAGCGCTGCCTAATACTTCCTAGCACAGATCAGTGATGCACAGAACAACACCCACAAGGAGCAGGTCTAGCTTCGGGGACTTATTCTCCCTCTGACACTTGTGCGTAGCCTGCTTCTCTTTCCAAATACAAGCTCCTGCCTTCCAGAGGCCAGGCAGCAGTGTCAGCTGGGGCTCTGCCTGACCTATGGCAACGGGGTGCGAAGGCTCTGCTCCACCCTATCGAAAGGAAACCTAATTATGGGGATTCAGGATCCACTTCACACAGTGAGCCACAGGCAGGGTCAGGATGGGAACTCAAGAATTACCACCTTTCCACTGGAGGCTCTTCTAAGCGGCATGTCTGCATGCTACACAGATACACAGGTGATACCAGGACACCCACAGCCTCTGTCATGATGTCACCAGCTGCAAAAAGGCGACAGCCCCAGAAAAAACATGCAAAGGGACACCAACCAGCCACCCTCCAGGGTCCATCCTCGCCACGAGATCGGCAAGGTGGAAGGAAACCCTTTGCATCTCCAGCACACATCGACTGCAGAGGATGGAGCTATACATGAGCTGGCTTTTCCTCTACGGAGGGAGATTAAAGCCTACTTGCTTTACTCACTGAGCCATACAGCCTCCTACATAAGTAATCTGTTTAACTGATGGATTACTGGGCTCCATATTACATTTGTAGGGTTTACGTGCCACTGTGAAAGCAATCGTGAGATGAAAGCCAGTTTTCTGGGACAGATTAAAGCGATGGTTTGGGAGGGATTAGACTTTTTTAATACAAAATATTGTTCAAAAATTGTGGAAAATAGCTTAAATGAGTTCGAAGCACTGACACCACAGGAGGGGAGCGAATCAATGAAATTGCTAAAGAGAGCTCAAAATTACAAAATATTCCTCTATCTTTTTCTAAAAAACTAGAACATGTATGGAATGTGTGTATGATACTAATATTACAGGCAGACTCCCACTGCGCTAGGCAGTGAGCATCAGTCTGCAACCCATGTGCCTTCTGAATATAGGCTGTTGGAGTCTGGGTTTAACCCACCGAGAAAGTGCAGGGATCTCTAACCCACAGCCTGTCTCTTGTCTTTCCTCTCCTTGGAGGTGGCTGATTTATCCCAGCCCTCATGGCACCCAGCAGCTCCCTCCTCCCCACGCACCACAGCTCACCTGCATCCAGAGTGATCCCCAAATCTTTGTGCTCTTACAAGCTCAAGCTTCGTATTTGAAACACTCAGCTGTGTTTCTTGCATGCTCACTCCTTTGAAAACTTACATCAAACACCAATTTCTTGCCCATATCCTTTTCCTATGGCAAATTCAACTAAAGAGAAGCCTTAGTCTCCTCAGGTAGGCTCTGCTCATAGGTGAGGAGCTATAATTAACAGTCACATCACAGGCATTTTGCTACACAGCAGATTTTGGCCAAAGGACATGAAGACATCAGCAGCACTTGCCCTCCTGGGCACAAGCTCAGACCCCTCCGAAGTCAGCCCAGCAGCCAGACGTGGCATGGGACAGGCCCAAGCTGAAGTTTCTAAATGCTTAATGGAGCATATAGGAGAATCTGTCACCTCGAGCACCCCTGAGGCTATTAATTATTTATCATGTCCAAAACAATGCAATCAGCCATTCAGCATGAGAGCGGATGCTCTGTGTGCTGGCGTCTGGGGGCTGGTCTCTTCCCTCAGTCACAGCAGGTATTTATCACCCAGGCAGAGCCACTCTGTCCTGCCGCCCCCAAACACCCCCCGCTCTACCCGGCTGGGACAAGGACAGCCCGAATATCACTGCAGATTTACACTGGGAGGCACAAACACAGGCCTGTGTGTCCCTGCCCAAGCTTTCGCCCATCCCCTGGCCCAGAAAGGGGTGACGGAGGAAAGCTGTGACATCTCACAAGCAGGGACTCAATACTGCAGCAATTATATGCAGGAGAGACAAGGTTGCCCTACACTCTGCAAGCTCTATGCTTGTTTTTATTTACAGCTATTTCATTCTAACGCCTCTGAAGCACTTTGGGAAAAGGTCTTCTTTGAGAGAGTTTAAAGAGCCAGAAGCTTGCAGCCAAAGCAGAGAGCTGTCAGGGAATGTAAGCGACACCTCAGACTGCTAGCAAGTGAAGGTTACATTTTGACCTTTATTTTTCTCCCCTTTTTTTTGCTTGTCAAAGACGAAACAGAATAATTCTGATATTTCTAAGGTAAGTAAACAAACAACCAAACCAACCAAACAAAAAATCCCCAAGCAATTTAAGACCTGGCTTCTTTCCTCCTCTGCATTCCCTGCCCTTGAAAAAATATGAAGAATAATGCAAGTGGGCCTTTCCGTTTCTGCATTTGAAAATATTTCCTCTGTAAACCATTTTGA
The DNA here is from genome assembly GCF_013368605.1 of Nyctibius grandis. Classification (NCBI taxonomy): domain Eukaryota; kingdom Metazoa; phylum Chordata; class Aves; order Nyctibiiformes; family Nyctibiidae; genus Nyctibius; species Nyctibius grandis. The sequence continues at coordinate 97,439,018 of NC_090695.1, forward strand.
TGTAGTTTATTTACTACAACATAGGACTCTTACTGTCTTAAAATCAACTTCAAACCAGCTGAGACAATCTAGACTATGGTTCAAACCATGGAAATTGCCTTGCCCTCACATGATATAACTTCTATTACTAGAAAAAATGGTTCAGATGGTGCTTTCCCATGCACATGAGAGCAGCTGAAAATTATTTATGCTCTCTGGGCTTGGAAAGGGACCAGGGACTCGAACCAGGATGCCCCAGCTCCTAGAAGACTGCCCTGGTCACCAAGATGTTTGCTATTCTGAGGTGCCTCCTGCCCTGCGTTTGACAGCCAGACAGCACAACCTCTCACAACCAAAAGCCCTTCCCAGGAAGGGTTTAGCTGTCATTAATGTCTCTACTAAAAGCTGTGACTTTGATGAATTTGCACTTTCTGATGAAAAAAATGTTTTGCTGAGAGGTATTCAAATGGGCTCTACTTAAAAGTAGGCTGGAAACAGGAGAGAGAGATCTCCTCATGCCTCCTGATGAATGTTCACTCTCTGGCTTTGGAATTAAAAATGGAGAATTTATTCCCTCATTCACCTCTACTCCCAGGTTTTATGCCTTCCTCTAAATGGGATCCTTCATGTGGAGCGATAACAGTTTAATTGAAGATAGTTGATGGTAATTTTTCCTCCTTTCAATTGACCTACTCGATCTCCTAATGCTCTGTGGAATTGCTTTTACCTCTCTGCTCTGTGGCATGAAAGTCACTGCTAATAATTACTTACCCAACTGCTTATGGCCAGCCAAATGCAAAACACGCTGCTCCTTTCTGGAGCTGCAAATAGGGCATCTGTGGAGGAATGGAGCAAGCTCCATACAAGCAGGATGCACTCCGCATTAAAAAAAAAATGCCATTAATGTTATCCAGCAATGGCCACGAGTGAAGTCATATACTCTGGGATTTTTGTGTGAATCCTTCAAGTTCACTTGGTATTGACACCTGTCTGGGAGTGTTTTCTACAGAAGGAACCTTGGCTGCCACAGTTCCATCTCATGTAACAAGAGCTACAGATCAGAGAGTTTGTTCTCTGGGATAATCAACTCCACTATAGCTTCCTTAGGAAGCTTCCCAGGCAGAAGGTCCCACATGACACAACATATTTGCAGTATTACTTTCCCATTTCTCAGTTTCATTCAGCAAAATGCAATTTCATTTCAAGTGGCATAAACGCCAAGCTGGATTACATCAATTGCTGTCTTCTCCACCCTCAGGAGGAAAGGACCTGGGTAATCTGAAATGCTATCAGCAGCAGCATACAAAACTAAAGCTACTATTCTCGAAAAGTAGGCCAATCAGCTGGATTATACCTTGATGGAGGATCACTTGGTCTGACAGATGGCTGAAAAAATAGGCCTTAAAGTGAAAAAAAAACCCCAAACCTTATAAAATAATTCCCAAACAAGGCCAGAAGTGCTCAGGTTTAGTTATTAAACAAGAAGTCACAGGAGGAAGGAGCTACCTCTCCAGATATCAACCAAGGATGAATGCCTCCAGCAATACACCAAGAGCACTGTAATAGCTCACCTGGGGAGAGATGCTCGAGTGCAGACTCTGCGAACCGGTCATCTCTGTCAGTACTAATACACTGATTAGTTTCACTGAAAAAGAAGGAAAACGGAAATATGCCTGACCTGAGGACAGTGAATGCCTAATCATTCCTCCAGTGCTGGGCGCAAGCGAGGAAGCGCCTGTTCAGACTGCGCTTGGTGCCAAGGGGAGCCACGATCGTCCCTCCACTCTCAGCACTGCTGTGACTGGAACAATGTTCAGGAGTGTGCAGGACAGCACGTGTCCCAGAGCGCATCAGGAGATGCCTCTGGCAACTTCCTACTGTTTCAGAAATGGACCTGTTACCTGTTCCCCTTCCCTCTTCTCTTAAGCAGCTGTTAAATATGAGCAGGCTTCTCTCTACGAGCAGACTGCCACCCCACTCCACATCAGCTTAGTTCCTTTAAGAGCCTCTGGCGAAAATCCAAGGAAATTATACAGACTGAATCATTCTCATCCATATGCTGGTGGAGTCCTTCAGAGAACCAGCAGATCTGTGAGGCATGACATCTCTTAGCCAGGCCTGTGTTGACTCTCATCCAATATATTTGGCTTATCCCTCACCATAAAAAAATTACACTCACACAAGGAATTCTATTCACACAATTCTTGCCCATTGCAAACCTTTTTTTCCTTGACCACTACCCGTGCTGAAGTTAACAACAAACAGTCAAAAATCATGAGCCTAATGCCTGCTTTGCATCAATCATAAGATTTATTTTCTTTTTCTTTTCTTTTTTTTTTATATTTAGGATGAAAATATCTCATATTCCATACCATTAACTAGAAAGAAGAGCTAGAGTCTACCTTTTCCTTTTAGATGTAAATTGAGTCACAAGATTTCAAGAGCTGCAGAACTTGAGAAAAGCACACAATATCGTGAGACATGCTACAGAAGGACAGACACAGACCATGGAAATATGCTACAGCCCCTTTCAGACAAAAATGAACACAGAGGCCCTGCCTCAAGGAGTCTGCACAAGAAATCAAGCTAATTGTTGGTTTTCTTTGCTAAAATCTTGCAGCCAAACTACAACTGCGTATTTCTGACTGTGCACAGAGGTTACAGGATGCCCATCGCAGGCAGCACTGACAACGTCCATTAAAGGTGGCAGGAGCATGAACACTGAGAGAATAAAGAACCGTTTCCAAACTCTTTTGATTTTACTGCAAGAGGCAACTTTAGCAATGATGATATGATCTTTATCCACACCCAAGCAACAGGCTTGCTCTCTGATAACAGAGAGATCAAAGGCCTTTGGGTTGTCATTAGCAGGCAAACTCAATAGAAGTTGTTTACTTCACCCAAGCTAATGGCACTGGAAATATTTAATCAAAAAATGGACACACTCTCTCTATTACTGCCAAGATGATTCAAAAGGGGCCACTTAAATCTATTTTGTCAAACCATTACTCATCCCTTGCTAATAGACCTTTATGGAGAGTCCCTTTGAGAAATGCGCGTTCATGATTTGTGGGCTGTGTACTGGTATTAGGAGATGAGGCACATCAAGAAAACATGATAGTGGACTGCTCATGAGAAGAACAAGATGGAGAATATGTTTAGTCTATATCTGACAAAGACCTTAACTCAATCATCTTTTAAACCCAAGGAGAGGAAGCTGAAGAAGTCTGATGGGGAAATGAGTTCAAGGAGAGGATAATTCTTCAGAAAAGTTTGAGTAATCTGCTGTAATTGACCTGGGAGTGCTAAGTGGAAGAAGGAAAGATGGGAGAAGATTAGGAGAGCTTTTCTGAGGTTCAAGGATCTTGGAGCAGAAGAAGAAAACAACAATGTTGGGTGGACATCATGAGAAAATTTGGTGGTGTATCTTACAGAACAGCAGGGTTTTGCCTAATTGAGCCTTCATTCTTGGGTCACCAAGGGAAGGTTCAGCGTCTACAATGAGATGCCAAATGGCAGGACGCCCAAGCTCTTTTCCTAACTCCTAGACTAATGTCTAGTCTCTCATGTGGTCCTAAACATGTATCAGACATTTGGGCACAGGCAGTTCTTTATGGGCTTCCCTTTGGGATATGCACAGACTTTAACCAAGGATGTTCACCTTCTGGGGTTGCCTTAAAAGATATGAAACCACTTACGACCCTGATATAGGAAGAGTTGATCCTACCTTAGAGCAAGAGGATGGACTAGGTGAGTTGAGCTCTACCTACGGTGATTTTTGTGCCGCTGGACCGAAAAAATCTCTTGGGTTCTTAGGATCCAAGCCACTGCTAGGGTGGGTAGCTGCATCTTATAACTCTTTTCACAAGCTGATGAAGCTCTGGGACATCTTGTGGGGACAACAGAGCAGGGGGAACCTCCAGCCCTTCTGTCCTCCAAGACAGGATTGTACTTGGTACAGACTCAGTTTTGATACAGTTTCTCTGCAGCTTCCAGAAATACTCATGAAGGGCTTAAGATTCAAACGCTTCATCAGCATGGAAATTATTATCTGCAAATCTACATCTGTATTACAGGCAGCAGCTCCTCTCTGCTCTGCATCAAAGACAGTCCAGGAGCCAGGAAAACAAATTCAGGGGAAATCCACCTTTCCTCCCCTCTAGCAAACCTAAAGCTACCCAGCAATTGTTACAAGCTCATTTTTGTCCCTAGAACACAATGCTGCAAACAGCTCAGGGTGCAGCCAAAGCACGCAGATGGGAACTTTAGAGCTGCAAGTGAATTATTGATACATTCTTCTTAGCCATGAGCATCAGACTGAAGTGGCAATTAAAACCATCCACTATGATCAAAAAGAAAAAGCAAAGACAAGAAGGTACAAAACCAGAGTCTGTGCTGGCCAGCAGCCTGCAGCATGTGCTATTATGACTGGCAAGGAAGGCTTTTGGGTCCTGACCTTTCAGGTGTGTCTTTGATAATGGTCTGCATCAGAGCAGGTGGACAGTGGTGAGCAACACAGCACCATTTCTGCTGGAGACAAGGGAATGAGCCGCTCCTGGGAGCTCACTGCCCTGTTTGGGCTTTTGCGTTCCAACTCAGAAATTCAAAAATAACAACTACCGTCACCTTTATCCCTCTTGTTCCCTGAGACAACAGCACTTTGTTTTGCTAAGGCAAGAAAGGACAAAAGAGGCCAGAAAGGAGGTACAAGACAGAGCTGCCCTTCAGCACAGTCGCATCACTTGGACATTGCACGAAACGAAAGCTTGGAATTACTGAATGTGAGCACAAACCAGCAGCAGAGCTCAGCAACTCTTGTTCCTCCTCACATCAGTTGTATCTTACAGACAGCTATTGGATTTTCACCTGGCAGAATTCCTCGATTTCAGTAGAACCATCACTGAGGTTGGAGATAGCCCAGTGCTTCCACATTTTCACCTTCTTGACAAAAAAACCCAATGAAATGAAATTATATTGAGCCACCACCGATATTCAGAGATGACCAAGGAACAAAACTCACCAAAAATAACTGTGCCGGCTTTGCAATGTGTTTCTCTTGTAATATTTATTTCTAATATTGGGGGAAGAACACAAAAATCTGGCAAGTGGGACTTAAAAATGAGGAGGTGACTTTCCGTTGCATTTTTCTCATTCCTTTTGCAGAAAATATGCCTCACTGCAAGCACATCCTGGATTTGCAGTGTGCTTCTATTGTTACGGGAACAAAATGATTCAGAAAAAAAAAGTTGAGTCATTCTGATTTTATATAATGAAATAAAATCACTGCTAAAATAATGAAATTCAATTATATTAGCCCTAATAACAGCAGTACTAATTAAAATTATTGTAATTCACTACTACTGTGAGGCTGCAGCGCCAAGCTGCAGAAGAGGTAGGACTGTTGAACACCTGAGAGGAGAGACTCTCTCCCCAAGCTGGTGGAATGGATGTATTTGGGTTTGGAGGTTGTTAGTTCAGCCTTGGTGCGTTGGGCAAAGGGGACTGTTGTGCTAACACTAATTACACTGCTCGTGGCAACAATAATAACACCTCTGAAATCATCAGCGCTGATGTCGTGAACGCCAAAGCGATGCAATTATGCGCTGCTGTCATTTCAAGGGGAGCTGCGAGGCAGAGAAAAGCAAAGGTAAAAGAGGCAGCACACTCCTGATTTATCATCTTGCAACCATTTCTCTACAGAAGATGCCTGGTTCGGGCGAAGGGCCAGGTAGCCCCTTCCTTTCCTCCTCCCACATGACACCAGGCTGCGCCTGGCCCTCACGCTCTGCACGGGCCGTGCTGTCCCTCTGTGCTGCCCTGCCACAACGCTCTCATCCTGATCACACACCACGTCAGGAGAAACCCTCCAGGCAGAGGAGACGGGCTCCGGCTCGCTGCACCGCCTGCTCCCCCACGACAGCGCTGGGGCAGCGCCCGACCACTCCACAGCCCTACCGAATTCCACAGCTCTGCCAACCCGCTGCCCACATCACGTGTTCACCTGGGGAAAATCTGTTGGACAGCTCAAACAAACAAAAAAACCCGATTTCATTTGCAACCTTCCTCCACGCCACATTCAAGTTTTCCTCCTGGCAGCTTTTCACCTCCCTGCCGTGGCTCCGACTAGCAGAAGTGATGCTTCTCCCGCAGCAAGATCCATGAGGACCAGGCGCTCAGGAAGGGCTGCTCCAACCCTCTGCTCTAACCAGACCTCACGGCTACGCCAGCCGCACCAGGGCTTTGATCCAGCTCCCTGCCCTGGGAGCACGGCCAACCACCTCCTGGCTGAAGAGGCAACCCTGAGAACATGCCAAGCTGATCCATATCCTCCAAACAGCTATGTCAGTTCTCACATGAAACAGGCAACACAAGGTTTTATTTGCAGAGAGTGGGAGTGAAAGAGAATTTCGATGCAATCTCCGGTATAGCGGCTTTAATAAACTAGTAAAGCTAAAACACCCATGTGCAAACAGTGAGCCCTTGAGAAAGCAACTGAGCTCGCAAATATTTCTGCCCTGATGGAAATCCTCCTCATGGGTTTCCAAAATGGATTGAACACGGCGAAAGCTGTCAAATTATTTTATTTCTTAGCCCTCAAATGTGTCGAGGGGTGGGATACACAGTGGATCTCAAGCAGTTATTTGCTAACCATCAGGACTTGCTCAAATGCTCTTGCTTGAAAAGCTGGCGAGTGTTTCCATGGCAATGAGCTATTGCCTTGGTGACTGTGGACCTGGACTGGTGCTGCGAAACCACTGCGACCTTTGGACATCTGAGCACAGCAAGGAGTTTCCTCCTTTGCTGTCTAATGATTTTTTTTTTTTTTAATTTCTGAATTCATCCCTATCTAAAAGTTGCCTTAGGTGGTTGTGCTAGAGACAGAGAAGCATCCTCTCTTCACGCCTACGTCTCTGCTACCCAACCCAGAAGTAACTTCTCTTTTTTGCATCAGTCAGGTGCAAACCAACCCTAGCTCCAATCCTGGCTACTCCTGAGCAGTGCTGAGCCTCTATCTATAAACTAGAAAATTAAGCAGAGGAGGCACAGGACCTCACTAGTCCAGACATCAAAGTACATTAATCTATATGCATTTAAACCTTTAAAGAGAGGTCAAACCGAGAGGCAGTTGTGTTAACAAGGTGAAGAAGTGAGCTTGAACATAAAAAGAGCAGCTTTGCACATAAACAGGTATCTTCCTAGGCAAGAAATTTACCTAGATTTCTGTGGAAGAGTAAAAAATGTGTCTGTGTCTCTCTCCAAACAATTTTCAGATAAACTCTGTGCTATCATAAAAGCTTTATCCTGGGCTCATATAGCAGAAAATTGTTGCATCTCTGCCTGTGAGAACTTCTGCTGCTTCTCTTCCCAACTTTATCGTTGAAATACACACCCCTTCCAAGCGACCGGCAGTCTGAAACCTGATCGAACTGAACCATTACATTAGTTTTTTTAAGATTTGCACAAGCCCTGCACTCTGCAACTCCAAAGTGGTTTCTATGGAGATGCTAAAAAAATGGAACGGCACCTTCTGGGTGCTGAATTCGTCACGGCAAAAACTTGGGTGAGCAGCAAACGCTGCGCGAGAGGAGCGTGAGGAGTGAATTAGAGACCCAGACTACGACTGCTTACTCAGAGCCGCAGATAACGGGGGTAAGTTACTGCTTTGGCTGACAGGCATTAACTAAACTGACATGCTGCATTGAGTATCACGCAGAGTTTAATTAACTGCAGGCAATGGGGCATTAATACAGGAGAGGACAGTCTGCCTGGTTTCCTTACGGTGTGAACGTGATAGGGAGAGGGAGGGACGTGAGGATTTGCAAGGCAGAAGCGATCCTCGTGCGTTAAGAGGTCTCTCAGAAGAGCTGCGTTTGGCTGCCTCTCAGAGCAGCTCTATCTCCTTAATCTGCAAAACTGAGGAGTCCAAATCTTGCAACTTCCTACACAGTCTATTTTAGAGCCTTAGAAACAAAAACAACGCACAACAGGAAGGATGCGATTACTAGAAATATGTCTGAACTCTCCCACACCCCAGTCCCACCAGTCTTGATGGCTTCACCGTTTGCATCATTAGACAGAGCTTTTACATCCGATCCCATCCCATCCGTACAGTCCTGCTGGATCAGGGCTCTGGTTTGCACTGGTGCCCAACTCCCTCAACACCCATGTTAGGTCCCAGTTTGGCTCCACTCTGCTTTTCCCAGGCACTGAGTCGGACACGGGAAGGCCCACAGACACGGCTGAAACATCACGTCTCGTGTTGACACAACTCCCTTGAGCCACACAGAGCCCAAACCTGAGTGCAGTGACCCTAGAGAGACACAGCCACAAGCCCTAAGGCTCTAATAAGACCTTCTATACCACGTACACTATTCCCAAGTATATTTGATACTTTTCAGACCAAAGTTCTGTTTAAACAAAGGCCAAAAGCTATTTTGTCTTATTGATATTATCTCCATTAAAATCAACCCATGAGGGCTTCAAACTTCAGGTCGTGCTCATGCAGCAGTAAGGAAGCACCCAGAAACAGCGCAAATGTGGCGGGGAGGGACTGAACAGCACGGCGTGCCCTTGCTCTTTGGAAGAGAGGCAGAATATCTGTTCTTCCAGCCACGGTAATCAGAACATCTGTTTTTAAGTGAACACACAATAAATGGTATGGAGCATTGTCTGCCTCCTGGTGAGCGGTCACCCCTGGGATTTGAACATATGGCTGCATCAAGTCTGGCTAGTGCCAACCTGATTCTTAAACTATTAAACCATCCCCTCAGGCTCTGTATCCTCTACTTTCTTTGTACGTTGTACAAGGGAAAAGAATTTGATTTGGGGTTTCGAGATTTTCAAAAAAGGATATACAATTAGAAAAGTATTTGCTTCAGATGATGACAAATAACCCTGGACTGGAGAACCTCAGAAAATATCTGTTCTTCACTCCGGTGTGATGACACAAGGTCTTCTGCAGTGCTGTTCTACATGCTTTCCTGAGAGCCCAAACTTGTTAACCTTCATTTCACTGCATGTTTTCAGAGGAGTGACGGCTGCAGCCATAAATACAGCATTCAGATTTCATGCTATAGTTAAAAAATCAAATATGTATGAAAGCCTCTGCTATTACACGCTGACTAGCAAGGGGGGAAAAAAAAAAAAGGAGTGGGAGGAAACCCATAGCATTAAATCATTTCTGAAATACAAAAGGACTTCTGGAGCTCAGGTGGGAAATATCTGCTCCACTATTAGCTGCAGGGTCAGTATCTGTTGGTCTCAGCCTGCCTGTCCATCACTCACAGGTTAAACTTAGCCTCAGGAACAGGGAGAATCTGTGCATGAGAAAGGAAGGAGCAGAGACACGTCATCAGCCATCAAACTCCCCACACTACAGCACAGGAGTGATTCCTGCTACTTTGGTGGGTATCTGTATATGCTGGTGGCTCTGGCAGTGGGAAGGAAGGGATGTAAATAACATAATTCCAGCCTGAACCTTCGGAGATCCCAGTGGCACCCTGAAGAGGGGACACAGCTAGGGAAAGAAGAGCGGGGAACAAGAAGAGGAATGGGAATGCTCTTCTGGATATCTTTGAGAAGTGTTTTGGTGAGCTGTCCCCCCACTCACCTCCGGCTCTAGGGGCTTTCAGAGGCATTCGCAGCTCCTAATAGTCCTCAGCATAAACTGAAATTCTTGGCATTTAATCCCCCTGCACTTCCACACTCTGCAGCTCAGTCCCTTGTACTTTGGCACACATATCAGCTGATACCTGCCAGCACTCCAACGTACCATATTAGTAGTTCTGCTTTAAAGACATTCAAGATGCTGATCTCTTATTTTGGCAGCTTCAAGAGACCTTAGCACAAGTGAGAGATCTTCTGCAACATGGCCCCCATAACACAGGCCATCTGCAAGGAGATAATTGCCCGGCAACCCACGCTGCTTTCAGACTCTCCGGCTGAAACTAATTTACAACAATGACTCTGAACTGTTTGCACTCCCAGGCAGCAGTGACCAGGGATGAACAATGCTGACAGGGTTGATGTTTTGCCTCTGAACCCTTCACGAACAAAAGGAAAACTCTGATTCTCTCCCATATCAAGCAGCTCCCTGTGGTTTGATTTATTTCCTCTTATTGATTGGAGCTGTAAAGCTTCTGCCTAGAATCTGGATAGCTCTGAGAGCAAGGTGTACCTGGGGAACAGAGAGCCAGGGCTTTGTTCCCCTGCTCCCATCACCAAGCTCCAGGTAGAGCTCTTAGGAGCAGCCAGCACACTCTGGCTTCATAAACCACCTCAATTCAAACTCATTTTAAAGCACAGACAAGTCCATGTATAGTCATGCCGAGAGTCAGAGAACTACAGGATCCATCTGTCTGCAAAGTCAATTCCCTTTGGAGTATATAAAATAAATAAACAACTTCTCTTTCTGCTGCTTTCTCCAGGGGCACTATAGTAAAAAGTTTTGGATTTGTCTGTACGTGGGACAAGGACAGGCCAGGGAGAAAGGAGGTATTAACTTGTCCAGGCATCAGGCAGGAGAGAAGACTCCTGAGAAATGCCTTCACTAGGGGAAAGAAGCCAAGTGGTCTTCCTGCCCCATCCTCCTTGGTGGCAGACTCCCTGCTCTAACAAGCTTTACCACTGATGCTACAAGGCCTGTGCACAGTGTTTTTCCCAAATTGGGAGTCAGGCTGTCTTTAAGGCTGTAAACCAGACAGAGCAAACAAAAATAGAGCTTCAAAAGAATGCATGCAGGCATGCCAAATCTCCCTCATTTTCAAGTAAGAGTCTCACTCCTCTCAGATGCAGCTTTCTCCCCCCACCTCTCAAAACCATTTATAAAAAAGCATCCTGATCTTGTAACAAAAGATCCAGAAGGAGGTTTCAAGGAGACAGTTAAAGCTTCATTCATAATTCTGGAAAATCTCACTGTCCCAGCTGGAGAACCCTGGGTAAAACCTGAGGAAAATTCATGACTCAGGTTGACAGCAGCAGTAAACATACCTGTTTATTCCCTTGCAGTGGTTGTTCTCCTCTGGTGTAAGGAGCTAAATTGCTGCCCTGAGCATCTTTAATCCTCTGCCTGCCGATGGGGACAGCCGGCTCTGCCTCTCAGCTCTGAGGTACCCAGAGAAGGGCAGTGTACAGGACACCTTAAGCAATACCACTGAATCTCCACACAGACCTTTCAGACTAAGTTGCCATTATTTCATATGTACTGCCAAATACTAACCCCACTTTGCTCTCAGCTGTGGTTCGACTGTCTTTTCTACCCCCCTTCCTAACATTTTCTCAGTTAAATCTCTTTTTAAGCCTTTCTGTATTTTCCAGCTCTATAGAGAAAGCAATCATCCACAGGGAGTGGCTGGAAATGCACAAAAGCATTAAATTGATCATGACTCTTTCCTTTGCCTCCTAACAGTTGGGAACCACCAATCTATAGGCACCGTTAGTCCACAGCACCATCATGGACCGCTCTCCCCATCCTCTTACCTGCATCCCCTTGTTACACTCCTGTTGCATTTGGTTTGAATTTGGGCTGTAAACTCAGTTTCACAGAGTCTACCTGTAACTTCCAGGCATAAAAACTGGTGCTGGGAGAGGTGCAGTGCTCTGTTCCCATTCCCACTGTTATTATTACCTGTAATAACATCTAGCAGGCCCTGCCCGGGAGCCCCACATGGCGCAGTGATGTAGACAGACCAAAATGCAATCCTTCTCTTGAGGAACAAAAAAAATCCAAGAGACTGGGGAAGTGTAAGGAAACAAAGAGAGCTTTGTCTAAAGTGAGAGGTGGTGTTCCTGGTAGACCAGCACTTGCAGCCTTCCTAGAGCTCCTGAGACAATCCAGGGCACGTTCCTCTCCAAGCCTTGCCACTGATGCCTACGCACGTTTTCCTGCCCCCATCGCTTGGTTTGGCTGTCTCAGTCTTTTGCATTTCCTCCTCCGCTGTTCTCTGCTAACCCTGCTTTTGCCCCTGCAGCCCAGCTGCCTTTCATGGAAGCAGCTGGAAGGATGGCAAGCGGCTCCTATGTGCAGTACTAAAGCCATGTGGGCTGCTTGGAGGGACCTGGCCGGGGCTCTGTGTGTTGCCTGCAGGCACCATGATCTCTCTGGAGCTGCTGATCACAGCTGCCACAAACCAGACGCTCGAGCTCTTCCTCAAACTTGTATCTTGTCATCTCTCAGGCAAGGGACTACCCAGTACGCCTGCTTTGGAGGATGGAGCGTGCTCACCCCGAGGCCTGCTTACCTGATCAAAGCCAACCTCCCTCTCACCAAACCCACTCCCAGATGAAAAGCCTTCAGCTGACAGCCAGCAGGAAGGCACAGGCTCAGTGCAACGCCACACTGTTTGTGAAAGCCACCTCCTTCATCACAGACCCTCTCTCATCGTGGTTTCCCTTCGCAGAAAGCGAACACCCTGCTGTCCAGCTGTGTCAAGCCTCCCTGCCTTGGAGCACATTAGAGGCATTGTCAGCATAACATTTGAAGCTGGCTGCCCGTGGCTGTGATTTATGCACATTTTGGTGATGAAATGCAGCTGGCAAGTGCACTCTGCTTTCATTCTTGGGGCTACATCACACTCGGTTTATTTTACCTACCAGTTGAAATGCAAACAATCTGTCTACATTCTATATATAACCACCCATTGCCATCATGTATGTTTATGAAGCACGGGGGTTTCATGGATTCAGTCTCAGAAGCCTTGGAGGGCACCGTGCCTGTCTCAGCTGACTTGCTGCATGACCCAGATGGAAGAAACACATCTGGTGGGTCCCGCACGCTGTGGCTACACGGCGTGGGTCTGTTACTGGCGCTGTGCAGATCTCCAGTCTCCATACAACAGCTTATGCTGGGAAGCATGTTACTATCACCTGCTTAAGAAGTCTGTCATCTTGGCAGAGAGCAGATGTGATTTATATGGCCAATCCCCCACCACAGAGAACAACTAATGGCGTAAGTGAGGGGAAGGAACCGAACCATTGGTGGTGCTAAAACGTGCCTACAGTTCCACGGGGAATATCCTAATATTATTCCCTAGACTAATGAGCACATCTATAGGAACCAGATCAGACTGCAAACTCCCCTCGCCATGACTAGCTCTGTTGTTCTCCTGATTCTCCCCTGACTGCTCAGTATGTCAGCACTCAAATGAGTTATTACACTCCATTTCTGCACTGGAGAGGTGCTGTTCCTGTCTGGTAGGAGGCAGAGGAATGGATGGATCTCTAGGATGCTTTCCCTTATATAGTAAAAAAAAATATACCACGAACATACAATCCAACAAAAGGAAAACAGAGCAGTGGAGTCAATTAAATTACAGAAAAGAGTAAGTGAGAGAGAAGGCTCCATGAACACCACTCATGGTAGGCTCCCCATGGAAGGACGTGATGTACACCCTTTGCCATGAAAGCTGCTAAGGTCCAGCAGACCGTGATCTAGCCCTGAGCTGAGACACCCGGCTTTTAACTGTGAACATCTGCCATCAGTTCATGCTATCTTGCCTCTGACCCTTGATTCCCTCTAACATGGGAATGACACTTTGCCAGGTGTAAATGCTCCATGTATGAGCTGCTGCTGGCTCTCATCAGAATCTTTGCAGCCTGAACTGTGCAGGGGGGATCCCCAAACTGTTACGTTCGTTAATGTCCTGACACAGTGGCTGTCTGCAGAAAAGGGGGCCTGGAGAAAGGTAGTCTGGAGAGCAGTAAAAAGGTGGTATGATCTTGGGACACAAAAGAGGATGGAACCACCTCTCTTGCCCAAGGTCTCCAGAGAAAGCCCTTCTCTTCCCTCCCAAGAGGTGGGGACAGAATTCAGATTATCACGAGGTGTTTGTTGAATGAGCCAAATTTCTGTTGCTCTGTTCAGGTGACCCAGCACGTGTTCTTTACCGACACAGCTTCCCCAGCAAACCAGCGCATGGGGAAAGTCATCCGCCCCGTGCTTACTGCTGGGACCTCGGAAGGGGAGCAGGGAGGGACAGCTTGGTATGCAGCTGACAAAGCCCAAACACACGGAACAAAGGACTACTAAGGGCAGAATGAGCCTCACATCATTAATGCAATAAGCACAAACACATTGGGCTGAATTTTCACACTCCAGGCTGGGCTGGGGGAATCTGTTTGCTTCAAGTCCAGCCAGCGTGTGAGTCCTTAAAATTGGATCATGCAAAAAGTTGGAAGAGCAAGCAAGTTTTGCTAAGCTGAAAGTGAGAATCTCAGATGAGGATAATATTTTATTGACTCACAACTCAAAAGGAATTTAAGCAATTTGCTTCAAACATCGCTGAAAGATTCTCCTCTGCTTTCTGAGTAAGTGCTGAGCTTTCCAGGCCAAACCAATTTTTCAAGCCAAAATTGACAAATGCTAAAATAGAACATCACTAGAGAAGCTAGTTGCTACCTTAAATCACACAAAATTACTTTTACACCAGGATAATAAAATGTGCTACTCAAAACCAATACTTCTTTTACACTGATAAGCAATGGACCGCTGGGTGCCCACCAAGGCCAGCTCCAACCCGCTCTAAAGACAGCTGCTCTGAATGAAACATACCATGGATGAGGGATCAGAAAAGCAATTAAAAGCTCTTTGAACAGCAATAGCCTGGAACAAATACTAATTTGTACTTCTCTTCTGAGAAGTGAATATAAAATAGCATTTCTAGTGCCATTTGATGTAAATTGAGCCTTTTATGTGGAATCATTACAAGTATCAACAGCTACTTCTGCAAATTCCTCTGGGAAGCCAAGTGGGGGGTCTCTCTTCACAGCTTAAACCAGAGGTCTAAGGGACACGAGGAGCTCACCCTTCTGCAGGGATAATGCTAGCATCTCTCTTGGACAAATGAACAGGACTGTTCTGCTGGACATTCGGGGAGCTGGGAATCAAGGCAGACTGAAGAATTAGCAATTATTTCTTCAGACCAGGCAGTGAAGCACACAGAGGAGCTGACTCTGAGACAAAAAGATACCAGCTTTCAATGGCAGAGGCACTTGGAAACACAGCTCCTGGAACAGGACCTGTCTGTGCCAGGCATCTCTCCCCACTGCCCCAGGGGCATGGCAGAGGTCATGCTTTTGGAGCGCACTGTTCCTGCTTGGTTGCTGCAGTGCCGTGGCACATCCTCAGATACTCTGGAAAATTGTCAGCTGCAAGGAATGCATAACAAAATCATTCAATGTATCGAAATTGCCTGGAAGATTAATGCAACGATTGCCGCCCTCTTTGTACTTGGCTTTCCTCATCTGTGGGAGTGCTTATTTGTGCTGGAGATAGACAACTAAATAAATAAAGCACCAGAGGAGGGGCGTGTGGGGGGGGAAACAAACTCCAAACCAGCCAATTAACCTTTGAAATATAAGTTGTGCTGCTGGTAACTAACAGCATCATGTAACCTCCTAATTACCAGCCGTGTACAACATGTCAGTTGGAGACAGAGCCGGCTGTTAACCCCGCGGATGCGCTGTGCAGGAGGATCCGATTGCTGCTAATGACTGAAGTCCCAAAGAAACTCGCTTCCCATCATCAGCTGCCTCCTGCTACCCGGATCTCCTGCCGCAAACCGGCTGTGCTGCCATGAAACCTTCAATCTGCCTCTGAGAGCAGGACTGCTAAAGGGCAGCTCTGGGCAAAGCAGCTCCAGCATCTCCTCACCTTCCCGCGAGTCAGTTAGCTGCTACAGTGGTCGTGCCCTTAGCCACAGGACAGGATCCTTGACTAAAAGGGGATTGTGTGGGGCTGTGAGCATTAAACAGGGTGGTGCCAGCTATGTTAGCCAAGAGCAGCCAGAGCAACCATGTGAGCACCCTCCTGCAAGCTTCAAATTCCCACAAAAACACGTATTAAAGCCTTGAGGGGATTTGGATACGGACAGGTCTCTCTCATTCATCTGGAGGCAGCGTCCAGGCCTGCGGCAGTAGAGACACAGATCACCTTCCTCTCTTGTCAAAGAGTCCTACCAAAGTGCTGCTATGGCACACTTGCCCCCTTGCCCTGCGGCTACCATAAAAGGGCCAGCAGGAAAGCCCCCCGGGTTTTGCCACCAGCCTGGCACTTTGCAACCTCAACTTCCTCGCCCAGAAGATAGGGACAGTAATGCTCGATTGCCTCAAGAGGGCTCCGTGAGACTTCTCTGCGGAGCCCTGCCATGTCCTGGGATGAAAGGCGAGAAAGGGACTAGTACTGCTCTATCTTCCGCTCCATATGTTGTTCAGGACCCTCCACCCCTCCCACACACACAGAGGATTGATGCCTTGGCTTTGAATAGCACTCTGAAATAAGAACGTATATGGTGTGTCCATCTATTTGCAAAGCCACTGTTGACTATGAAGTCTGAGAAGCTGGAAAAGCAAGCAGCCATTAATAATTTTTTTATAAAAAGGATTGGGCATTTCTTTACAGTGAGGTCTGGGAGGGCTTCCCTGTGGCTGCTGCACTGATTGCAGCCCAGTTTGATAAAACCAGTCAATGGCTGAAAACAAGTGGCTAGAGTTGAGACCAGGGAACCTGCTTAAGCTGTTCCACCCAAAGCAAATGTCTCCATGGTAGATGATGTTTTGCAGGGCTTCAGGGCCCAGGAGTCCCCTGCCTATGCTGCTGTCAGCAGACACAGAGCACAGGAGGCTTCCCCAACGGGAGCCCCTGAACCCTGCTCTCTGGGTAACACTGAACAGCTCGGTAGGAGCAAGGAAAGCAGAGGAGAGCCACAGAGTAGCTATCCTTGTAGGCAGCTCCTAAATCCTTATGACTTGGGGAATGGCCTCCGGGTTTGCCCTTGGGAGGATGGAGAAGGAGACGATGGCAACGCCCACACCTGGTTAACAGCCTGGGGAAGGCTCACACCTTCTCGCCTTGTAATACTTGCTCTGAGCAGAGGTGCAGAGTGACTGGGCAGCATCCGTCACTCAGTAACCAGAAAGCTGTTCTTCCTGGCGAGGATCATGGCATACCCAAAACGAGCCATTCTCACCTCCCCTCCGTCCCAACACCACACTGTGGCTTCACGACAGCTTTGCTCAGGCATCTCCTCCTTGTCTCCACACAAATCCAGCCCCCTACCCCAAGTCTTGCAGCCAGTTCTCACTTGAGGAGGGCTGCGGGTTCTGAAATCACCCCGCTTTGCTCACAGAAGCCCCAGATCTTCATGCCAAACAGTCTCGGAGCCTAGAGACACTTTCTATTGTTTTCAGACAGCGTCTCAGTCTCTGGCGATGCCCTGGAGGTCACTCTGTTGATAGGAGAGTGCTTGGGCGAGGTGTTTCAAAGCTGAGCTCTGACAGCTCCATGGCTCGTTATCCCCACTGTGTACCAGAGACACTTTGCAGTCAGGCACGTGGAAGAACTTTTACAGGTTTCACTTCAAAATTCCTCCCTTTTTATTGGGCCCACACCGGGCAGTGCCTGCAAGCAAAGCTGGCAGGAGTCTGATGCTCCGTAGCCAAAAGCTTCAGAATCTTTATTGCCATTGGCTTTGAGATGATTTAAAGCAAATCTTTTACAAGGTAAAATCCAATATAAACCTGATGGTTACAGTTTTCCTTTGTTAGCAGTGAGGATGTAATTATCACACTTTACCTTTATACGAGTGATTGTGGACAGACTCCATACGATCCCTGGGCTTTCTCACTGCAGCCTGCCTAAGGTTTTCCCTCAGCACCCACCATGGCAATATCCAAGGACTGACAAAGCTGTATCCGCCTGACAAAAGAGTATTCACGCAGAAATGCGGCCACCACAAGGCATGAATGGTCTATTCAAAGGCTACTGACAAAGTGTACTTCCTAATTTTAAAACTTGTTGTGGAATTAACCAGACAGAAAGCTGACAGCGACAGCTATTTCTTTGTTGGGTTTGGACGCTCTCTGCTATAGGTGTGAACTAATTTATTGCTGCATGGCTGAGGTTCATGTGTTTTAGCTGAGTACTTGCTTTTCTGAAAGAAAATATGTCTCAGCATAGAATATGGGGGTTTAAAGCACACAAGTGGAGAGAAATAAAGTAGCAGCACTCTGGAGGATTGTTTGTGGTGGTCCTGAGCAGGATTTAATCCTGGGAAACGATGGAGAACAAAATGCAGAGACTCCTGTCCTGCCTTTGGATGTACTGTTACTCTGTCTGCCTTTCCTCCTCACTCGTGAGCGGACAGACCAAAGCAGAGAGGAAGAATAGCTTTATAAACAACCTTGACCTGGTCCTGACCCTGCAGTGGAGATTTTAGGGGAGCATGGGACAAATCTTTGACTATCCACCTCAGACAAGATTGGTATGAGGATCTCCTGGCCCCACTGGGATGCCTTTTCTGCACCTGATACAGACGCGGCATGAGAAATTGCAGAGCACATCTTGAGAAAACAGTTGAAAGTAACCAGTTTTTCCAAGAAAGAAAAGCCCAGAAAAGCACAGCTTTCCCCAGAGTGACAACTGGAGATGCCCAGATGACTCACCGCCCTCTCCCATTGCACAGCCCCTCAAGCTCCCATCAGCCAACAAGGACAAGCTGTCCTCAGCTGCCAGCACTGGTTTCTGCCATCACCATGTTCAGACTAATACTGGGAACAGCACGATTTCTCTTTTCTCCCTCCAAACTCTTAAAAGACCTGTTTGCATCATATGAGATCAAATTAAAGGTTTTGGAGCCTTCAGGGAGAAACTAAATTCTTTTTCTGTGTGGGTTATTTGCATTACAAGGTCCACTGTGCACCACCACCATCAGACCAAGGCGTATTTCCAGCAGAACAATTCACACTTACACGAGTAGTTCACAGCAAACAACTTAAGCAGTCAGGCTCTGAGCTGCCACGTCCTAACACACACATTGAAACTCTCCACACCTCAGCAGCGCTGCCAGCCACCTTCCAAGGCTTTTCACACACAGAAGGATGCTCCTGCTCACCACACGTTTGCAGGATCTGGCCCTGGGCCCCATTTGGTGTTTCCAACTTGCACAAAAACCACTTGCTCCTCCTCTGGCATGGCTTTGACAGAGTCACCCCAAGCCACTACGCAAGCTGCCATGCTGTGAGGACCTGAAACTACAGACCCTCAGGGCTCTTCAGGCCAGTCCCACACTCACCTGCTCATGGTACTCGATGCCCATGCTCAGCGTGTTGATGAGAATGGCTATCATAATCCCCCGGTTGAAGTACTTGCTTTCCACAATCCTCTTCAGCTTGCTGCCAAAAGCCTTCCACAGGCGGGTGACCTTGTTCTTCTCCTTGGGTTTTTTCTTCTTCCTCCTCCTCCTGCTCCGCTGCTGCTGGAGCTGGTCTCTGTGGTCGCCGTGCCGCAGGTCCTGGGTGAACTCATAGACACCATTGCTGTCGGAGTCGCAGCTGTCGGACTCGCTGAAGGCGAACTCGGGGTCTTCCAGGAGGCTGGCGCAGAAGGGACAATCCTGCAGCTCGCAGGTCAGCGTGCCGCCCGGCGGGCTGGGCAGCGGGCAGGCCGCGCTCAGCCCCGACAGCCGGCTGGGCGTCCGCCGCAGACCTGCAAGGGGAGACGCACACCATGAGCCACCTCACGCCCTCAACATGGCGGACAGCCCCGTGTCCCGCTCGGGTGGCACTGGGCCTGTCCAGGGCAGAGCAGCTTCTGCCACATCCTCCAATAAATGTAATACCCTAACACAGCCTTCTAGCCACCCATCTTACCAAGCAGCTCTCGCTTTGCCTCATTTTTCCCTCTGTTCCCCGAGCCCCAACACTCACCCTCCAGCCCCCTCCATGGACACGGGGCCGAGAGGCCTCTCTCCACACAGCGTGGCAGCCATTTTGTGTTCTGCTGCTGAGGGAAGGCTGGCACAGCTCTCGCTTTCAATTATTTTTGATTATATCTGACCAGGCTAACATCATTAGTGGTGATCTGAGCGCTATCAAGCTGCTACACGCAATTTAGATAGTGCTTCTATTTAGCTAATAATGAGGAGGGAGACGGAGAAATGGACCAAAGGTGGTTACAGACCATGGATCACAGCTCAGAGAGTCACGTCGTCCCTTCAGTCTCCTTCATCCCTCCTTCAGCCTTTAATAAAGCTCAGGTGAATTCTTTGCTTGAGGTGCAGGACTGAGCGTTCAGGGTGTTTTAAAATCAAACACATTGCCACATGTTTTGTGGTGTGAGGAGAAATGCTGACTGCCCTCACAGAGCCAGGGTATGGAGAAGATATGGACAAGCGTAACAAGGATGATTCCAGTGGAACGGGAACCAGATTTTATTTCCTCATATTTAGGAACCAAATTCCTAGTTTCCTCATATTTAGGAACCAAATATTAATGGCAGAAAAAATCCCCAACACGAACGCAATACTGCAAGCATGGGATCTTTCCTACAAAATGCCATTCAAGCATCAACGAAAGCTTTCCTTGAGATTCAGGGAAATAATGTGAGGGGACAGTTTTCCCCCGTAACATGCTCCTGTTTGGAGGTGGATGGGGACACTTGGGTCGGTTTTGGGGGAGATCAAGCAAAAGACAGTGGATGCTTCTGGCTCTAGGCCCAGGAGCTTGGAGCTCACCCAGCAATAGTGCTGCTGATTTCAGCCACTCCTGGCTGACCCTTGAGGACATCTTTAAAGAGAAAGCAGCCCCAAACAAAATAAAAGCAGCCCATTAGCTTGAAAACTGGGTTGTGACAAGAGCCAAAATATATTTTACTTGCCTGAACATCACTCAGATACCACTGGCCTTCAAAACAGCCTTGCAGGAGTGGACTGTCCTACTCCTGGTCATTACATCAAAGACACCAGGACAATCAGAAATATTTGCCCCCTTACTCAACCTGCAAGCAGCACTGCACATTAGCACAGCATTTCTGATCAGGACGGATCTGATGAGGAAAGACTGCAGCACAGCCATAGTAGCGTGGATAGCAGAGGTAGTGGGCTTGCCAGACGTCTTTTAATGCTATCAAAGTGTTAAAAATTACATGAAAAACACTGGCGCCACAGATGTCTTCAAAATACCAGAGTCTCCTTGGCTGCCTGCTAAAATAACCTCACAGCATTGCAGGGCACAAGAACACAGAGGAACAGGCTGTACTTTATGCTGTTCAATTCCACAACAAAAGAAGGGAAGAGAATACTCTCTCCCGCAATTGCATCTTTCCCAGCAGACACCAACCTTGTTTCCAGCTGGAGCTGAGAGTGCCCTGGCTGCTAATGCCTCCTTAACGCTCTCAATTATCACTTGTGTGCTCTCCTTGCACAAGTCTTGCACTGAACAGACTCTGCTTGTTGACTTGTAAACGTGGAGAGAGAATTAAGTGAAATAGCTCTTCGTTTGCCCAAAAAGGCTGAGGCCAGGAGGGTTGGTTGAGCTTGTGAGCCCACCTCACCTTTGCCGCTGAGCACAGGGTAAGGACTTAACATGGCTCCTTTGCTAAGTTTAGGCTGGGATGGAGAAACATGAGTTGGGAGCTGTGCCTGGCAGAGCTACACCCTCAGAAGCTGGCTCATTTGGCACTTATAGATCCTCCTGAAGCCTGGAAGATACATTTATCATCCCTACTGTACAAAGATGGTTGTGGTGCAGAAGTGAATCCAACTCAGCCCTTTTGGTGTTGCAGGAGGGGCTGTGGCAGGAGTGCGAAGGAGGGCCTGGAAAGAGCCAGAGCCACAGAGGGGAAGAGCTGGGCACTGACACATCTTGTGACAGGGTCTCTAGATGGACCTGGCTGACTTGCTTCCCAGCCCCTGTGCTCCTCAGGGTGCCAGATAAACTGCTGCTCACCAGCCAAGAGCTGTGGCATCCACCCCTTCCCCTAGATATGACCTGGAAGAGACAAAACAATTTCAGGAGATTGGTTTAAAGCATTTTGGCATCCTCTGGGCTGAAATGCCTCTGTAAAAGAGGATACTATAATTGCTTTATTAACAGCAACTCCATCTAACCTCTGGCTTTCAAAGAGCCACCACACGCTACATGAAAATCTCCTAAGTTATTGACGTGGCCCAGGGATGTCACAGTTGGGACTGAGATCGGGGGCTTCTCCTGAAAAGGACCCCAGCAGCAGATCCCCTTGCAAGCAACGAAGAACCAAACCTCTGACTTGAGCACTGCCTTCCACGCAACAGCTCTTCTGGTCATCCTTGTTTTCCCAGTTCCAGACTTTTGCAGAGTCTGGGCTTTTATCTCAAGGTAAATACACTTTCTCATAATAACCTTCATTAACTTGCACAGTTAAAGATGAACCAGTGATTCATATAAAGCCCTTGCTTAACAACGGAAGAACGTTACAACTAACCTTGCCCCCTTTTGCCCTCCTGCTTCGCTCCCAAGCTCACAGAAACGTCTGCCAAAGGCAATTTCTATAAACAATCCACTTTACCCTTTTGTATGGTCACTTAAAAAAGATATTAACAAAGACAAGCCACCCAACCTATTTGGCAAGCAACCTTTACTGTGACCCCCCCCAAGCTAGGCTTGGTATTTTTTCAGCACATACATCACTAGGATAAATATTTGTGTCCATGCACACGCAGATAAACAGTTTTGGAAAACACAGGCATTGAAAAAAACAGACGACAAGTTTGGCTTAAAGACATTAAAAAATAGAAGCTAGATCTTTTTGACTTTTTACTGTTTTAGGGCTTAGGACTATTTTTCAGCCTTTAGCTCCAGCCACGAGGACTGGAAACATTTTGCAAAATAGAAACCTAAGTCTTGCATGAAGTCACTACTCCAGCAGTGGGTGATTTATATGTGAAGGGAGATAAAACTACACTAACTAGCAGCGCTGGTGTGGCTGCAATCTGTACAGATGCAGATGGGACAGAGGTACAAAAGAGACCCCAAGATGTTCCTCATTCATACAGATTGAATGGAGCTCCAAATCTGCAGTAACGCTTCATCCTACCTTTCTTCTGCATGTAGGGAAAGATGAGAGGGAAAGCCTGAGACCTGTAGCTCTGCTACACTCCTGCCCTCACACACATCCTCTGAAGACCAGCATGGAACAAGACCCTGCAGTGGCCATGGGCCTTCCTCCAAACCTTCTGCTCCTTCTTGCCAAAAAGAAATTCAGAGGCTTAGAGGCCCATCACAGCAGAACTAGGGGTTTCTAGAAGTGTCTGGTTTGAGTTCTTTCAGTGTCTCCCTGTTTTAAACTTCCTATGTTTCCTATACCTTATACTTCTGCATCAGCTTCCACCTGCTCTTCCCTTTCAAGGTACCATCTCTCAGCAGCTGGGGCTTCTCTGCTGCAGGGCTGCAGCTGGCAGGTCCTTCATTCACCAGAGATGTAACTCCAGGGGCTGCATAGATCTGTTCTTGGGTGGGAACAGAGGGAGAACCTCCAGGATATCACTAAGTACATGAGAAGAGCTCAAAAACACATGCTTTGTAACCACAGGAAAGAGGCCTCCAGTAGTGGCCTGAACTCACTGCCTGGACCATCCTGTATCTTGCTTTACCTAACGACTGCAAATACAAGGGCAGAAGGATCAGAGCTCTCAGTCCCTCAACCTGTCCTACTGCTGGCTTCAGCGCTCAGTTCAAACAGCATTCACAAAACAGCCTCCATCTTCATCACCCCACATGGCTATCAATAACACCTTAACTCTTGAGCAATTTGCTCTTTGCCTGGTTTTCCTAAGCAAAAAAAAATTAGCTTGTTTGTCCTTACCATGCTCTCCTACCAGTTGCTGCAGCTTCCCATAAGAATCCGTGCCCAAATTTACAGGGCTATTAACCACGGCCACAGGTGAATTGCCATTCTTCTTTCCTTTGGGAACTGGAACAGAACTGGCTTTGCTAGTTGGAGAAGGCAGGATGGTAGGATAGTTCATGTTGCCGTGGTTGGACAGTCCGGCAGTCAGTTTAATGCTTGCAGGGGCATTGGAAGACTTACAGTTCACTTGTGGTCCTTCGACATGACAGTCTGCATGGTAAATGCTGTGCACAGACTCCGAATCTGGAGGAGGAGCAGGGCTTTGCAAGTTGGGTGATGGAGAAGGAAGCATCAATTGGCCTCCAGGTTTCATGACCTTGAGTTCCAGGTCGCAGATCTCAGGGTTGGAGCGTGGCCCCCGAGGGCTCCCATTGCTGATGTGATAGTGGTGGTGGTGGTGGTGATGGTGATGATGGATGAGGTGGTGTATGGAGGTGATGTGCTTTTTGCCTCGGTGGCTTTGCCCATTTGTGGTGCTGTTTGGGTTAACTTTTTTCCGGCGCTTACTCTGCCAGTTATTGTACAGGCGTATTGTCCGCCGTTTCACCTTCCTGAAGATGTGGCAGATGTACTTGAGCAGCTCCTCGTAGCAGCTACCTGGCTCCGAGAAGCTGGCAATTGTGCTGTCGTTGGAGAGATAACGGGCCCGCTGCTCCTGCATCAGCTGGTTCTCCCGCTGCTTTGTTTCAGAAAACTGTGTTGCTATCACAACCAGGCACAAGTTAATCATGAAGAAGGAACCAACCTGGAGAAAACACAGGGAAAGGAATTAGCAGGGACTTTACAAAGCAAGACACACTCTTCACCACCACATGCTGTCTGGACTTAAAGTGTGGTTCTTAAAAATCCTGAGATTTCCAAACACGCCAAATCTCAGGGTCTGCTCACCAAATGTTATGTCAACATGTGCCTGAGCTGCTAAATTTGCTCCTAAGCCATGTTAAATTACTTTGGCAATGGTAAAGAAAGCTGTAAACAATAGCCTTCACCACTTTCCTCCCCTCAACAGTGATGACATTTGCTACTAATGCAGGGTGTATAAAACACAACGTGATCAGTTACCACCACAAAACAGATCACTAGGAAACACCTGGCCAACGTGCAAGGAAAAATGGTCTGAAGTCCAATTTGTGTTGTACTGAAACCACCTCTTCTCTTCCTCTATCACTTCACACCCTGGCATAGTGCACTCTCATTTTGAGGAGGACAGTCAGAATCCACACATCTGTGACCTTGTACTCTTGTAACTCTGATACAGAGAAATGCATCTCCAGAAGATTCAGTGCTCCTAGAAAGGCCTGATTTATTGACTGGTTAAGTTGATGTGTTCTTGGGTCACACCACGTTTTCAAAATGAAGTCCCAAGGACAAGAATGTGAAGTGACCTAAAGCTACATCCTTCCCTCAGCTGTTGAGTCCACAAACTGTTTTTTCACCACTTGGGTTCATAAACCAGCCAAAGGAAAATGTCAAATATTCCCATCAGAGAATCAGTGCCCTTAGGCGTGAAAGGGACTGACGTCAAGAATGTGCCACTGTCTACATGGCCAAACCTCTGTGCTGTGCTCAGTAGGAAACGTATGGATTTAATCTGGACCATTGTCTGGTGAATCCTGAGGGGAAGCCGTTGGGAGATGGTTTGCAGTGCTATTCCCCAGTTTGTAATATCAGCCTGGATACTGTTTGAGAAGCAGCAAGGGTGCCATACCCAGCTCCAAGTGACTTGGAGATTAGTCACCTTCTGGCTTTTCTGCAAGGATCCACATGTAGAGAAGGGTTCAAAAGAGTGGAGCATGAATCTCTACTATGCATGGCCCATTGCTAAGGGCTTAAAAATCACTGGCTTCAGAATGCTGTCCATTACGGGGGAACTCTCACACCGCTGTGATCCACGCCTTTCCCACTGGTGGTGGGAGCTGTGGTGGTTTGACTTTCCAAGGCCTTCAAAACCACATTGACGAGGATGAGGTTATATATAAAGAATATCCAGCCACAAAAGCACTTCAAAGTGCCTCTGTCCCATGTCCTGCTTGACATCTACATGGTACTTTTCCCTCTGCTCTCCTCATGACTTAAATGCTTAACTTTTCCACAGATGTAGACTCCTGGAGATGGTTGTGCCCATTGTAAAAAAAGAACCTTGCTAACATGGAATGGCAGCTTCTGAAGGCAACCTCCAGCACCTCCAGTCAGTAATACTTTGTTTTTAGGAACGACAGCACCATAAGACCTCAGAAAGGTGCACTGCTATTATTACTGTTATTTAAAGAGCTCAGGTGAAGTTCAATAGTTTGAGGGCCCTTGTTTGAAATGAGGTGTCCTCTGGCACACTGAGGAGGCTAAAGGAAGAATAGCTACAGCCTCTTCGCTGTTTGTTCCGATTAACAGTTGCTTGGCCAAGGCACAATAGTTAGGACACATCAAGGTGACAAGACCAAGACTGGGACAGTAAGAGGGAGGGAAGACCATATGGCTTGACAAGCTGTGACTATGCATCACATGTGACACTAAAAAGGACTGTTGTAGCCAATAATCTGTCCCCACAGCACTAACCACAACCTGCATGATTATGCTTTATGGCAGAAGGAAGGTCTCCCACTCTGAATCCTAGCTGGCTCTTCTCTGTGCAAAGCCCAGGGAACAACTTTACCCCACAAGCACAAGGAATGGAGCATCTCACAGTTCATACTTACTATTATAAGCAATATAAAATATATAAAATTGTAAAAAGAATGTGCATCCATCACATAATACATGATGTCAACCCATCCTTCCAGGGTTATAACCTACAGGAAGATAGAGAAAGAAAGTGTAAGAACAAAAGTTAACCAAAAAGTCAGTAAACATCAATCTTCTGATAGTGCCTGGCACTCATCACTCCACAGCATCTCTCAGGATCCATCCCGACCTGCTGCACTTCTTTTCCCAGTTGGCTTAGGATAGCAGCAATGTGTGACCAAAGGACTGGCCTGAGGTTTCTACAGGAATCTGCTACGATTAAAATGATGAAACATTGCAATGAAACATCTGAAACGCTGGTTCTGAGCCAGTGCAAAGAAATTCCAAGGAGGGATGATAAACAAAGCAGAAGTCTCTCTGTGCAGAGATCTGGGCTTTGACCTGAGGCTCCTGGTTTTGTAATGCTACCCATAAAATTCCCAAGTTTTTAAGTCAATTTTGTTTCTGTAAAACCAATTTCTTTGTGATTCCTACTGGCTCGCTGTTACAACTGCAACACCAATATCATAGTCGGAAAGCATCTGAATGGAAAAGAGTTACTTTAATTAAATGTAGAATTGATGTCATACTCGTTTTCTCAGTCTTCCTTCCACTAAAAAAGAAGCTGAGGATTTAATTAACACCACTCAGGCTGTGTGCAGAGCAAAGCGAATCCTGCCATGTAATTTACACTTTTTATTTAGATAAAACATACCAAACTTCTAGTGCTATCTTGCTACTAGTCCTAGAACTGAAATTCCAGCACAATTTCCATCAAAACCAAAGCTCCTGTCTGAATTCCCTTGCACTGACATACCCTATTCGCTACGCCTAACGTGAGCCTTGGTGGTCCTAGCATAAACCCAGAATTGCCGCCTGCATCCCATTTCAGTGGCATCATTCCTGATTTAAAGGAACTGTGAATTAGCTTGCTGTGAACAAGAAGAGGATCAAGCCTCTTCAGTGTAGAGGACCTCCTGCATGGTGCGTACAGAAAAGCTGATCCATAAAGCACTTGCTGTAGAGGCAGTGAATAAAACTATGTTCTTGCCACACCTGGAGCATCAGGGCAAAACACTTGCAGGGAAGTCAGACATGAACCCTTGCCACTTTTCTCCTGTTTTTTTACTCAAAGAGCTGGAAGAAGCTCCTAGATAGGGATCTTTGGTACATGACCACATCTGCAAGGGGGAGAGCATTGCTGTACACACAACCATCAGTACTCACAGTCACCCTGAGACTGTCAGAGCACCTTGCATCAGCTCATGGGTGCTAGAAGAGAAACACTACCTACTCTCGATTCCTCTCACCCTAAAGTCAAATGTCGTGATGTCTTATCAGCAAGTTTTCAAACCCACTTCCCATGTTGAAGCACGTGTAACTTAGCACCCACCACGCAGATGAGTGAGAAGAAGCCTGCGAATACAGCTCCATGCTAAAACCAATAAACATGATCTGCCAAGAAGCAGGTAAAAATTGTCTCTGGAGCTGTTCTACTCTGTCAGCATTGCTAACGACTTTGAGCAATCAGGTCTGATAACATGCTGGCTGCATTTACACAAACTGCACCCACCTCTCCTGGTCCTCATTACATGCAATAGATATTCTTTCATGTCACCTCCTCGCTACTGCTTGGTGATGTACAGGTATCAGAGAGCAATGCTATGCTTCCAGTGGCAGGGGGTTAACAAAACCAAAAAGAATGCTTTTGGTCAGCATGAACCCCAGAGATCAATCTGTGGCAGAAAGTTTTCAGCAACAGACCCATTTTTTGTGTGGATGCAGGTGCTGCTATTCACCCTGGAGTCTGAGAAGGGGTTAAGCTCTCTGGGCAGACACTGGCAGCAATCAGTCTGTTCAGTGGTGTGAAACGGACAAGCAATCAAACTCAAACTGCCCTTTTCTGCCTTTCCTTTAACACGGTTGAAACATTTATAGAGTGACAAGTTCTTTTCGGTGGCATTCCTTGCCCATGTGGGCTGTGCACAGCAGCTGATCATCTCTTGCACTCATGTCTGTGTAGGTTCACGAGGAAACTGGAGGGATCAAGTTGGGAGGTGACACAAGGCTAAACCACATCACTGCCACCTACCTAAGGAATAGCCTCCTTTGTGCTCTTCAAAGTCCCCTCCCTTCCTTCCCCTCTATTTTGATGGGCGTTTCAGAGTCAGGCTGCCACAGCTGGCACAGCAGGTGCTCTGTCCATTTACACCTCGGGGTGAAAAATGAGCCCAGGGACTCCAAACACATTGGGTACGGATCTCCACCAAATTTGCATTTGGCTGGCAATCCTCAAATCGAATGTATTAGAACGATTAAACACAGAGCCCTCTCTACAAAAGAAGTTACCTGAGGGCTGCTGTTGGGCTTCTGGAGGCGCTGCCAGCTCCCCACCTGGGAAACAGCTGCTGAGACAAGAGTGAGGGCCAACCACCAGCTATAGAGGTATTTTTCTTGCATGCTAGACAGCATTTTCAGCAAGAATCAGTCAACACACATTTCTCCTCTGAAGGACTAAAAATGCTCATCTGGCTCTCAGAATATTTAAGATGTAATCAGAATTTGCATTATTTACTACTCACTTATAAACCAAAGGGATACAGGAGGGATAAACAGACTGCTGGGCTTTTGTTCTCCTGTTTGACATCTTTGTGGATTCATTCTTGGACTCATCACCCAGTATAAATGCAGCAGTACCTAGGGGAAGGATTCCCGAGCTGCTGAGGATTAGAGAGCACTAGCAATCGTGTAAGAGAGCGTGCTTACAGGCATCTGTCTTTTTTTTTTTAATCGAATAGCTCTAGGGAAATGCAGGACAACACACATGCATAGCCACCTGTCTGGACTGAAAAACTGACTCTGATTTTTACAGCCTGATTCTTGCCATGCTGTGGACCTCTTTCCTGCTGTCCTTTGAAGTGCTCCGAATGACTTTACGAGTACATTTTTACCTACTCCAGGACCTCATTGCATGTCCCCAGCAAGGCCCTGGTGTAAATGGGAACCAGACCATTTGAATTTGCCAACAGTTGGTCTATACACCACGAATGAAACTCTTTAACTATCTTTGGAACCAAGTCAAAGGCATCTGCACTGGTGCAAGATTCACTGCTGCAATGCAGTTTGATCCTACACACTTATTCTCAGACCAGATGAACTCGGAGGGAAAGCTAGCAGCTCTCGCTATTCTCCCAAGAACATGGATATGTTTTTCCAGTGTTGCTTTGCCTACTGGTCCTCCCTCGGGACACCCCAAATGCAATATCACCTACTTCGCTAAGCAGAAATGACTTCCTCCTCTCTTCACTTTCCAATCTGACTAATCCATTTGACTGCAGGTCCAGCATTTGGCCCTCCAAGCCCTTTATAGATGTCTTCCAAGGACCTGGAGCACCTTTCTTGTGCTTTCCAATCTCAGCAATCCATTCTCAGTAATTAAATTCTGTTCAAGCCATGGTTGTTCACACACATATTAAACAGTGTCTCCGAATGTACCAGTTCAAAGCTTCCAATAAATGCAACATACAATTATTTATCAACAGAGATAAGACAGCAAGAAACATGTTTTCTAATTCTGCTCTGATGATAAAGATGTGCAAGATACGTGGCACACTAAAATTGGCAGCTGCAGGGAAATAGCTGAAAGATTCAATTAAGATGATTGGCAAGGTTGTCCCGGAGGGTGCTGCCGACTGTAACCACATGCTGTGGACCCAGTGGGAAAGGAGATGCTGCCCTCTTAGCATGGGGAAATTTGCCTTTGAAGGACTGAGACTCTGGGCAGAGAACAGAGCTGTCCTCTGACCCATGGGAGATCCTGTATGATGCTCAGTCTGATTCTCCTTGCCTGCTCCTTCAGTCCTTTACCTCTTACACAGCATGGACAGGGATGGCATAAATCATTTGTCTTCCATTAATATCTATGAGGCTGAGTACTAAAGCCCTGAGTCTTGTGTCTGATCCTCTCTCCCATTACTGCAAGGATTTAACAGAAAGCTCACTCAGGTGAACGTGAAGACAGATTTTGACTTCATTATCTTTGGCTTGGACACCATTCATGCAGTCACCAGGCAGGCACTCCCTGATCACAACACTAATATGAGCAGGATGAGAATGGACAATCAGGTGGTTGTTTTTTTCTTTTTATGTCTTCTGTTCTGTGATTCTGTGCCTCCTGGTTTGGTCATGCCACAACAATTTTATCGGTTGTAACAAAGATGCTCATCTGATTTATAGCAGCATAATTGGGGACAGAATCAGGTCTCCTAGTCAAGATAATCAGAATCAATCTAAAACTCCAGAGTCAAAATCACAGGGGAGATGTAGATTAAAGATGCTGGCAATTAACTCGGATCTCCTTACTGTTCCCAGGGAGACAAGAGGTTTACTTTGTTTTTTCTGGGGTCACTTCAAAGGTCCCTGCAGAACAATTTCTTTTATTATGTCATGAAATTTTAATCATAAAAAATCCTTGTCTTTGAGCTCTGCCAAAATCTTTGCAAGTTCTTGGCTACAATAAATTCAAGAGCAGGTTATTTTTTGCTTTAGTGTCAGTTAACAAAAAAAGAACCATCCAGGGGAAAAACACCAACAGGCAAACTCCAACTCCAAACTCCAACCCAAACTACTTTAATTAGTAAAGTCAAACGCTGAATTACTTTGTGTATTAGAAAGCACTACTGGCTAGTGCCAGATGGACTGCTGCAGAGAGAAATCAACCTTGAGGTGCCACTAATCAATCGAGGAAAGTTTGGAAAATTACTGTGTGAAGTGAAGCTGAAAAGACTATAAGAACTGAAAGAACAGCACACAAAACTCCAGCTCAGCCTCGAGGCCTGATCTTTCTTATAGCAAGATTTCACTTCTGTGATTACTTGAACAGACTTCATTTGCAGAGACAGCTTCCCTAAGCATGGCAACCAAAATCAGCATCTCGCACTTTGATCAAATCCCATAAAAAGCATAGCTCTGGCAAACAGGAATTTCCTTGGTGGTTGATTTTGGAATTGCAGGTGCTTGTTCAACTCAGTGCCTGGCCCAAGCAGGAGATGATACAGCGATACAGAGAAACCCAAGTGTTTCCAAACCATTCGATGTGTTCATCTTAATTGACATCTATAATTTGCACTCAGCCTCTTTTTCTTTGGCCTAAGTTGGGTCCTTTGGGGAAAAGACAGGCATTATCTGCATCAAAATCCATTATGCTGAACTGAACGGCAGCTCTGAGGACCGCCATGATCATTTGGTTTTGTTTACTTTTTATCTCATCATTTCCCTGGCCCTGCTGCAAGGTTTTTTGTTTTTTTTTTTTATTATTTTTATAAACCTCATCAAGACAAGATCCAATGATATCATAGATTGCAAGAGCTATTCATTACTATGATGGTCTCAGTAAGTTTTAAGGCCTTCAGTATTCATTTCTGAAAGCCTCTTAACTATGTATTCTGCCCTCTCGGGCCTGTTGATTTGGCTAGCAAGCACTGACCAGTGAATAATGGAGTATTCCTTTTCCGTATGCAGAGTGCTTGGCAGCTAATCAAGTCACTATTTTTGAAGTCAACTTCACAATTTTAATTATTTCCTCATGACACTTTGTTAAGTAACCTCTGTGGTCAGAAAAACAGGTTTTATGATATTCTGAGTAATGTCCTCTGAGCAGATGCTTTTCCTTTCACTTTGAGGGCCTGCTTACTTTCCAAAGCGACTTTAGCCATTTCTTTATAAATTGAGAGACTTGCAAAGCATGCAGCTGCTCTGAAAAGTGGCCCTGCAAAACAGAAAGAAGAAAACTGTGCAACCTTGCATTTGTTTTTGATTTGTCACCTCCCAAACTTGTTCCACATAAATGTGATCTCTGGTCAGCACTACCAGTCCACAGTGGACCTTGAAAAGCAGAGTACAGCCAGCGCACAATAAAGTTGGGGATATCACTGATGCTGTTATTGGTGGCCCAGAACCTCACAAAAGTGAATGTACAAGCTTAAAAATGGCATAAAAACTGAACAACTTTTGCTACAAAAGGAAGGTTAGTTACCATCTCTGTTTCACACTAAATAATGCAAGAGTCTAATCCGATAGCAAAAACACCACTGATTTCTGATGACTGCTGCTTATCACAAATCACATCTCAGTCCATATTCATGAGGTTTGATTTGCTGTGATAATTATCCTCCGTCTCCATTGTTTGTGTAAAGTATTTTATACACAGGGAATGTATTTAACAGTTTAGCTTCAGCAATAATGAGTCTATTATCATAGAGTCAGTCATAAATCAGAGTTTCAGAGCAAAGCAAAGCTGAAAGACGAAGAGGCTGCAATGAGAAGGGAACCGAAGCCAGACTGAGATCCTTGCTTACAGATGAGCGCACCATACAGCAATTACGTGAATGACAGCGCTTCTCCAGACACCACTGTCTGGAACACAGCAGCAGTTTGGGGTACTGGGGCAAATGCAAAAAGCAAGGATTTTGTTAATTGCGTTGTTACACCTTGTTTCAAATTATGGTAGAGACTATTAGGGACAAAGGGTGCACAGCTTCAAGCACAACTAGCCCTCTGTCCAGGACTATGACACAAAACACACTTCAGGTGTCCAACTGTCTAAGCTTCACCCGTTCACACTGATCAGAGTTGGGGTGGCGTCTTGTTCTCCTGGAAGGATCTGCCAACTCAACGCAGTCTGGAGACAGTTGTGTGGGGACATCAGGGTAAAGGAGCTGAACCTTTGGCTTAGCATGCAAGTCTCCCCTAGGCTATGTACGACTCACAGTGCAAGGTGCAACAGCAGCAACTGACCACGGAGCAGCTTTGGGGCAATCAAACCAAAATAAGATTTCCCTGTAAGAACTGTTGAAGCACCTCAAGAGCAGTGGCTTTTTCATCACCTAACTGGATCCCAGATTAGGCCATGGCTTGCTGCAGGCACCCCTCTTTCTGCTCTGAATAAAAGAATCTGATTGAGGAAGGATGAAACCCTTCCAAAGCTACAGAGTTTGCAGCAGGTTTCTGTGCTACGCTGGGTCACTCCAATACCTCCCATAGGTTAGCAGGCCCAGACCTGGAATCAGGATGGCCTCTGACTTGTGGTATACGGGATGATTCCTTCTAGCCTTCTAAATGAAGGAGATTTTTCAAAAGCAACTAATCCTCTTGGAAGCACATTCCGAGATGCTTTAAAAGGGCTGGATATTTTTAGATTGGGTATTCAGCATGAAAGCTCTTCAAATGCAGAAAATGATATTTATTTGGCTGACCAAATTAAAAAAAGCAACACCAACAAAACTCAAACCCCATCATTTAGAGTGAAAAATTTTTGGTGATCCAAAACAAATTCAAGTCTAGTGACAAAGCATCATCTTGAAGCAGTGGAAATGAAAAGCTTAGAACTCTCTTTTCTTGCCAAATTCAGCACAGATAAGCATTGTTGACACGTATCTCCAGTTTAAACAATGAACCATTTGACAAAAAAAAGTCCTTTTGGCCAAAAAATTATCTACTCAATGAACTCTGAAAACATGGGCACCCAGTACCACAGCTGCTGCTGAAAAACATGACCCATAAAACTACATGTTGCACCCACAAATATAATTGCAGTCAGAAGCCTCAGACTCTTTCACTTCCTTCTGCTTCAGTGTGCCTTTCAGCTGTTCCCCAAAATATTTAAGACTACTGAAAGTGGAAGAACAGAGGCTGCAGCAGACAGGCAAGCAAGCATATTAGTAGCATCTTGCATACAATACTCTTGAGACACTGGGGTAACCATCCCTGAGCTGCCATTTTGTAAGGAACTTGGTTGAGGTATCCTGAGGTCCCAGCAACAAAGCAAGAGAAACAGGCCCCAAAAAGGTCCCTATTAACATCCATCTGAGTGACAGCCCAGCTAAGAGGAAGATGTGTGAGTAGGAGCCAAGACAAATGACCCTGCAAATTCTGTCCTGCCAGCAGGTTCCAGGATGGAGGTTTGTGCTTACTCTAAGGAAAAGCAATGTTAGAGCTTCAGATCTTGTCTCCTCAAATGAGATCTATTCTTGACTGAGTGACAGTATAGACGAGGAGGGACTTCAAGCTCATTCTTGTGTTTGGTCATAGCAGAAGTGCATGTCATTTTTCCTTTAATTCGAATGGAAGATAGGGTACCCATTACAGATTTAGCTGAAAGATTTCCAGGCAAGGGAGAAATCCTCAGGGAAGGATTTCAATCATGATGTACAGAGGCTGAAAAACATGTGAAGTGGGCAATGGCTGTGGAACAGATCCGGGCACCAAACAACAGTGAAATGAGACAAATGAACCTTCCTCTTTCCAAACCTGAAGTCTCCCCCCAAGGTCTGTACCTTCTCAGCTGGCCCATCCACAGGCGCAGCTCACAGGGGTACAGAACCTGGCAGAAGCAGAGTCAGCAACACAGAGACAAAACAAGCTCCTCATCAGCACGTAGAACAGGGTCAAAATGAATAAATCCTTGATTAGATTGAGATAGCTTACACAAGCTCCCAGGGGCTTTTTTGGCAAGCTAGAGCACAGAAGAGGTAACTTCACATCCAAACAAAAGGGTTATTTCGGCAGGTGGCCTGCAGCATGTGGCTGTCACTGCCAGCTGTCGTACCTGCTCAGGCAGCCTGCCATCGCCTTAGGAGTAAAGTATCTGCAGAAGGACAAATGAAGGAAGAAGTGGGTGGCATCAATTCCTCTACTTTCCCACCCCAAACTTGTTCTCTCTCCTGAGCTGGTCACCCACACCTTTGTGGTTATAACACATCCCTGGCTCTGGTGAGACCAGGTGCAAAGAGAAGTTCTCCATCTAAGCACACTATCAAGATAACACCTTGAACTCTTGTTGCTGCTGACAGTTCCTTTAATGCTGCTCTATTTCCAGACATCTTTCTTCAGAAGGTGATTCAGCTTTTCCTTGCTTGGGCATTCTTATCATGTCATGTGCCTGCTGGGCTCTCTTCAGCAGTCGGGAACACAACCAGGCTTTTTTTTTTTCCTGACAGCAGCAAGGGGGCTGCTGAATGCAAAACAGTCTCTTCTGAGAATTCCCTTGCTAGGGCCTTCTGATGACTGGCCAGAGATATGTTACTTTTATGACTTGATTAACTTGTTAACCGAGATGTCTTCTTAAGCAAAACCTCAAAGAAGCAATATGCACTCAGAGTAACATAAGCCTGGAAGAGAATATGAACCTGAGAACTGCATCCAAGAACTAATTTTAAGAGGGTCTTTCATTAAGGAACCTCCTTAGAAAATACAGCTACTTCTGAAATACAACATGTGAAGAAGAGGCCACAGAAAAGGTAACTCAGCCAGCACCAGCAGTGCCAGAGCCCCTCTGAACTGCCAGACAAAGCTCTCTTATATTGGATGGACATTTCCTGAAAGGTCCATGTAATTTATTCCTGTACATTTGCTCTCAAAGTTCAGTCCTTCCAGCTACATCCTGGAGGGAGGCACAGAGGAACAGCTTGTTCCCCTGATCTCATCTTGGTTCTGCCTAGCTGAATGTTACAGCTCCTTCAACTTTGCCTTACTAGTTTTGCCAAAAGCATTGCCTCCTGATGTAAGGTGCTATTATAGGTCTTACTGTTCTAGAAATCAGACATGAAATCATCCAAGCAATGGTTCTGTGGTTTGCAAAGTAGCCTAAATCATCTCTTCTTCCCAAACTGTGTATCTTACCAGCCATCCAACCCCCTTTCATTTTAATGGGGTTTCTGCTTTCAGGTCTGGCCACAGAGACTGATGGTTAGGAAGGTGGCAGTGTTTTGGTTGCTCCACTGAGACTGTCAATAATTCAAATTAAATTGGACTTTGGTTAGGTGGGTAATTCATCATTTGCAGTGTGACAACAATACCTGTAATTACTGCTCTTATTGTTGCGGCTGAAATTCATGTGCAATAAAGGGATCTTAATATCATGCCAAACCTCACAGTTAATTTAGGTTCCATCTTCTTTCATTTACTCTGTAATAAGCTAATTAGTTCACATAATTTGCCATTGAACATGCCTTTGTAACAAATATATACATGAATTAGCCTATTACACAACAAATGAAGGGAATCAAAACATGAATCATTTGCAGGATTACATAAGGAATTATTATCCTTTCCAGCACCCATGGAGGTAGCCATCATCTTTATTGCTTTAAGATTTTATTACTTGCACTAGGTTGGTTCTCATGTCTGATGCCTCCACCTTACTCTTCTGCTAGAAAAGTCAACAATGCATTTCACTGTTTGGTACGCCCTGCTGCCACGTGCCAGGTTACTTGCAAGTTCAGGATCACTACCACAAAGTTAAACGTCCTTCAGCTTGGCTGCTTAAGTCCAAATTCTGGCAGCTGAAAGAGCTCGGCCATACTGCTAGCCTCCTGCCTTGGCGCACCATTCACAAGGACGTTCTGGAGTAGAGACCTTCAGATTTCCCTGTCAAAGTCTGCTTTTGGTTTTGATTGTTTGCAGCCTGCACAGCATCAAACTGCGCCCTTGGAAAGTCTTGGGCGTGACTTTGCAGTCACTGCACTTGGAAGCTTCCTTCCGAATCTCACCTGTGGGGCTCATTTCACCAACCTCCCTTCTGACAGCTCTCAAACCATGCTAGATTTCCAGCTCATTTGGGATAAATCATGAGGGATGCTCTATCCAGCTGAGTCCTAAGACTGCCATTATGCAAACTGGAGGCTTGCCAGACCTTGAGGTTCAGTCCACCATTATAACTCTTGCAAAGTACCACGTATTCATTATTCCCCAGAAGGGATCAGGACAATTGGACCAGTCTCATCCAGAACACAGAGTGCTTTCTGCCCAGTAATTCAATACCAATTCACAGGGAAGCTCCTGAGATACTAAAACTATCAGTTCTACTTTCTGCACTACTTATTTTGAGGCCTAATCTAACTGCTGACCTGGTGCTATCCAGCTTCAACTATTAACTGTAATGACAGCACAACTCAATAGCTTTGTTTGTTAAATGTTCTCTGCTTACAGCAATTGTTTTGATTTAGCATCCAGCCTCTTGCAGTAATGATTTACTCTTTCCATATCAAAGTTAAGCAAGCACCTCACCCCTAACAACTGCTTGTTTACCTGGAGTTATATTGTTTTCAGCTTCTAAAAGTGAGTCCTTACTTACAAAAGGAATAAAGATGTAAGAAGAAGTTTTGGCTGGAAATACTCTTTAGCATTTGGATGGCCTAAGCAGCACTAAAACCAATCATAAACCTCCTGGCAGTTGCCAAAATGATCTAGGGATACAACATCTAACTTTGCCAGACGCTGTGCTCTGCCTAAAGGAATCAGTTGAAACCTCTGCTGCGGTTGGTATATTCTTTGTGGCTTAAAACTGTACATTTTCAGGCTGAGGAAATGAAATACCAACACGAAATGAAAACTTGCAGCCTGCAAGAAGGCTCAGGAAGTAAAAAAGAAGCAGGACCCCTGGAGAAGCACCTGCTCATTTTCAATGCACTAGCACAGGCACTCTGCAACGCGCTGCCCTCTGCCCTTTCTCTGGCAAGGACATTGCTGCCCCGTGGTGGGAGCCAGATGGGACCTCCTGGGCACATCCATCAAGCTCCATCAAAGAACTATGCAAGAGCAGAAAAAGGAGAATGCAACTGCAGCCAGAGACCTATCTACTATTCTCACTTTGATTTCCCTTTCTTTTATGCAACACTCACTACCAGTCAGGAATATTTGAAATTACTATGGCAGCTCCTCTCCTGACATGCTAATTCCAGAAGAGAACCAAAGCATTTTTAAAAAACACAGCCTAGTAGAGACTTGGGATCTGTCTGAACCCTTTTGGATTTAGTTTTGAGCCTCTGACACCATCAGCAGTGTGATTCAAGGTGTGCTACTGTGACAGCATGAGAGCAAACAAGATGCTCAGAGCAAGCAATCGCCCCTTTACAACTCCCAGATGAAAATTGCAAGTTAAGTTCATATTATAATATGAAATTAGAAGGAAATTCATAAATGAAATTTAGAGCTCTGAATGAGTAATTATTCATCATTAACAAAACTAAAAGAACTTTTCCTCTTTTAGGAATAGATGTCACCTACACTTCAGGAGGACTAAATAAAACAGGGCAAACAGCCAAAAGCATAAAGAAATTTGTATTAAAAACAGAAAGTGCAAATTAAAAATGGAAAACCATACATGGATCATTTAAAATAGACTAGCGCTAAGAGACCATAGCCTCTGGACTGCGTAGATGAGCTATCCAATGTTCCAGAGCTACAAATGCTTTAAAAATGCTTCAGTTGCTGGAGTGTTTTTGTCACCTGTAAAGGCTCCCCCAGTCTGAGCTAGAAGCACTTTGGTCTCTAGTGAAGACCTGCATAGGCGTGGATCAAGAGAGACTCAAATTCCACGTGAGCAGTATCTCTTCACAGGTATTCCAACCAGTACAAACCATTAGGATTATTTCTTCCTCCCTCCAGCACACCACGCTAACCAGTATAACCCCACAGTTCTAGAATCAAGCCCAAACCATGCTGTCGAGCTAGTTCCTACATACTAAGTCTTGCTTAAGGACTTGGACAACCCTCTCCATTTCCTGATACTACAGCAATAAAGACCCTAACTCTCAAAAATCCCTGGGATTTATCCAGGTCTGATTTGCAGTGCTAGAACTTTCCATACTTTTGTCTGCCTGAAGTATTTTCCCCCTCTTCTAAAACGCACTGAAAAAATGGCTGTTCTCAGCAAATGATCTCTTGCAACATTTGTGCAGGTTATTGTCTGATTCAGTTACTCAATGTGTCTTTATTTGCAGTTTCACGCAGGTGCAAGCAAATTCCTTTCTCCTCTGATGCATCTATCAAAATCTTTCCAAGCAAAAGGTAACAAAATAAAAAGAAACAGAAAAATCTTTAGGAGAATCTTACCTGAAAAATAGCTATCCAGGCATATCCAATATTATCAAAATTGATAGCTCCGTTGTGTGGGTTTACGTCCCCTGCCATGCAGACGTTGTAATACTGGTTCCAGTTTATGCAGGCATTCCTGCTGCTGAAGTCAGGGTTGTATAAACTTGGGGTGTAGGAGTCCATGCTCAAGGTGCACTCCACCTTGTACTCCTTCCTGGTTGGGATGTTGGAGCATTTCTGCATGCCGTTTTCACGGTGCGATGAGCAGATGAATGGATTCTCCTCCGCTTCGTCCGTCCGGTAGTACGGATGCAGGAAGGTAAGGTTGTATGTCCTAGAGGGGGAAGAAAGAGAAGTATGAGAACAAACGATGCACCCCTTGTTTCATGAGCAGCAAAAGGCGCTGGTTCCTGTCCCTGGTTTGGGTGTGTTAGTTCTCCTTTGCCCTTCAGCCCCATCAGGCTGGGGACTGCAAGCCGCAGCTGAGATATCAGCCCCCACCTTTGTCTACAAAGCTTTTTGCTTACAGCATCCTGTAAGGCACCAGTGATCTCTCAGTTAAAGATCAGCATGAGCTTTTTGAAGTGAACAGGGCAATTGAAAGTTGACATAAGAGAGTATAGAGAAAAAAATCCCAGCAGGCCGGGTGCTTCCCAGAAATCCAGGGAACTTTTTGTTTCCATCTAAGGATTTTAAGACAGCTCTTCTGATGCTCAGAACATGCTTCAGAAAAGCTGATGGCAAAGCAGCTTTCCAATAAATTTGCCCCTCGTCACCTCTCTGGGATGAGTGAGCTGAACTTCAACAAGAAGAGACCCAGCCACAGGCCATCTCAGATTCCTTCTGTACTCACATAAGAAAAGAAAGAGCCCACATTAATGTATGTGTACTGCATATCTGATTTAATTAGCCTGGATAAAGTTTATGGCTCTGTTACAGCTAAGATAAGCCAGTGCTCTAACTGCAGCACGGCAGGGATGTGCCTTGTCCCAAGCCGTGCTCTGGGGCAGATCAGCGAGTAACCAGAGCCCAGGACTTTTCATGCCGTTTGATTAGCATTAGTGAGACCCACCAGCACTCACACTGCTGAAGCACTGCTCAAAATGAGAAGGTGCAAAGTGCTAGAGCCGAATTTATCTGCTGTGTTCAGAGCTGCAGGGATCTAAGATGCTATATATGAGTCAGGAGATAAGGGAAAAGGCAACACGAATTATATGACCAAGGGAGATGTGGGTAGAAAATAAGCAGGTAATTCTTCAAGATAGGACAGCTGTATTTTTATCTGTTTCTGAATGTACCTAACTATTAAATAAATTGGGCTCTAATGAGTGCCAAACTAGTGTTATTCCATACAATTGCTTGAAATTGCTCCCCAAAACCCTTGAGTCAAGTAGGAGTCACTCAGCAGCCGCACTTTAAGGAGAGAGCAATTGGTGCAGTGAAGAGCTGAGGGGAAATTAACCCTGAACAACTTTCCTGGGGAATTTGGTTCTCGTCCACCAATGAATTGCTTGAGATGGGTGTTGAGGTTTCATCCAGCTTCAGGGACAGGCAATAGTACCATGTCAGAGGAACTGGGCATTGTTCACTGGTGATTAAACGTATTCACCAGTTATTCCCCTCCCCTTGCACAGTGTTCCTGCACCTCTAGACAAAACTGTAGTATCTTCCTCCCAGTTTCTATGCCTTAGATTCAAGAGACAAGGAAGAAACTTAAATGGTTTTCCTCCAGGACTGCCTAAAAGCCTTCTCCTTCCCCTCCCACCAATTGGTTTCACTTGGAGGAAATTTCCATATAAAACAAGCTGAAGAAAAGGCTGAGTGCTACGCTAGCACGGTGTTTGCCAGAAGATCAGATACTACAACCAGCAGAGTTTGTCACACAGAGGCGGGTATCGTGGAGGCTTGCGAAGGATTAAAACGCACCGAGGCGCTGGGATGTGTCTGGGAGTGCTACAGACTGTGGGCAAAGAGAGCTGGGGAACTTGAGAGAAGAAACAGAGGGAGGAGGAGAAGAGACACCTGAGAAGTGACTTCTCCTAACTCACAAGTGGCAAGCAGAGCCTTGGCAGCTCTGTTTTGGCCTTAGCAGGTATACTGAGAGGGCCTCAGTTTAGATGCAAAGGGCTTCTGCACCCTCAAATAAAAGTGGTGGGGACCCTACACACCTGGGACATCTCTGCTTACAGCCACAGTGCCTGCCTGAGCCTGGTCACCCATGAGACATGACGCAGCCCACGGCATAGCCATCCCAGTCCCATCAGCCTCAGGAAGGACATTTTCTTCTAAAGCCCCCAGGTTTGAGGCCATAGGTGCATGTCTCATTAGCTTCCTCCCAAGAAACTCAATAGCAGGTGCTCAGTAGCTCTGAAGTCTTTCAAATGGGACATTGGGATCAGGGCTTTCCACACCCTGTGGTGGTGACAGGGGTCTAACACCCCCAGAGCCCAGATCAAGCCTGGACTACGCTGTGCACTGCCTAATACAGTCCTTGAAACCAGGACTTCATGGGTTACAGGCAAAGAGCTACTCTAAGTCCCCAAGATGATGGCAGGAGAGGTCTCATTTGGTACCTTCTCATCAGAGCACCTGGACCTCCAGCTCAGGCTCAACAAATCTCTGCAGTTTTCAACTCCCTGATGTGACAAGTCATGCAAACTCTAAACTTTGGGCAGCTCAGAGCCTAAACCTGGTGCTTGCAGCAGAGACAGCCACAGAGGCGAGTCTCAGACAGTAACCTGCAACCCTAAAACTACACATTGAACACCCAGCCCTGCAACAACCCTGTGTGATCTTGGGAACATCCCTTGCTCTTTCTCATTCCCCTTCAAACAATGCTGACCAAGGCTCTTTGACCTGGATGTGCCACTCCAGTGACATACTCTTCCAAACTATAACTGATCATTCAGGAAAACTTGCTCCAGAGACAGGTGGAGCTGGGAAACTCAACAAAAACTTATTTCCTTCACCACCCTGGAAGTAACACCCCACCACAACGCCAGCAGCAGGAGTTTCCTCATCACAAACACCTTTTGGCAGCAGGCAGGATGGGAAGGCTCAGCACACCACAGCTCGTGGGTCAGTGTAATTACGATTCTACCCAGAGCAAAGCTGGACTTGCAGAAGGAGATGGACCATCTGGAGGGATGATTGTGTAATTAGCAGCTAGGGCTGCACAAGCTCCTTTCCTGGGAGCAGTTTTGTGTTTAGAGGCAGACACACATGCCCGTGCCAAGAACACTGACCATGGAAGAAGTGCTCAGATAGAAGGGCTGATGCATCAGTGTGATTCTCTGCTCCAACCTCACACCCGAGCTCCCCTGCGAGCTGCACCTCCCACCACGGCACAATACACACAACATCCAGCACCGCACACAACTCTGCAGCTGTCTGCCCTCCCAGCTGCAGGACTCATGTTCATTGTCCCAGATTAAACATCTTTATTTCAGCCCCCAGAGCTGATCTCTGATCTCCTGATGTGCCCACCCCAGCTGGGCAGGCTGGACAGGGGCACAGCAAGCCAGAGAGCAGCGTGCCAGTCAGTTCTGCTGGAGCCCACGTACCCAGTTTTGTTGGAAGGAGGGGATGCAGCCAGGCTGGGGACCTACAGTACCAATTCCCTTCCCATGCAGTGCTTCTCTGTTCACTACACATTGTGACTGGAAAGGCCTTTGATGAGCCTCATACACAGATCTGAAGGGCTGCATGTTTCCCATGAGTCACCATTTAGGAAGCCTTGGGCTGAAGGAGAAATACTGCCTGCAGACACGGCGCCCTGGGCTGCGATCTAATAAGCTGCGTAGAAAAGATCTGGGCACAAACCCTCTGGAGAACCAAAAGAACGACACACTTTGGTGACTGTGGGAGGAAAATAAAACCAGGAAAACAAAGCACAGCTTGACTGCGAAGGGTGGATGAAGCTTGATTTGGTTCTGTTGCTGCCTAACTGATTTTATCCTCC
Organism: Nyctibius grandis; assembly: GCF_013368605.1. Taxonomy (NCBI): domain Eukaryota; kingdom Metazoa; phylum Chordata; class Aves; order Nyctibiiformes; family Nyctibiidae; genus Nyctibius; species Nyctibius grandis. Next base: position 97,482,208 of record NC_090695.1, read on the forward strand.
CTTTTCTCTGCCTTGCTCATTTTTGCAATTGTTCCCAAAATCATTTACAAACCGAAGGAAAGTCCACCATATGACAGGCCAAAATCAGTCACATGGAGGCCAATTTCTGCCCAGCCCTTTTCAAGCCTTTCCCTCTTCTGTGTCTGCCCTGGGCACAGAGACACCACAAGCATCCATTGAGCTGAGAGGGACCTGCACCTGCATGGTGCTCTGCCACCACGGAGTACAGTGGGGAAGGGACACACCACCTGACAGCTAGCACTGCACATTTAAGACCTTTCCTTAGTTCCTCTGCTTGAAGACCTTTCTACCAAAACCAAAAAGGGAAAAGAAGGAAGGAGAGCAAGAACGAGAAACAAAAGTCTTGCAGAATGAGGGAATCCCCAATATCCACAAAATAAATTAGTTGCTCTGCCAAGACCATCTACCTCCACTTACAGGGAAGGTCAATCTGACTTCCTTGTTACTTGCCAACGGGTATAGTCCAAATAAGTTATTAATGGTAATGAATCCACTAATCACGAGACCCTTGTGCTCTGGGGAAAAGACATGAGAAACTAAGCCCTAGAATGGATCTTGTTATCACATTAGAAAGGATTAACACCCCTTTCTCAGCCAGCTGCCCAGTGCACATCTTTCTCTGGGCTTGCAGCAGCTTTGCAATGTATTCTCCTTTCGCTGTCCCTGGGCATGTTCATGGGCAGGAAGGACAACAGTGGGGCAGGAAAGTCCAATCTCTCCCATGTCAAAGGAAGCTGAACAATTATTCTCTGCTCCATCTTCCCCCAGGCTCAGTCCTTCAAACCCAACCATCCCATGCAGGACACCATCCACAGCCGCTGGAGCACGGTGTGTATGTGCTGAGCACAATCCTGCTACAGCTTTCCAAGGAGCAGAGGAGTAAAGGGAGAAGGTGCAGGAAACTCAGCACCAAGCAGGATCCATTCCCTCCAAGAGGTGGCTGCTCTCTGAAGGAGATCCTGCTGACAACCCAACGTAGCAGCACAGAGTGATGCCAGGAAGAGCCATTAAGCAGAACTCAGAAGTACCTTTCAGACAAACTCAGAGCTGTCTGCCTTGGCCGTCTGTGCCTTCTCACAGCTCTACAAAAGCCAAGGAGCCAAAGGCGGTACGATGCTAAGCAGGTACAGAGTTAATTAAGACTGAACTGCTCACATTATAACTGTCCTGCAGCATTAGACAAATACAAAGCACTTCACAGCTCTCTCCCCTCTCCTGCTTCCAACCCATTGAGTTCCTTGAAAGGCTCCACGAGGGGGAAGATGCTCCCCTGCATAACAACACACAAGCAAGACGAAGTCCCAGCAGCAACAACCCAGACAAGCTGGGGGTGACCCAATTCCTTTATTTACAGTGACAGCAGCTCGTGATGGCAGGAGGGAGCCAGAGGGGCTGCGCTGGGAGACACACATCCTGGAGATCTTACAGATAAACTGCTGGCTTTGCTTGCCCTTCCCACGCATGCATACCGAGCCTTCCTCTCTCAGACCAGACCAGCTGAAAAGCTCTTGGGAAATTCCCCCTCCAGCTCCCACTGTCAGGGATCTCCTGCGCTCGCTCACATCGCAGTGGAGACCATCCTGGCAGTGCTGTTCCCCACTGCTGTGCAATGCCAGGGGAAGCACAGTCCGGCCAGCGAGCTCCCTGGGGCTCGAAGAGGTGTCTGAGCCACAGGAGCCCTCTGAGCCACCACTGTGGTCTCCAGGGCTAGCTGGGAAGTGACAGCTTCTCACATGTCCTGAACAGCAGTGGCCCACTCCAGTTTATTGCTTGCCAACCCACTACTGCAACAACCCAGTAACTGCCCGTAATTCCTTCAGTCACTACTAAAAAAAGAGTCCTTAATCAATCTCCTTTCAGCATGATTTTGCGTTGCAACGGTGCAATTTTCAAAGAGAGAGAGAAAGCTGATATTTCCAGGGCACCTCAAAGAAGTCCCCAAAATTTTATCAGAATGTACTATATTTAAAAATAGTTTCTTTACTTGAAGCAGCCTACTTTCAAGGGGCATTGAAAAGCAAAGGTTTCCACAGGAAGAAGAATGATGGCAAAATCAAAGTCACTTCTTCCAACTGATGCCTGCTGTAAAGTTCAATGGCCTGAAAAGCTGCTGGAAAAGCAGCATGCAGCAGGTAGGAGACTATATTTGAAGCACCAGTCTCTGAGCTCGCTTACACTTGCTTCACTCCAGAAGAGCTTTGGGGCTATGACCCTTCCTTACCTGGCACCCTGGACTGTGTTCAAGTGCTCACCCTCGCTTTAAAGCAGTTCTGTTTTCATCTGGGAGGGTTTGACACCACCACCAAGGTGAGTCCTGCCAGTAACACAGTTCTTCCCTTTACAGAGCTGTAAAGATAATCTGAACCAGGACCATCATCTGCTCAGCCCCAACCCAGGTGCACAGCCCGCCTGTCCATCCTTCAGCCCCTCGCTGCCTGCTGAAGGGCTGGCAAACATTATTTTAGGCTGAGGACAACATTGGGATTTAGTGGGACTTGGCAAACAAAACTAAATGACCAGAATCTCCTTTCCCCTTTCCCACAGAGCTCTATTCTGTTTACTTCTAACCAAAACCAGAGCTTAACTTTAATCCTGCATCCCCTGTGTGCAAGTTTTGTCGCTGTTTTTGTTCTCCTCGGCAGCTCTCCCTGAAAGGGGACGGATGGTCAGGGCTCTCCAGCACCGATACCAAGCACAGCAGCTCAGCACAGGGATGGAACATGAGGACCTGGAGTGATTGACCTTCTCCAGTCCAGCCCTGGGCTTGACTTTGCCTGTATCTCCACGCTGTCTGGCAGGCAGATGGCACCTTGCTGCTGGTCAGCAGGACCTGCTAGCTTGGGTCCAGGGCTGTATATTTTAGCCCTTCTTTACAATAGCAGAATGATGTAACCCTGAGGTGCTTTCCCTGTTAGTGCCCCCTATACAACTTGCTGTCGGGGTGTTAAAGACCACTGCAGAGGTGAAACATATCCCGATGCCTGGAACTATGGATTCAGGAGAATGAATCAGGAATAACAGGAAAGATGGGAATAGTTTCATCTAGATCCCCCAAAACTTCCCCACCAAGCTCCAATCAATCTGGGATAGCTTCTAGCTGGAAATGGGACTGGTTCAGTGCAGCCAGGTTTCTCAGGTCTAAAGCTAACCCAGCAAAACACAGACCAAGACAGTAGCTTCAGTCTGGGTGACGGCACCAGAGCAACCCACATTCCTTACACTGATACTGGTACCAGCAGAGCTGGAGTAGCCCTGTCCTGCAACAGGGCTGCCCCACTGGCATGCCAGAAGCCTCATTTCTCCCAATTTCTCTGGAATGCTGTAACTCTGTTCACAGTATCCCTGAGCACACAGCATCAAGCAACAGGACTCGGGCATAGGCAATGGGTAGCCCACAGCCACCCAAATTCACCACTATATGCCACTGGGGGGGATCCAGGAACCAGTGCAGAGCGGCACTGCAGTGGGAAGGAGATGATCTCTCACAAACCTCCCGTGTCTTCAAACACAGGACCTGAGGCTGAGCACTGGGAGCCTGATTTTGCCTTCAGTGACCGGGACCAAGACCCTGATAAGAAAATCCTGCGATGCCTTTGATGCTGCTAATGGCCATTACATAACAGCCTGCTTTCCCTGGGCCGCTTAATATCTCTGCTTAGCAAACGTTTCCCCTGTGGTTAATTTTAAAAGCTCCACTTTGCAGGAAATCACACAGCATTTTAGAAACCTGGTCAAAGAGATGAGAGGGACTCGCCAAAGCTAATTACAGCTCTGTGCTCCTTGTGCTCAAAGCGCTGCCTGCACATGGTGCCTGCCCCATGCAACCAGGCTACCCGAGCACAGCTTTAACACCACTCTTTGGGCTTTGGGATGACAGCTCAGGGGTTACTCTGAGTGACAGAGGGTCTTGGTGACCAGCAAATACCTGCCACGGGTGCAGGAGAGAGATAGTGAGGTTGGAGCATCATGATGTAGGAGCAGAAGCATACACACATGGTAGACTCATTGATTTTCTGCCTTTCAGCATCTCTGATGGGATGATTAAGTGCCATCAGAGATGGTCTGCAGCACAGAGAAAGGCTCAGAAAGCTGAAAGCCACAGGATTAATCAGTGAGAGGCAGAAACAGGACCTGGGGTAGAGCTGAGAGATAACATCTGCTTGTCTTTCAAGCACAACACGAGTTGTAGACAGCAGAGATTACAAACAGATATAATTACAGGCTCTATCTTCTCCTACAGAGCTAGAGTTGCCCTGATTAGCTGGTCTCAGGCATTTCCTTACCTCTGAGCCACTGACATCTCCAGCAGTCTCTGACAGGAGCCCTTCGGAAGGATTTTCCCAGGCAGACCTCCCTTTTCTGCAGGAGCTTGCAGGCTGCACTTGGGTTTGATCTGTTGTGCTGAGGGGTTTTAAGGTGTGTCCTTACATTGCACCTCTGAAGGGGCAAGTGCAGAACAGCCCAAGCTCAGCATCATGCTGAGGGGTTGCTGGGGAGTAGCAAGAGTAGGACTGTCCCATGACAGGGGATGAGCCAGGAGCCAAGGGTCATCCCAGTGCCAGCAGCACCTGCATGGACAGAGTCTGAATGCTGCAGGCAGAGCCCAGGGCTGGCAGCAGGGTCTGTTCAAAGCCCCAAGACATGGCAAGTGATGAACCAGATCCAGGAGCCATCCAGGGAACTCAGGCAGGAGCCAAAGAAACCAGGAACAAAGAGCTGGAGACAGGCACGCAAGCAGCACAGCTCAAACCAGGACTAAGAACCACAGGCTGAGCTTAAATAGAGCTCCTGGGCCATGGGCAGGGTGTGGGTGGGTGTCCCAGGTGAAGCTCATCAGGGTAATTAAGGCCTATTAGCACCCTCAGCACGAGTCAGAATGCTGCTCCATGCAACTGCCTAGCTTGGAAGAACCAAAACTAAAGTTTGCATCAAAAAGAGCAGGGGATCGAATGTGCTGCCCGTCCCTGATGCCTGTCCCAGACTGAGCGCGGTGTACAAATGCCTTTTAATGCTTTTCACATCAAGGTTCTTATCTTAATACACCCACAAAGATTTATTTGTGTGTTTCCAGCATCTCCATGGTGCTGTCTGTACCAGCATGCAGACCCCCTCACCAGCCCCCCGCCAGGCGGTGTGGTGTGCTAGGTGACCTCCCAGACCCAGGCAGTTTTGGGAACTGGCAATTTTAGGAGATCTGTAATACTTGTTCGTTCTAAGTCCTTAAATTCCCAGAGTCACGGATCTCAGTTTCCTCAGACAGAGATAATCCAAACCACTCACATCCTTGTCCTTCAGGTGCAGAGGGAAAACAGAAGTCACAGAATCACTCAGGTTGGAAGAGCCCTCTGGGATCATCAAGTCCAACCATTGCCCTGACACCACCATGGCAACTAGACCAGGGCACTAAGTGCCATGTCCAGGCTTTTCTTAAACCCCTCCAGAGATGGTGACTCCACCACCTCCCTGGGCAGCCCCTTCCAATGGCTAATGACCCTTGCTGAGAAGAAATGCTTCCTAATGTCCAACCTGAACCTCCCCTGGCCAAGCCTGAGGCTGTGTCCTCTTGTCCTATCGCTAGACTCATAGTCCTGAAGAGACTCAGAGTCCTGAAGCCAACAACCTTGTGAACCAAGACCGCAGCCCAGTTAAGAGCTGCCACTGGAGCTGTGTGGCACAGTCACGTCGGGCTCTCATTCGCGGTGCTGCTGGATCCAGCCCTGGCTGCACCCTGGCCAGACACTGACCCTGCTGACCACCGGGGCCTCTCTGCCTTGGGAGAGGGAGAAAGGAAGAAAACGTGGAGATTTTTTTTCTGTACTTACATTGCGAAATTCCTGTCTAGGAAACACCTGTTTCTGAGCAGCCCTGCCCAGAGCTGCACACCGACAATCCCAAAGATGAAGAAGACAAAGAAGCACAAGAGGAGGACGTTGCCTAACATAGGCAGAGTATCTAACAGCAGGGTGACGAGTATTCGCATACCTGTGGGGAGAAGGAGAAAACAGGTTAGAGGAGCCCTTGGACGGGGAGAGCGCGAACGCCACAGCGGTCCCAGCTGCTCCCAGGCTTGGTCAGTGCATCCTGGGCAGGGGAGCTGGCACATATCCGTTTTCCCCTAAACCTTATGGCTGAAAAGGAAGGTAAAGAGTGCAAAAGGCTTAGCAGGACACGGGAACAAAGAGCCTGTCTCCAAAGGGTGGGCTTAAGAGTGGGATTTTCAGATGTTTTCAGTAACACAGCACTCAACAACACGCAAACATGGGCAAAGCTGCAAGACAGTCTTTCCTGGAGAAACACCCCCACAAACCATCAGCCTCCCGAGAAATTGTCAAAATATATATTTATAAACATGTTGAACATCTCTCATGAATGACACAAATTGTTCCCCTGAACAATACAGAGCCTCGTGTAGGATGATAGCTGCGGCTGCTCGCTGGGCCTCCTCCATGGACAACTCCTCTTCCATGGAAGACTCCTCTCCTTGCTGGCCACCACCAGCAGCCAAGAGCCACTTGTGCTCCAAAGCCTGCAGGACTGCCAAGCAGGGGAGGCAGGAGAAACTTTTACTTTTTTAAGGGGGAAAAGCAGGATGCAAATCTTTCTTCCTCTAAGCAAAGCTCTCAGCTCTGCTCCCTTCCCCTCCTCCTGCGCAGGCTGCTGGGAGACCTTCCCAGCTGGTCCCACACCTCTGCAAGGCTCCCTATGAACCTGTGTGCAGAGCAGAGGCTCCCGCAACACCTTTGCTGCCAGGAAAATGCTGATTTCTGCACAAGATCTATCCTAAATAAGATCCAGGAATGAGTCAACCTTGCAGAACCTCAGCTAACCCTTGCACCCGCGTCCAGCGTCCTCCCAGCATCGCTGCTCAGGGGAGACTTGGCAAGGAGGCAGGGATTGGGCTGGCACCTGGGGGCTGCCCTGTCTCACACATCAGGGCACCTTCAAACTCAAGGATAAAACAGGAATAAAAAGGGAATGATGACTTGCAGCTCAGCAGTTCAATAGAGGTTAAATGAACCTCTGAGACACTGACCAGCCATCATTTCAACAGCTGATAATTGATGAGACAAGAACTAATGAAAAGAGGAAGAGACAAAGGCAAATGTTAAATTATAGAAAAGAATAAAACCAGAAACTGAGCCTCGGGAGTCTTGGAGCTCAGCAGGGAGCAGGGCTCAAGTTTATGGCATGGTGAAAATCGATGCGGCTGCTGGGTAAGGCGACACTGCTGCCTTTGGAGGCATTTCATCTCTCTAAAATTCTGCTCTGCAAACACCTTTTCCTGCCTGCCCACATGGAGCCTTTTCTCCCTCCATTTCCCCCAGCAGGGCGCTGCTCTCCACCAGTCATCCCATTGAACGGAGAGCGGCGTTTACACTGACACAGTCTCTTCCTCCACCAGTTTCCACGTTGGCTTCTCCCCTCAGCCAGCTCCCAAGTCATGCCTGATGCCTCTCCTGCTGTTTCAATGACAATGCTGGGCAGCAGCCTGGCATCTGTAGACCCCAGGGATGGGCGCTGGGAGGAGCAGGGTCTCCAGGAGAGCAGTGCCTGTCTGACCCGGCACCTCCCAGGCCGTGGCAGGCAACGCTGGCAGGAGCCAGATGCCACTTTACCCCCCTCCTCGTGTCACTGTGCCAGCGGAAATGCAACCCAGCCAAGCGGGGCCAGAGCTGACACAACCTTGTCAGCACGGCACGAGTGGATAAACCACCCTGGCCAAGAAGTCTGCGCTAATAAATAATTAGGTGTGAGTAATAACCTCTGCATCCCAAGGCAAGCGCCGTTCAAGGTCTCCATGCCCAGCTGCGCCTTGGCTCCGGCGTGGCTCCCTGCTGCTGGCGCCGGCAGCGGATGCCTCTCCGGAGGAGCCACGATCCCGGCGCCCAGCCCCGTGCCAGCCCCGCCGGCTGCCCTCCCAACCCCGTCCCCGTGCCGCCCCAGCGCCGGTGCCACCCCGCAGGGACGGGACACGGCGCTGGTAGCCAGGCTGCATCGGCGCGCGCCGTGGGCAGTGCGGGACGCCGGCCAGCGTCCCTGCCACCCTTTGTAACCGCAGCGCTGGTGCCAGCCGCGGGGACAGCACCGGCCTCCGCTCTGTGCGCTGGGGGAAACCCAGAGCTGGGGGCAAATGGGGGGTTGATTTTGTAATGCTTGCTCCCAACACGTGCTGCCATCGTCAGCCCCCCAGCAGCACATCCCGCAGCACTGCCCTTCAGACTGCCCTTGAAAATCTATCTTTGGAGAAGCAGAAAAGACTCAGTTCCCACTGGAAAGCCGATGCCGGGCTTTTCTTCTTTTTTTCCCCCCACTCTCACTAATATCCTCACTCTTTTTTTTCCCAAAAATGGTTAAAATTCATCTCCCTGTGCCAGACAACTTTTTTCCATTCAGTTACTTTTGGTATTCTGGGTTGTTTAGTGGCACCGTCCTCGCGATTGAATCCATCTGTTCGCTCTCCGCTAAGGGTGCTCTGGGCTCTCAGCAGAATGTCAAGTGTGCCATGGGAAAAGAGCACGAGCATCGCTTAGGCTGAAACGAGGATCAGGATTTCTTTTCTTTCCCATTCCATGTGATGCCTGGTTTAAAAACCACATAGTAGAAAAATAAAAATAAAGCAGTGAAATGGATTTGAATAAACAGTGACCACTACTAAAAAAAAAAAAACCCTAACTACAGTTCCTGCCAAACATATAAATCGCTGGAATTATATTTTTCCAGTCATTTTCAAGGAATAATTTCTAATAGAGTTGATGTTTTTATTGGCCAGGGTTCTCCTTTCTTTTCTTAACAAATAAAATAAAATGAAATAATCTTGTGGGTGAATTTATTGTGCCTGGAAGGGAAGAGCTAATAGCACTGGCTGGAACCCAGGGAAGTGCCCAGGCATCACAGGGATAAATCGCCAGGCTGTTTCTCATGGGTCCCTGCTCGTCTCTTCTGACCCAGCTGTAACTCGTATCTGCTCGATGTCCTTTTGTGACTGCCACTGAGCTGAAAACCCCGCTCCCACCAGCGGGGCGGTGGCTGGGGGAGTGTCGCTGTCCCAGCGCTGGGGACTGGATGGATGGGGCTGAGTGGGACCCGCTGCCGTGCTGCTGTCTGGGATGCGGTGGACGTCCGAGGTAATCCCCCGGCTAAGCTGTAGCATCCCCATGGATGAAATACTAGAAGTATAACTGTTATTGCCAGAAACTGCAAAAAATACAGCAAAATAGAGGGTTGTCACTATCCATTCTCCGCAGACTCTGTATTATATCAGTCTGAAACAGTAAAAGTACCGATGTTAAAAGTTAGCGTCCCATAAACCAGCAAAGTCTGTGATTATCTGCCCTCCAGGAACCGAGATATTTCTAAGAATACTAATCCTGCCCTGGCACTTGTTCAAGACACTGGTAGTGCTGTAAGACCAGCCTAGCTGCTTGTCAAGCCGGGCAACTCAGCTCCAAACATGGATCGGGCTCTTTGGATTTAATCTCACATACTATTGACAAAAAATTGAAGAATTTCTATTGCCCATCTTTTTGGGGGAAAAAAAAAGAATCAAAGTGGCAGTAGCAGAAGTGTAGCAGAAGACAGCCTAAAAGGCTTACTTCAAAGCTTCAGTTTCAGACTCTAAGGAAGAAAAACACAAGCTGGACCTGGATCAAAATTTCACCTAGACTTGGAGGCGTTTGGATCCCTGGGCCTCCGTTTAACAGGCACGTAAATCCGCAAATTCCCCCGGCTTCTGCTCTCAGCCCAGCTGAATCCCAGCTTGAGACTTCCATTATTTCAAGGGAGAGCTACGAAGGGCTTCGTGGATTTAAATAACCTCAGAGCGAGCCTGATCCTCGCCCCAGCCTGAAACTCGGCGAGGCTGCGAGCCCAGCATGTGCCAGCGTCCCTCCATCCCCCCTGTCCCCACGAGGCCCCGGCGCCACCGCGCTCAAAACCCCAGAGGAAAACTTTGTGTTGTGCATTCGGGCTGCTCCAAAACCCTGGTAACAAAACCTCCTTAGGAAAACAAAGCTCCAGAGGGTTTTGTGGTCCCTTTTAGCCTCTTGTTTCTTTTTGTCTTGTTTTCAACTTCTAATGATGTCACCGTTGAATTTACAGATTTATTTTTTTTTTTGGTAAAGAAAAATCCTGAAGAATTGGAGCTCAGAGAGAAACTTCAAAGACTCCTGTGTGTAAACATCCATCTGTTCCCTTGCGTGTTCATCTGAGGTGCTGGAACCAAACCCCTTCTGGGGGAGTTTGTTTTGCTGTCCCTAGATGTGCTGACACGATGGGCAATTAATCTAGGCAGGATGTTCAGCGAGGACCGGTGGGGCCGGGTCATTCAAATGGGCTTTTACAAAGACCAGGAAATGTACCCTTTCTGCAAGGGACCTCGATGTTTTCCATACAATGCCGTGGCATTTTGAATTGAGCAGATTTTGGTTAAAAAATGATGCAAGCGCTATGAAATTAGTCCCTTGCAAAGGATTGCTCAGCAGACAGCTGATTCCGGCAGGAAATTATTTCAACTTGTTGGTTCGTCTTTCAAATTGGATTTAGAAGACAAGCAGCTGAAGCCACTTGAAAATGGATTTAGGGGCCACTTGAACCTTCTATCGTGGATGAACCCAATTTTGTTCTACATGACAGCAAACCCTCTGTGGTATTTTACCAGCAATGGAGGCTGCTGCGCTTCTAATCCTGAACACAAAGAAATGGAAAGACCTTAAATAGCTGAGAGAGGAAAATGAACCCATCCAGGGCAAGCAGAGCCGCCTTAGAACTGACCTTTCCCCTTTCCTTATAGGAACTTTGTTCTATTCTTTGCACTAGAAGAGAGTTACTTGCCTCAGAGAGCTCACAAAAACGCTGGAAAACAGCCACTAAAATTTGGCACGCCAGGTATAAAATCTACTCCCTTGCCCTTTACTAACACTGATAATCATCATAAATGATCTCTAACTTGCCACTAAAAATTAAAATAAATGAACTTGCTCTCAGCAGCAGGAAAGCAGACTACTCCTGCAAGGCTCAGCACGCAGAGAGCCAGCTGGGGGGGCTTTAAGCCCCAGTTTTCCCCAGGGTTGAGCCAGGCAGAGCCCGAGCTGCAGCCGGGCAGCCCGGCAGCGTGGCTGCGGTGTGGACGAAGGCATTACTTACTTGGGACCCTGTTAATGGCTCGTAGTGGCCGAAGTACCCGGACGGTGCGGATCGCAGACAAGCTCACGTTGTGTCCGTCCAGAGAATACTCCATCATGCTGCGGGGGAAAGAGGAAAGGCGTCAGGGTGTGGGATGCTTGGTCTGCGGGCACCAGGGTGCTGGGGCTGCCCCTGCCTGCGCGCTCTGGGAGCAGCAGCCAAGGCTTGCAAAATCCCCTGCTCTGTGTCTGCAGCTCAATGAGCATCGTGCTGTCAACAGGGGATATCAGGGATATTTCAGCCTCTAAGAGACTGAAAGTACCCCCAGGAGCAGTGATGGTGCAGGGGCCGGCAGGCAGATGTGCTCCCGAGCTAACGAGCTGCAGGCACAGGTAACGCATTGGAAAGCAGGACTTGGTACGATGAGGAGCTGCAAAGTTGGGACCACAGCAATCGAGGCAGAGGGGGAGCCCCAACTCTCTGCTCAGCTTGCCCAGCCGCGCTGCTCTCCCTTTCCATCAGCTTATTTATCATGCTCCGGCCGGCGGCGCGTCCGCAGCCTTCCCGGGGAGATCGCTGCACAGCTTCATGCAGCTCAAAGTCAATAAGACGTTTCTGATATTATACCCCCTGCCAGCACCCCAGCATATTTTCACACCAGCTTATCTCTCTCCCTATGACAAAAATGTGAACAACCAAGGCGACAAATGACATTAAAGTACTTTGGTTTCCATTTTCTTATTAAGAATAGGGAACATTTTCATACTCTGTCTCCATTTCACATAAACATTTCTCTCCCAGGCTGGCAAAGACATTAAGTTAAGTCAGTTTTCTTGCTCTTTTATAGCAATGAGTGGCAAATGTGTGTAGTGTTTGTTAATGGGGTTATGGCTAGTTAGCATGGCTGTAATTACAATTTATGAGTTTGACTACAGGGAAGCACTTGTAAATATGTCACAAATCTCTCACCACGCCTGTTCAAATAACATAACAGCATCAAAAGCAACCCTGCAAGTAAGCTGTTGGATCCCATGGAGAAAAAGCTTTTGTTTTGGTTTGTTTTGTTTTTTTTTTTTCAAATAAACAAACAGACATGGAAGGAGGAAGGCAAATAGGAGCCGAACTGCTGCAGCCAGGAGCTCCACTGGAAAGGGAGATTTTCAACTGAAGCATCCTGCAGCCTGGATGCATCAAAATTGTTATGTGCCATCGAGAAGCAACAGCTGAATGGATTTCAGGCAACAGCAAAGGGAGGTTTGGTTTAGGACCAGCCTTGCCCGTTGTCCACGTGCCCGTGCTCTGCTCTGCCAGAGCCTCACACTTCGTATTTGATGCCTTGCCCTGCTCTACAAAGTTTAATGGGGAATATCTATGTGTTCTGATGTTTACTTCTCTGTTGTCTTTGTGCTGAAGCTGTTTGGTGTAGCCCTGTGATATCACTGGCATTGCACTGAGATGACTTTGGCCCATTAGCCTTAATTTGCCGTGCAGAGGCCCTGGTGATTTTGAGCTGGGTTTAGTGATAACCTGCCAGAGATATTTTTTTTTCTGAAGTAGTTCGCCTTTATAAATCAAAACCATCTTAAACCTTGTATGTAGGAACTGAGCCGAACATGATGAATAGCTTTAAAAGTCAGCACAGCATGAAAACAGGTTTTAAATCTAACGTGTTCATTAAGCAGCCGGAGCAGAGCAGTGGGAAGCGGCCTGGAGCCGCGCGAAGGACCGCACAGTGGGAAAGCCATTGGAAAGGCCCGTTCACACCTGCGCCGAGGGGCCTGGAGCCAGCACCAGGTGTCTGCTCTGAACAGACCTTGCAGGAACAGACAAAGCATTGTTTAAAGTCCCCGAAGTGAACAGCGACGAAGCCTGAATGTGTGCGCTGGCGTGGTCCCAATACAGCACACTCACGATTTATCGGGTGGCTGAGTAAGTGGATTTTAGTGTAACTGATACAGGTTTTGAACTACTAACAGCATGTAAAAGGAGTATGAAATGCTCCAGTGGGAGCTGGTTTTGTACTCCAGAGAGCACATGCAACTATTAGTGTGTTACAGGGCCAGCTCCTGTGGCCTTACTTCTGCTTGGCCCTTGGATTTTCAATGGGGCTGATAAAAGATGAAAAATCCAGGATTTGGCCTAGAAAACAGACTTTTTGACCCCGATCCTTTGGATTTCCGTGATACTCCATTTAGGATTTGAAAGTCAGTCTCAGGGGGATCTACACCGCCCACTGAAGCCAACCTGAACCACTTGATGGATTCCAAATTGGACCTTCTACAAGCAGTGAAAACATTTGAAACCTTCCTGAAAAAGTCAAAGCTTTTTTTGTCAAGGCCACACTCAGGGTCCTGTTCTCATATCACACTTGTAAACCAAGAATACCCTGGAAATGCCCAACAGAAGCGTGCTGGAGCTGAGAGTTTTGGATATGCAGGGACCGGAGGTCTGGGTGGACTCGCACTTTGTACGTGATTCTCTACAGCCTCTGGATACTGAAAAAAAGGAGGCATAAGCCTTTGTGATGTCTTCCACCATGAACAGCTTCTAGTCCTTCAGCTGTCAAGTTAAAGATGCCCAAAGCATACCCTGTGAGCCTGCAACATCTCCAGGGACGGCATGCACAAGGAACCTCTCTGGCTTCAGTTCTTGTGGACAACATTTTTGATGCTCGGGAAATGCTTTCAACTTGGCTGCTGGACAGACTGAAAGGTTGTAAGCTCCATTCGGTCTGAAATCTTCCAGGGTACATTTCTCAGGCGAGCAAAACATGAAAGGGCTTTCAGTGCTGGAACAAACTTCAGACACAATCTGTTGCTAGAGGCAGAATAGATGTTTATTTTGTAGTTTCCTTGCTTACCCTCCTCTGTCTTTGGTATCCTTGCTAGTAAGCCAAACCAGCTTACTTGAGGGGACCGAACAGGACAAACAAAGCAGGCAGCTCTGCCTATCACTTCTTTCCCTTCTTATCAGAAAAAGCCTCATAATAACTTCCTCACATCCATCATGCTTGCTGGAAAAAGCGACTCGTGTTATACCAGTAGCATGCTCCTTGCTAAAGCCACCTCCTGGATGGAATGGTGGTGGAGGGAGAGGTGGGAGAGGTGAAGAAGCCCAGCCCATCGCACAGCTTCTCCTTGCCTTCCACCAGCGTGACCGGCCAGCCCAGCTCCTCTGGGGCAGTTCCTCTTCTCATCTTCAGCCTGAGTAACACCAGCCTGGCAGCAGGGCTTCCCATCGGGGTCTTCTGGTGCTTCTGCTGTTTTTATTCTTCTCAAACATATGCCAGCCACAGAGGGTGGGGAAACGTCCTGGAAAACTACTAAAGTGACTCACAGTCACCTTCCCACTTGTCCCAGGTGCTATGGGAACAAAGATCCTGGGGCCAAACCTGACTCTGAGGTATGAGCAGAGGGCTCAGCCATGGGCTATTTTATTCTCCTGCTTTGCTGGGACAATCTGTTTGATGATGTGGGGAACCTCTGCTCGCCCATCAGGAGAGCTCATCCTGCAGGTTCAGCACGGGGGAACGCTGTTGGCACATTGGTTATTGATGACAGATTTCTGATCCCAAGTTCCCCCTGCAACCACAGCCTTGCTCTTCCACTACTACTCCTGGCTTAAAACGCTGCAGCAGCTTTGGAAAGAAAAAAATAATTAACTGCTGCTTTTGTTGTCCCTGCTGTTCTTTCCCGGGCTGTAACCACACATGGGTTCAAAGCAAGCTCTGCTCAGGAGAGCTCATGTTTTATTCAAACCAGTAAGGCCATTCCTAATTGTGTTCCAGACAAATAACATGGAGAAAAACAAAACTCCATTAGTGCAGTGAAGATTGTACATCACTAATGTAAGGCTAAAAATGCCCCAACATATTACAGGAATGTTCTAATTAACCCCAGGCTGGTCATTATAAACCCAGGAATTGAGAAATAAGGCAGAGCTCTGCAATTACA
The DNA here is from genome assembly GCF_013368605.1 of Nyctibius grandis. NCBI lineage: Eukaryota > Metazoa > Chordata > Aves > Nyctibiiformes > Nyctibiidae > Nyctibius > Nyctibius grandis. The sequence goes on from NC_090695.1 coordinate 97,497,303, forward strand.
GCAGTCTGTCCCTTTCTAGAGTGTGCTCAGCAGGTAAGAGAGCCTGGGCTTTCTAAAATGCATTTATTTATAGAAAAAAGTTTTTGACTTGCCAAGCTTTTAGTCCACTCAGTTTTTCCCTATGGGTGTGAGGGAACTCGTGTCAAAAGCACCCACATCTTTCTGATACCTGTTTATTACCACATCCTGCACAAATAAGCAGCTGTGGGAGATGGTATTAAAATGTAAACCCAGAGGAGTTTACAGGAGGCATTTGCATGCACTTGTAATCTGGGTCAACTTCTGGCCAGCTTCTTCCACTGGGATTTCAACCTTCTGAACCAGATTTTTGTGATAGATTCTCATTGTTTGACCAATTTCTGCCTCTGCCTCAGTCTAATGGTGTCACACAGCAGGAGCGGGGCTGAGTTGCTGTGTGCTTTTTCCACCCGTTCTGGACACAGTAGTCTTAACCACGAGCACTGGGACATACTGGTCATCGCAAGGATGAGATCAATGTGCACTTGTTTTGACAGAGGTGACATTGGTGAAAAGATTGCTACTGAAAACCCAATGGCTTTTGGCCTGACATTCATACCCCACCCCACAATCCGGCGTGGTTGCCCGAGGTAAAAGCAAATGAGATTTATGAGACTTTGCCTTGGCTTGAGCCTGGCAGCGTTATGAAAACCAGCCAGGACAACCTACAGATTTGGCTCTCTGGGGTTTTCTTGCTTTCACCGCGTAGAGCAAATTTATGAGGTTTTGTTACTGACCCCGCCATCACGATGAAGAAGTCCAGGCGATTCCACGTATCTCCAAGGTAACACTTCTGCCCGAAGATCCCCAGAGCCACCATCTTGATGACCATCTCCACCGCAAAGAAAGCGAAAATGAAGTCGTCAAATGCCTGGAGACCAGTAAAAGATTATTACAGTCAGTTCTGCTGTGTTCTCTTATCAGGGAAAGGGAAAGCAGAGACACGAGCACTCCCACCGCGGAGGCACTCTGTATCCCCTGGCAGATGCTGCAAGGCAAAGCACTAGTGCCCATGTGCTGCCTACTGAACCCAGAAACAAAGCCTGCAACACCTGATGGGTGATGGCAACCCCTGAGCATAGCTCCTGGGTCCGTCCATTGCCTGAGAAGCACCAGCAGCTTCTATTATCTACTGACAAAGACACAAGGACATCGCTGTTGTACAGGCTGGATATTTTCCTTGGCATTTAAAGCCTACGCATTCTACAGCAGCTTGCGGTTGGGTCCGTGAGGTCTCAGCAACTTGCAGTGGAAGCTGTGTTTCCAGACTGGACAGCTCATACCTCCTAGAAAGAATGTGTCCCATCTAACACAGGGGGATGCACTTCACCTCTGATGCCTTAGGGGAGGTTCACGTTAGACATTAGGAAGCATTTCTTCTCAGCAAGGGTCATTAGCCATTGGAAGGGGCTGCCCAGGGAGGTGGTGGAGTCACCATCTCTGGAGGCCTTTAAGAAAAGCCTGGACATGGCACTTAGTGCCCTGGTCTAGTTGCCATGGTGGTGTCAGGGCAATGGTTGGACTCAATGATCCCAGAGGGCTCTTCCAGCCTGACTGATTCTGTGATTCTGTGAAATGACAGACTTGACAAAGCACGGGAACATTTCGATCTACAGACATGACTGCTGCTGTCCAAACCACTCTGGTAAGGACCATACTGTTTGGTACTGTGTCTCTGGCACTTCCATACTGAGGCCTGAGTGGATTAATGGTAAAATTAACTGAGCATCCACGTGGAAGCCACGTTCCCACTGCACATCCATGTACCTCTGCGTGGCTCTGTGTGAGCACCGTCTTCTCTAGCTGTTGGCTTTATCAACCAACCTTTCCCTTGAGAACCTACACAGAAGTTTTGCTCCATTATTTCAGTTCATTTAATAACTGGCATCCAAACACCTCCATAAAGAAGTTTCTACCTCATGTTCTGGCTTCCATCCCCTCCTGCAAGCTGTGACAGGGGGAGGGATAACGATGGCTTTATTGGCAGCCCTTTTCTGCCTGCAAACCCTCCAGGATAATACTTTGGTTTTTGCAAATATACTCAATATGTTGTAATCATTCAGCTGGTATTAGAAACCAAAGTCAGTGCCTGGCCTCCTCTCAGACTGTATGCATGTCTATTCTGGGGAGAACAGACCATGGAAGCCGTGTGACTGCAACCTGATTAAATTATGGAAAAAAAGGGAGCAAATAACAAGCATTCAATAATGTCACTCCCTGGTCCAGGCAGGATTCCCTTTGTCTGCGTGGACATTTTGGCAGGGATGGGCAGCATCCAAACAAAGTCCCACATGGGTGAATACATGCAGAAAACCAGCAGGCACGTGGAGTGTAACCTCTGAGGAGAGATGGGACACTCTCTGATGGGCGCTCTGGGGGCAGCTTAGCCCACAGCTCTGGCAGTGTGACATTTTCTGGTGAAGGAGATGGACTGGCCACCTTTGGGTGCTGCTTCACCCCAACCCTGAGCCTGACCCTGACCCTCTGAGACAATCCCTATGCTGGATGTCTCTGGTGGCAACAGCTTCTCCAAAATTGATCTCACTCCATAACAAACCTCTAGTGGCTTCTCAATTTACCTGGTTTACTTGGCTCTGCATTTAACAGATCCTCTTTTAAGGCTGAAAGAGGGTTTGATGATAAATTCTGCTATTTCTGACATTTTCAGGCAGTTCTGGACCAATCTTTGAAAGAGGCAGGAGAGGTTGGGTGGAAGGTTCGCACTGGCCTTCCTGTATGGCTGAAATGTGCAAAGGGAAGTAAAGCAGCAGATCTGTGTGGGATTGAAACGAACCAACCCGTCACACTACCACATGTCAGTAGTCCCTGCCTAGGTTGATGTAACGCATTAGAAAGACGGCAAGTTGGTTCCAAGCCTGAGAACGGAGTTGCTGCAGGAAGCCCAACGCCAAGGTGCAGCCCACGCACCAGATGCTGCTGGGATGTGCTTCCAAAACGAATCCTGAGGGCATATGGCAGCGAGGGGGTTGCCAGGACGCAGCAAGGGATGAAGTGACAAGCGTGATGCCCCACTAAGCTTGGGGTGGCCAACAAGGGTCCGTGAGCTTTGGACGTGTGTGCGTTTCCCAAAGGTCAGTTATCCTGGCACCTGGCAATGCTGCACTTCAGCTGGTGGGCTCTGCTGTGGAGCAGAGCAGGCACGGGCCCATCCCGTGCTTTTTTGCTCATGAAGAAGGGAATGAAATGGCAAAGCCACCAGTGCCACACTGCACAGACCAGACTGCAGCAATCCAAGAGATGCTGGCAGTGAGCTGGCTGCGGTGGAACCGACTGACTGTGAGCAAGAGGTTCCCTGCAGCATTGATCATCCTGTAATTAAAAAGTGTTCAACACCTCCAGGGGTGCTGGATGGCCAGTTTTGAGACCCCCTACCCTTATTGGTTGTGTAGAGAAAGGATCTTGTTGGGGTAAGTCCAAATCAGTCAGCCTTCAGGTCTCACCTAGGGCCACGGCAGCAGGTCTCCTCGAGGGACAGACTTTGCATTGGAAAAAACATCCCTATGGGACGGGCTTTCATTTCTGGATCCTGGGGAAAAGGGACAAGATGGTGGTCCCAGCTCCCAGGATGGCCACCCCACCGCACCCTGCGTGTCCCAGGCAAGCGGGGCAGCATGGGGTCCTTACCTCCAGGATGGTGCACCGCTCCGACTGGCACTCCACGTCCTCGCAGGGCTGGAACATGCCCAGGGTGACGCAGTTCAGGAGGATGACCAGCATGCTGACGTGCTCGAACCAGGTGAGAGGAGGGCGTTAAGGAGGGCACAACGCTTCAGCGGCCGTAGGGAGGGGGGGAAGCTGAAGCACCGCACTATTTACACGTCAAAAAAGCCTTCACTCCTCCCCGAGCACAAAAGAAAACGCTACCAACCATCCCAGATTTGCTAAGGTTTGAAGTTTTTGGCAGCTGAGAGGAGGGCCTTAGAAAGCGTGCTCCTGTTGAGATGAAGAGACAAAGGATGCCTTTCATTTCCTACGCAGCACCAAAGTCAGAGGAGCACAGCCAGGCCCATGGCTACGCTGTCCCTCTCGAGTCCTCCACATCGCCATCCTCTTCTGTACTTCATGCACACCCCGGGGCAGCCGGGAGCACAGCCGCCTCTGTCCTCCTCCCACAGCCACTTTCATCTCCAGATCTCAAAGGGTTTTTACCAGTGAATCACCCCACACATCCACTAACATTACTTCTTTCACTACCAAGCTAAAGAAAGCAAGACAAAGAAAGACAAATTAATTCAGGCACCACCAGAAAGCCAACTTGTGCCCAGTTCCTTGCTCCAACCAGTGAGGTTGCTCTCCTTGTTTCCACCTTGAGTCATGGGGATGGGTGCTGAATGCAGGCGACCTCCTTCCTACCCAGTTTCTAAGTCTCAAGGAGTTACAGAGTCCATTTTGAGCTCTACATCATGACTGAGAATGAAGGCAAAACAAAGCCAAGCTGGTGGCACAAGCTGGTAGGGCCAAGGATGGCGGCACATCGGGATACGGGGTGTAAACCAGGGCCCAGGGTGCACAGCACAGGCTTCGAAAGGGATGGAAAGGGCTCAGGGTTGGATGTCCCCAGTCACCAAAAAAAAAGACTATATTCTCCTCCAGGACCGACCAGCGCTCAACTGCACCATTAATAGTTTCGAAGTAGTAAGTGGTTGTTTGCATCAGTGCAAAACAGGCCCAGAGCTCACGATTGCTGCTGGTATGACTACTAAAAATAATAAAGAAAGATTTGGGGGGACTAAACAGGAGTTTCACGAATTAAGCATGAATGAGAGAACTGTTCTTAGGAAAATAATTGGAAACATCTGTGTATGAATAAACCTTTATGCTTTCAGACACAAAAACATGTGTGAGCAAGGGATCATGGAGAAAGCAACACAGAGACATTGTCTTATTTCTGATAACAACAATTCTCCTGCTGTGGAAACCTGAACAAAAATACCTACCGTATTTATCCCAGCTGCTTTTAGAAGTATTTTATCTGGCATTTTAGCAGTTCAGCGTAAGATTTATCGCAGCATAAGATTAGGCAAGTGCAGGGCTGCAGGCTCAAACTACTTCTGCACACATGCTCTCATTTATCCAGATTAAAAGAAAAAAGAGAAATCAGTGGGGTCAGGTCCTGCAGCGTCCCTAAAACCTGAACCCAAACCACTTCTTGCTTTAGAGAGGGCTTTAACTGGAAAATTCAGAGCTAGGAACACCTTGGAGCCTGTGCTGGAGTCCAAACACGTCAGACTTGGAAACCCACTTGTCTAAAATGGAAATGCATGAAATCAAATAAACAAATGAAATAAAACCCCAGGTCACTCCATCAGCGATGCAGAAGGAGCTGGAGCAGGCGAAGCTCCTGGCCACAGCCCCGGAGGACTTGTGCATCGCTGAAATACCAACGCTGGTTTATTTTAATTTCTCTCTCCTTTCAATGACTTCTTTGTGATCTTTGACATCTTCAGGGGCTCTTTGGATCCCCTTCCCTTTCGCGTGATCAGCAGCAGAGTGGAAATCCTGCTCCATAGATAAACCAGCCCACACCAGCCCCAAACAAAGCCCAACCCCTGGCCTCATCCTACTCACAATATTTGCACGGCTTGATGGGATTCCTGTGGAACTCCCTGTAAACACGGCTCCTGCGCTATTCCCAGGGTCCCCGCGGTTGCATTCATCTCACTTATTATACTTGCAGATTTTTTTTTTCCTTTAAAGTAAAAAAATATAAGCATACAGATTTTGAACTGTTCAAAAAAGGCATAACTATGCTGATGAATTAGGTCTCCTGCATCCCCCGGAGGAGGGAAGCACACTGGCCCTGGACCTGGTTGCTCCAGCCTTGCTCCCCCATCCTGCCCCGGGACACTGCCCCTGGGCTCGTGCCTGCTCCATCCCCTGCTGCTCCAGCAATGGGGAATCGTGTAACCTCGGCTTTTCCTTCCCACAGGAGTGCAAAGGCTTTTGAATCCACCATCCACCGAGGGCTGCTGGTTGGATGTTCTGATCCTGCTCTGATGTTCTCCATCCTGCTCTCCACTGCCTGAGCCCTTGTTTCTAGCAGAACTGATCAAGAATTAGATTTTGTTTTCCATTAGAAAACACTGATTTGTCAAAAGTGAATCGTTGGCATGGACCAGTTTTGACGGCAACATTCAATTAAGGCTTTTTTGCATAAACCATGGAAGAGTCTGTCCCCAGCAAGGCAGAGGCACAGCCCGTTGCTGAAGGGAGTCCTCAGGAGTACAGGGAAACCCGGATGGATGCCAGGCTCTCCCACACCCTGGGCTCTTCTGGCTTCTGGGTCGGTGCCTGTTTGCTGCTCAGATCACTCCCATCATGATAAAAAATGAAAATTTTCTGAGCAGAAAACCTGCCTGCCCTCTGGATCTGGCATCTGATTTTTTATTTCAGCAGAGTGACTGAAGCCTAACGCTGAGGTGTTTGTGGGGTAAAGCCCCTGTTCTGCTGAGCTACCCCGGACCTTTGTTCAGGTGCTCATCAGTTCTCTAAAAAAACTTCTTTCTTTCTTTCTTCTGAATGATCTAATTGTGGTTTTTATGGTTAAATAATCACCTGCATGAGAAGAACTGTCACTGGAGTTGAAACAAGTGCCCTGATTCCCTAAAGACAGGCAGAGCCACCACTGTCCCCCGTCCATCTAACACCAAAGCCGAATTCGGTGTCTTTCAGGACGCCAGAAGAGTTGTTTTAATTTTCTAACAGAAAAAAGAAAGGGTCTCCCTTAGCTGTGTGGTCACAGATGCTTAGAGGTTGTCGGCGTGGTCAGCAAGGGTCAGCCACCGCCGCGGGATGGCAAACGGCAACGCTGCCGCACGTGGAAAGACAAGAGACAAAAGAAAACTTGTGTTGCCTTTGACAAAAAGGCTGAAAAGGTGGAAGAAAACCCACTGGAGGGATCAGTTCTGCTTTGGCCAGAGAACGGACCAGAGAGGGAGGAGGAAGCCCCTGCTCAGGGCTCAGACGTTTCCTGGGGATGCTCCTGTCCTCCCTCCTTCCCAAACCCTTCCCGAGAGGATGCGACTGGAGGGGTCTGAGCTGAATGGTCCTGTCCCTGGCTCAGCCCCTCCAGCCCACCTTCTCCTCCTGTGCTTGCAGCTCCCTCAAGGCATTAAGCTCCTGCCCTATTTATTTTGACATCAGATTAATGACAGTGAAATCCTTAATTTGAAAGCGGGATTACCCCGAGTGCTCTGCCCTAATGGGACTAATCCTCCCTCCCTCCCGTGCACAGAAATTCAAGGGAATTTCAGTTCCCTCCCCCCTGCCTTGTTCCTGGCTCTGGAGGAGCCCTAGAAGCCGTGATCTAACCCCTGGCCAGCTGCTTTTCCAGACCCCTCCCAAAGCCACCCAGCCTTCAGCAGCCACGTGGAGATGCCCCAAAGCAAAGCCCCTGGGCAGCGGGGTTCGATTACAGAGGGCACCTTGTCACAGCATCCTTCCCGTGGAGCTTGGGCTGGTTCGAAACACCCATAAAGAAAGAAAAGCCCCATTCTGATAATGATGGGAAAACATCCAGAAGAGAAAAAGACAGAGGAAAAGGTGAAAAGAAGTCTGAGAGCCGCCCAACACTGGGGCTTGTGCCAGCACAAATAGCAAAGATGTGGCTGGAGACAGAAGCCCCATGGCACAGAATGGCCTCGGGGGTGACCCTGCAGCACTGCCGCACACCCCACCCAGCTTTTTTGCAACCAGGAGGTCAAGGAAGGTGAGGGATGGTAACGCCAAACTCAGCCATACGGTGCTCCTGCTCACGCCCTGACTGGCGCTGGCTCTCGTGCTGCTGGAGCTGGGACGGGACTGGCTCGGGATCCTCCTGGTCCCCTGGCAGCGGTGGTGGCTGTGACCTGCTACAACCGTGACACTGCAAAAATGGGGACTTCTGAGTTACCATGGAAACTGCTGCTCCTGAGGCCACCGAAGCACCACCCGGTTCAAAAGCAGCCAACTTCGCGACGAGGAGATTTGAAAAGAAAAAGATGTAAAGGGGGGACCTGGACTAACCGCTGCGGGCAAAGATAATTGCAAAAGATTTGCTTAATATTTCTTCCTCTGCCACAAATTCCAGGGTAATGACACCTCAAGCGTATCTGGGCCGAGCTCAAATCCCCCGCGCGCCCTTTGGGCAGGAGCTGGGGAGAGGCAGAGCCCTGCCCACCCCGGGGGGCTGCTCCCGGCCGCACAGCACTGCGCTGCGGGATCCACACAGTCTCTTACACTAAAATCCAGCCCTCAGTTTAGAAGTGGCAACACTGAAACCAGGCTCTGCCCCAAAATGTTGTTGGTCCCACCTGCTGTTAGTGCAATGGCTGATGCTGATGCCCTCCAGAGGCTGATGCCCTCCCGATGCTGATGCTCTCCAGCAGCTTTTCACAAGGTTACACTGAAATCACCTCCCTGGAAAGACCAGTGACTTAAGCACGAAGAGCTCTGGTTGCCAGCAGATGCCTCAGCATGGGCAACACCTACTTTTCCCGCTGACCTATGCTGTGCCAGTTTAGCTGGTAAGGCCTTGACTTGATTTAAAAAGAGAGATGGGAATTCAAGGGTGTGTTGAAGCAGTTGCTCAAGAAAAACTTGAGTGTTTCCATCAGTAAAACCAAATGGCAGGAGCCCAACGCAGAGAGTTGAGGTTGGGTGGCTGCTCACTGGCTCCACGTCACCTAGACACTGCTGTCAGTGCCAGGGGATGTGTTTGAGGAGTCGGCAACCCAAAATAAAGCTGTGTAGGAGCTGTGCCTGTGTCCTGCCCAGAGGGAGAGCTCCTGGCACCTCCTGCCTCCATCAGCAGCCCCCACCCTCTGCCATCAGCAGCTTCAACATGGCTCCTCCGTCACCGAGGCAGTGACCCTGAAGGACTCTCATCTCCTAAGGACTTTACAGGTTAGTTACGGAATCCAGATAACAAACACGGAAAAAAACTTCGCATCTGTTTAGATCAACCGGTTTAGGCACGGATCTAACTAAACTGTAAGACCGGCCCCAGCCAGGCCTGACGGCTCCATCTCCTCCAGAGATGGTTTGTACACCACGACACGGACGGTTCCAGGCACAGGAAAAGAATGACTCCGCTGAACTGAAAAACGCCAAACCCAAACCCAGCATCCCCCAGCTCCTTCCCATCATAAACCTCCTATTCTTGGCCCAGAGAGAAAAGTAAAATTAACTGCAATGATGCAATTTGGATCTCTGTTTCACGCATTTTAGCCAGCAAAACAATGTGGATAGCTCCTGTTTCCAGAAGCCTTTCAGATCCTTACACATTCGTGCAATGCTATAAGGGGATTTCTTGGCCTGCAGGTCAACGGATAATATTTTCTTTAAAATTTTGAAGGCTCTTTTAAACATAAAAATGAAAGAAAAATAAACTGCTTGTCTTGTTAGAAAGCTAGGCTTTTGATTCTCTCTTTTAAAACTGCACAGGTCCAGAGCAGACTGCCTTGCCTGCAGCCCTGCTTTGTGTCTCCTTCACTTTGCACCAGTCATTTCCCCGCTCCGCACAACGAGCACAGAAACCTCCGGTGACGCGGAGACAGGTCAGGCTCAGACGTACCGTAACGCAGCCTGTCTCCTTCCCCAGGCAGTTCAGCCAGTCCCCGCCTCCGCATTTTCAGGGAGATCATCTCTACCATCCGTCACTCTACTTCTAAAAATATTTCTGCAATAAACACAGTAAGAAATGCCGGGACCGTATGACCACTGTGTCGCAAACTCCCTTGCTTTCATCCCATGCCTCGTGACGAGGGACATGCTGCTTCCAACTCCCAGGTCCTTCAGAAAGATCAGTCTCAGCTTCACTTCAAGGTTCCTCTCCCCAACCCTCATTTCTAAATGTCCACGTTGGAGAGAGGCAGGAGCCAAAAGCCTAAACACTCAGCAACTGAAAAGCAGCAAGACAAGATCACGGCGCTTACTATTTTCACATAATCATATTATTTTTAAGCCAGTCAGGGGATTTTGGAGACTTAACCCATTATTTTAACCGCTCAGATATGCAGTATTGTGATTATTCCTGTTATCGTATCTGCACATACTGCACACGATGCTGAGGAATAACACAAAGCAAGAAAAGCCAAGTTACAGTTACAAGGAGAACATATGTTTACAGAAGAAGCAGCCAACTGAAGTTTCAGTTTTTACAGTCTAAGACGTGACTAATGCACTAAATATACACACACACACACATATATATACACACACATCTGAGAGACGGGGATTTTCAGAGCGCTCTGGGAGAGCTGGGTATGCACCGCTCATCGGAGAGCAGCAGTAATTCCTCCTTTGCAAAATCACAGCCTTCTTTGCCTTTAGAAACGAGGCCGGGTGGAAACCTGAGGACCTGCTTGTAAACCTCCCAACCCGGCATCTGTCCCCTGACAGTGGCAAGAGGCTGCCGGAGGAGAGCTTGGGGAGGCAGGAGAGAGGCTCTGTCCTCCACCCGAGTGGTCCAGCACACCCCGAGGATGCCCACGTGCTCGGTCAGACCACAAAGCAGCCGCTGCGTGAGATGGCAACGGGGCTCCTGCAAAGCTGTGGAGCATCGAAGGACTTGGAGGAAAAGGTGATGAGGATGGGGGGGAGAGCAGGGTATGGGGTGGGCACAGCTGCTGCCTTGTCCCACCAAGCCCCACGGCACTGCCACCGCATCTGTGTGTCCCTGTCCTTTGACTGATGCATGGGCCACCCTGAAAGGTTTGGGTATGGGTGGGAAGCTGCTCCAGCGCAGAAATATTGAATTAAAAGTACCTAGTGCCCGTTTTACCAGTATTTAGAGGTGATGCCCAAATACCAGCAAATTACAGTAATACGGCTTCCCGTCCCTTCATGCCCCCAGTGGCAACAATAGCTTTAAAAGTCTGCAATATCCACCTCATCCCGTATGCTAAGTAACAGAAAAACAGTCCAAACTCAATGATATTTGGTAAACAGAAAAAAAAATAAAAGGAAAGAAAAAGAAAGAACAGAACTGGAAGAAAAATGAGTCAGAATAAAATTCCCAAGAGGCAGAGCTGGCTGGTGCTGGCATAATTTTAAGGAACATTCTTATTTTTAAAAAGTTGATTGATTAAAGCTATTTTTAGTGTCCATACTGCACTGGATCATTCGGGTTCGTTTGCTTATGAATTGTAAAACAAAATGAGGCAGCTGCGCTTCAGAAATACCTCCCCAGCAGCACCACAAACACGCAGACCAGAAGCAATATTTCAGCCCGAAAGACACCAAGTTGGCACACGTCTTTGGAGATGGGGCTGACTGCAGAGAATTCTTGTTTAAGAAAGGATTAGCCTGAGTTACTGGAATAACTGCATCCCACTGGTTTGCTATTAAATAACCACAATGGGATTGAACTCGGTACCAGCCCCAAATGGACCTTGAGCTGCAGCTGCTCTGCTGCAGGATGTGCCTCTCTCCCCAAAATGTGAATAATTCCCTTTGCCTTGCACAGCCAGAGACGGGGGAGCTGATTTTGGGGCAGAGCTCCTGGATCTGGCCTCGCTTAGATCATTTTTGGCCGAAGCGTGGCAGGTTGCAGCCCTGGGCCTCCCAAATGTGCCGTACGCGCTACGGCCGGGGCATCCCAAACCTGGAAGACTTCCCTGTTGTGATGGTTGTCCCCATTCAATGCAGAAACCTCGGTGCAGCTCCAGAGACCCTTGCACAAGGCCAGCCCTCTGCAAACCAGAGACGTGCTGCGCAGTGGCTGCGTTCAGTGCCCAGGTTGCCCACGTGGCGCTTTGAACACCTCCTCTTTTGTTTTGGCACTCTGGGCAACACCGAAGGTGCTGGAGCGAGTCCAGAGAAGGGCAGCAAAGCTGGTGAAGGGTCTGGAGCACAAGTGTGATGAGGAGGGGCTGAGGGACCTGGGGGTGTTTAGTCTGGAGAAAAGGAGGCTCAGGGGAGACCTTATCGCTGCCTACAACTGCCTGAAAGAAGGGTGTAGGGAGGTGGGTGTTGGTCTCCTCCCGCGTAACAAGTGACAGGACAAGAGGAAACAGCCTCAAGTTGTGCCAGGGGAGGTTTAGATTGGAGATCAGGAACAATTTCTTCCCCAAAAGGGTTGTCAAGCACTGGAACAGGCTGCCCAGGGCAGTGATGGAGTCCCCATCCCTGGAGGGATTTAAAAGCCGTGTAGATGTGGTGCTGAGGGACATGGTTAGTGGTGGCCTTGGCAGTGCTGGGTTAAGGGTTGGACTCAATGATCTTAAAGGTCCTTTCCAACAAAAAAGATTCTCTGATTCTATGATTCCATTTGCTCTGAAAGCACCAAGAAGTTGGCATTTGTCCTGCCAGGGAAAAGCTGCTAGTGTGCAACTGAGTCACCACTGCGAATGGCCAGTGGTCCTCAAATAACCCCCCTGACTGACAAACCTTAGTAATGACTGTAATGCAGAGATCCAAGTTTGTGCACAGATCATTCAACAGCAGCAAAAGGAGACTAAATCCATCTCATGATGCACCTTAAATCATTCACCTCGCTCAAGCCAGTTTTGTGGAGCCATAATGAATTCAAAAGCAGTCAGCTCCAAGTACTTGCCACGTGTCGTTTGTCAGACAGCTTCATTCTCCCTGCCTGTTGTCACAGCTTTGTAAGGCTGTTACGAGACAGGCGCTGCAGCAAGACGCAGCTGTTGGGGATTAAACTTCAAACCAAAAGGATGATACAGGTGTAAAGGCACCTCGAGGGGTGCACGTGCTCGCGCTGCCTCCCGACGTGGCTCAGTTGATGTAACACTAATCCCCCACGTTCCTGGGGCTTTCCGAGCCTAAAACCAGGATCTGTAAAACCCGATCTCTACCATGGCTCTTCCCTGCCACGTGCCCCCTGTCCCGGAGGATCTCGTACCTCCCAAACAAGCTCTGCAGGGAAATCACAGAATCACAGAATCAACCAGGTTGGAAGAGCCCTCTGGGATCATCGAGTCCAACCATTGCCCTGACACCACCATGTCAACTAGGCCAGGGCACTAAGTGCCATCTCCAGTCTTGTCTTAAACCCCTCCAGAGATGGTGACTCCACCACCTCCCTGGGCAGCCCCTTCCAACGGCTAATGACCCTTGCTCAGAAGAAATGCTTCCTCATGTCCAACCTGAACCTCCCCTGGCGAAGCTTGAGGCTGTGTCCTCTTGTCCTAGCGCTGGTTGCCTGGGAGAAGAGGCCGACTCCCACTGCACTACAACCTCCCTTCAGGTAGTTGTAGACTGCACTAAGGTCACCTCTGAGCCTCCTCTTCTCCAGGCTAAACACCCCCAGCTCCCTCAGCCGTTCCTCGTAGGTCAGACCCTCCAGACCCTTCACATCAAAGCGACGCAAACCATCGCTATGCCCAAACCCCCAGGAAAACCTCCCCACGTCAGCCCGCCGGCATGCATCGCCCTGGAAACATCACCTCCCCTGCCTGGGCTAAATTAGTGCCTGTTAATGCCCAGAGTGATGATGGCAAATGGATTTAGTGTGTCGTTAAGGCATCCTGAACTGCTCCAGGATGCCCTGAGAGGAAACAAGGTTGTATCTATTAAAGTGACACAAATGGATTTTGGCATGGCCACGCTGCACCAGGCTGGCTCGGGAGCTGCCCTCTGAATTTTCCTTTCTATTATATGATGGAAAACACCATCTTACGTGGTTTCAGTTCTGCAGCTGGAACCCCACAGCCAGACCGTGCCAGAGGAGACGGCGTTAGCGTGGTTTTCCTGCCTGTGACAACTGCTCTGGCGCCCTTGAATGGCGGGTTCAGACCACCCAGGAAAGCCTCTGTTCTGGCCATTTCCACGTATCGTGATAAAACCCCTCAGTAATTCAAAGGTGCCATTCCTGACTGATGGTGCACCGAGATCTCAGGGCCAGGGCCAGAGATCAAGTCCCTGCCACTTCACCCAAAAGAAACCCAAACGATCTCTAAACACATCACAACCCGTTCAGCCACTGAATCCACTAAATCCACCCAAACGAGAGCGTTTCACGCTCACTAAATTCCCAGCCATCGTTTACCCAGCAAGGAGACAAGGACAGAAAGAGTGTTTTGCCTAGAACCCTCTGCCTGCGTGACTCACTTGATTAAAATACACATAAGCACCTACCTAAGCCGCGACATGCGAGGGCGAGCAATCAGAGCAGGTAATTTCTTGAGAGAGACGGGTGCGTGGGTGAGACGCCAAATACTCGGGGAAAGGGGTCAGGGAGGGCAGAGAGCTGCAGCCGCATCCTTGGGGGCGGCTCAGTGTCATGGCAACTCCGGGCTGCAGCTTGGCTTCCCGAGACGATGCTGCTGGGGGTGAACCCCGGGCGGGAGGCTGAGCCCTGAATATCTCCCGTGCCAGCTTGGCTCGGCGGTGGGCGATGCAGGAGGGGGGTGCGGGGACAGGATGGGGGAGACGTGGTTCACCCGCCACCTGCCATCGGTCCTGCCCTCGCCGGGTTCGGCTCACGCATCGTACGAAGCGATAGGGCAGCGCTTCGGGGGTTTATTTTGCTTTCTGGTGTTTGCTTTCTGGCTGCGGGTAAATGCAAACGCGCTTTTCCCGCAGGGAGACACACGGGTGGGTTCAGAGCAAACACCAGCGGCCTCATGCAGCTGGTGCGTTGGCAGGTCTGGACCAAGCACGGCTTCTCCCATTTACACCAGTACCCTGATGAATTAGATGGGCTGAGACGGAGAAGCAGCTTCCCCTGTGCCCTTGGTGCTGAGGAGTAGGAGCTGTCACCCGCTGGGGACCACGCAGGTGACCATCACAGAATCAATGAGGTTGGAAGAGCCCTCTGGGATCATCGAGTCCAACCATTGCCCTGACACCACCATGGCAACTAGACCAGGGCACTAAGTGCCATGTCCAGTCTTGTCTTAAACCCCTCCAGAGATGGTGACTCCACCACCTCCCTGGGCAGCCCCTTCCAATGGCTAATGACCCTTGCTGAGAAGAAAGGCAGCATCCCCTTCTGAGGAAGGTCAGTGCAAAGATGAAGCTGCTCCAGGGCTGCAGCTCCCCTGGAAACCCATCACCTTTGCATCCCGTTTGCCTTTTCCCTACACGTGCCCCTAGGAAAACGCACGCAGTTCCCAGCCTGTGCTCAGCTAAATCGCTCCGCCAGCTCCCCGCCTCAAAAGCACAACCCTTGGGAAGCCAAACTCAGCTGGAATCCTGAAAATAAAGAGAAGAAGATGACTTTGTCTTCTCTGCCTCATCTGTCCAGCCAGGGAAAAAGCACTTTATGAGAAAAAGCAAGGAAATAAATTAAACTTTGCAGAAGCTCCGTGTGGGGGGTAAGAAAATTCCCCTTTTACAGATGGGAAATAGCAGCAGAGAGAGAGGCTGGAGGACGGTTTGTGAGGGCCAGCGCTCCTGCTCGCCAGCCCAATTTGCACCCAGGCAGAGCGGTACAAGCCAAAGGAGACAAAATACAGCCCCGTGTGAGTCACCCAAACTGGGGTGGGTGTCAGGCAGAAATTGCACCCCATCCCGAGCCACCCCAGTCACCTCCCAAGACAGAATAACCGGCATCACCCAAGCAGGACCTCAGGCTGTTTGCATAGCTAGGATTTCCCAGGACAATGTCACTTGTGGGGATGTGGATCTCACTCCAGGGATTATGGGACCAACCTCTCCGGGTAACGCTCTCGCAGCAGGCACAGGACTCCCGTCCCCGCTGCAGATCCCCTTCGGACGGGGATCGCAAACCTCTGGGCAGCTGCGCAGGCAGATGCCGTGCGGGGGGCGGACGCCTTGCTCCGACCTCATCCAAACCCAAACGCTCCTCCAGGTTTCCAAGGGCAAATGAAAGGCCAAAAGAGACGCTGGCAGAGAAATAGCTGTATTTTTTCTTTCCTCTGTCCTTCACTTCAGCTACAGACAGGGCTGCGCGGGACTGAAGATGCAACGCGCCCCAGTAACCCTGGGGGTGGCGAGAACTGGTCTTTAGATGATAAGAGGGCAAGAAAAACCTCGTGAGGGACCAGTGACCCCAACACCACTTTGCCCGCCCTGGGAAAGAGCCTGTGTTTCCTGGGCATAGGCTCCTTGATACTCACTTTGTGCTGAGATGCCCCATGTCGCAATAATTTCAGGAAGAATTTTTAACCTGATTCTCAGGAAAAAGAAAAGCTGTGGTTTTTCTTCCCTACCTTAGAGCTTCAGGTGCTTCCTAAACATTAGTATCCCATCACAGCATTCAGGGTTGGTGGCTGCAAGGGCTCAGAGAGCAGCCATGGAGATTTTTTTTCCTGTTTCTAGACAATTCAGCTGCCTTGGGTCAAGATTTTTTAAAAAAAGGGTCAAGTTTTTTTAAAAAACCCCTGACCTGCTGCATTTTGGTGATGCTTCCCTCCATAAACCAGCCCCAGCCCCTGCCAGTTTTGCCATCGGGGTCCCAGCTGAGACGCGGTGACACCCAGCAGGGAGGTGACCTCCCCCCAGGAGCCCGCAGCCAGGATCGATCTCGGCACAGCGTCAGAATAGCCCGGAGGGTTTTCAAAAGTCTTAAATATTCCATTTATTATCAGCATTGATTCTTGCTCTAATGAGCCAAACTGCACCCAGAGAGGGGGACGCTTCCATCAGCCTGATGTTATCTCCCTCCACTTGTTTCATGTTAAAATTGGGTCACTAGCATTAAATTTTGTTGCCTTTTAAATTCAATGTGCCCCATAGCCTTTATCCGGGGTTTCTAAATATTTACAGTCAAAGGAGCTCAGCCCTGCGGAGAAGGTAACTACTCAGCAGGGGATTTCTTGGCTTGGGTTTGCCCCACCTCTGCCCGTTTCCAGCCACGCAGCTGGTGTCCGTGCCGGGCAGGAGAACCAGCCCCGTTAAAAGCAATGATTGCGCCGATGGCAAACGAGGCAGAAGCTCAGGGCATGAATTATACAAGCGCTGGGGCTCTCCCTCCAGCCGGCTATGAAGTATTTAACAGCCGAGGAGGGACGTTGTGCTTTAGAAACACTGCTCCGCCTCCCCCCCTGCCCACCCTCACCCCGGTGATTTAACCAGTGACACTCTTGAAACCTGCCCCAACACCACCTGCCCCAGGACCCAGCATTTTCGGTGCATGGTTGCATCCTCATCCTCTCACAGGATCCCATCACCGGCTGCTGAGCTGCTTTGGGCTGAACTTTGGGGGATTTTGGACAAAGCCAAAGAACTCTTTGCATAGAGGGAGAAATAACAGTAATAATGATAATGGCAATAATAATGGTGAAGCAAATGGTCTAGGGGATAGGATGATTAGATTAGATCTTAGGAAGAAATTGGTCAATCGAAGTTAAGACTGGCTGGGTTTTTAAAGCGTATCAGCATCAATAACAGAAGCTGCCCTCCTTGCCTCACATAGTTAATGCTGTGTCATAAACTTGGCTGCCATTATTGATATCCATATGACGTTGGTGTCCATGTAAATGTCACTTGGTAGCAATAATGTCAACGCTGTGGTCCCCAGGGTCAACAAACAGCAATACCAAATGTCATCCAGCCGGAAAGCGTTGAGTAATTGGGAAATGCTAATACAAAGGTAAAAATCAGGGATGCACATGGGGCATGAAGTTTGTTTAGAGGAAGAAACTAATTTCACCGTAGCCCAGAGCTCTGATAGCTTCTGGATTCAGTCTTGCTGGGGCTTTAGCTCCTTACCTGGGCACACAACCCCCTCCGAGCAGCGCCTGCCGCCCCTCCGCTTCCCACGCACGGTTCCAGCTTCCCCCAGGGAAGGGAAAGGCGAGGGCACGGGCACCCACCGCCCGCCCTGCCCGCCCAGCGGAGCCATTCGAGGGCCGGCTCCTGGATGGATTCATGCCACGACATTTCTAACGATCCTTCCCGGGGTTACTCAGGAAGCAGAGGGGAGAAAACATTTCACAATTGCAACTGAGTGAAAAGGAAACGCAGCCACTGTCTGGCACCGCATTTCGTGCGCGGAGGCTGAGGAGAGGGTAACCCACTCGAGGAGCTGGCAGGCGGCGGCATCGCCAGCGCAGGGCTTGGAGCCTGGTTTCAAAACGGCAAAATGTTTCTGACTTACTCTCTATAACATCTGCTCCCGTCATGTGCTGCGCTGGAGAAGACGAATAGGTCCAAGAAGCGTGGCTGATCCGCGCAAGAAATGCCCTTTTAACCTCACTGATGATGTTCAGATGTTTTCACTGTAACTCTCAACTCATGCTTGAGCTCAGCGAGCAAAGTTATCTCAGCTCCAGCGATCCCTGCGCAGGCTCTGGACGGCTGTAACCGGCTTGGGGAAGGCTTTCAGCCTCTGCCAAATGCCTCAAGGCATCCAAAATGAAAGAGCTTCAGTCCAATTTTGAGTGAGGAAAAGAGCCCGGCCGGGTGTTTGCAGTGGCTCAGCCAACGCCACGGCACTGGGGGTACCTGGGTCTTCCCTGTCCCTGCCGGACGGGTCCCTGTCCCGGGGCTTGCTGAGCTCCCGGCGGCTCCCGAGCTGGGCTGTCCACGGACCTGGGCACACACGGAGCTCACCGAGGCAACGAGTGGAGAAAATAAAGGACAATAATAATTGCAACCATTATAAGCAGATGGGATTTCGGTACTTCCCATCGCTTCCCATTCACTGCCTGCTCATCCTCGGTACCCAAGAGACGCATCTGCTACAACGGTGAGTTTTTGGAATGACCGTGCTGACGCTGGAAGCCCCGAGGTCTGCCCCAAGACACGCTCCACGCTCACCCTTCTCAGTCAGGGCAGCTGCATATTTTAATTCAGCTGCGAGAAACTGCAGTCCTGTTCCCAAAGAGCCCAGCGCTGCTGCCAGGGGCTCGTGAGACATTTGCATAAGCAGCAACATCCATCACGGACAGATAAAACTCACCTATCTCAGTACTGCGATTTGATGGATTGACCTGCTCCGCTACAAGACAGCATTGCTGGGGGAGCAAAGTGTTGTTTTTTTTTCTGACTGCAATATTGAAAAAAAGGGGGGAAGATAAAACAAAATCCCCAACCAAACACTTCATGTTATACTTGGATCCATGGCACATTCTTCTGATGAATAGAGGCAATTATTTTCCAAAATAATTTAAGCAGCTTTGATTCAAGGGGCAGTTTAGACCGACATTTAAATGAGCTCAAATTTAAACCGAGCTGTATTATCAGCTAGTGATTTTCTGCTTCCTGCTTTAAATAACTCCGTGTCCACATTTGCAACGTAATAACTCCCCAAATTACAATAATCTCAGGAGGCAAAGGACCTTAATGACTGCGTGACCTGCTTTGTCACGGGAAGTGCTCTGGGCTTGGGCAGGGGATGGGGACACCCTGCAGCGGCGTGGGCTCTCTGTGCCATCGGGGACATTACGGTGCCAGAGAAGAGACATCACAGCATCCCAGGGCAGGATGCTGCTGGTCATGGAAGCGTTGCAGTGTGGTTTGAGGGATTTTGGAGTTAACCTTCCTCTCTGAAACTTCTCACCCTCCCCTTCCCTCTGCTTTGCTGTCCTGGATTAGCTGCCGAATGGTGGGATCCAGATACATCCCACTGGCACGTAACCAAGCCCTTCCCGTGGGCTGACACAGGGGGACACGTTTCTGGATGGCTGAACTCATGTGAGAGCTGTGACACATCATCCGCGCTCCCCGCGGTTTAACAGTTACAATGCAAATATAAATATATCCCCTTCCCTCTCACAGAGATGTTCATTGTGGCTTTTCCATCTCACCAGCCTCACTGTTGTGGTATCCAAGAGCCTCATGATCTTTAATGGCTTCTTTGCCCGAGTAATGCATTTACATGCACCTCACCCAAAATGCTCTTTCACCCTCTCTATGTGCTTTCCCTCCTTGGCACAGCTCCCCACTTTTATTCCCTTTTATCCGAGCCATAGTCTGTGCTGGGATGACAAATGCAGCCCTTAATGCCAAAGGAAATGAGGCACATTTCGCATGCAGCACTTCTGAGATAACAACCCATCCCCAAAGCACCTAACCCAAAAACCAGGGAAATGGCCCTGACTCTCCTCCCGGGAGCCTGGTGGTTGCCCCACGGGGACCGGCTACAGAAATCAGGAGACATTTCCCTACCAGCCTTTCGGCAAGGCTCGCTGGTCACCTCCAAGCTCAATGGGAAACACCCTCTGCAGTGCCTCTCTCCTGACCAGTCACCACAACGAGGATGGAAGAGGGGGACAGGCAGGAATCTAGTTATTCTGGTCTGTGTTGATGTCTACTTTGCATCATCCGTGACCAAACCAACACGGAAGCACCTGGTCATTATCCTCACAGTGGTGCCCAGATCCCTCTACGTGGGACCCACTGCAGGGCCCCAGGGCTGGCTCCAGCTGGGGTCGGACCTATTGGATGCTCCCATGTCCGTGCCTGACAACCAGACCAGGCTAGAAAAATACTGAAAATGGTAATTATGCTCCAGTGCAAAGGCCAACAAGCCAAATCCTGGGAGCCCCAACCAATCTCCTCGTGCACAGTCCTCCAGATGCTCGCTCCCACCCAGCCAGGGACTGGAATCCTGCAGTGGGGACCACAGGGCCATGGCAAGGGGATGCCCAGTGGCTCTGGGATGAGGATGCTGCAATGGGAAGGGGCAAAGGTCCCTGGAAGTGACTTTTGCAGCCGTCTGCAACCAGCTGTGGTCCTAACAGCTGTCCCAGCTGGCCATGCCAGCATGGCCCAGCTCTTGCAAGCCAGGAAAAGCCCCCAACAGCCTTACTTTTTCTCTCTGCTCGCCTCTGCTATCTCTCTTGCTTCGGCCTCCAACTGGAATATTATCAAAATAAACAAACAGTGGGTCTCAAGATGCAGCTGAAAGAAAAGAAGGACGAGTGCTGGCCATCCCTTTCGAATTGAGGGAACAGGAGCCAATTCTCAGCAGATTTTCAGGCCACCCAAGGTTCAGACAGGCAGTCTCTAACCCAGACCTCCACCACCCCTTTGCTTAGCCGAGCTTTGATGGAGAGCTTGATTTTTCTGCAGCCTCAAATTATTACTTTTTTTTTTTTTAAAAAAAATTTTGGTGTTCCCCTTTTTTTTTTTTTTACCCCCCTGCACTGATGAGCAGAGCCTGGTATTGCATTTGCTAACGACGCTCTGGGCTGCTCAGCACCGCAGGGAGGAGCGCAGGGTGCCCGGTTTGGGGACCATGAGTCCTTCACACCCCCACACTGGCAGCACTGCTGAGCGTACTCTTTACCCAGGCTCCTCATTACTGTAATGCTGATTAACACCTGCACTGCTAACAAAGCAACAGGGTCAGGAGGGACAGAGGCAAAGGGAGGGGGGAGGAGAAGCAGACCCTGAGGGACTGGTGCAGGATGGGGCAAGGGAAATCTGGAGAATGGAGTCACAGAATCACAGAATCAATGAGGTTGGAAGAGCCCTCTGGGATCATCGAGTCCAACCATTGCCCTGACACCACCATGGCAACTAGACCAGGGCACTAAGTGCCATGTCCAGGCTTTTCTTAAACCCCTCCAGAGATGGTGACTCCACCACCTCCCTGGGCAGCCCCTTCCAGTGTCTAATGACTCTTGCTGAGAAGAAATGCTTCCTAATGGCCAACCTGAACCTCCCCTGGCAAAGCTTGAGGCTGTGTCCTCTTGTCCTATCACTAGTTGCCTGGGAGAAGAGGCCGACTCCCACTCTGCTATAACCTCCCTTCAGGTAGTTGTAGACTGCACTAAGGTCACCTCTGAGCCTCCTCTTCTCCATGCTAAACACCCCCAGCTCCCTCAGCCATTCCTCGTAGGTCAGACCCTCCAGACCCTTCACCACCTTGGTTGCCCTCCTCTGCACTCGCTCCAACACCTCAACATCTCTCTTGAAGTGCGGGGCCCACAACTGGACACAGGATTCAAGGTGCAGCCTCACCAGTGCCGAGTACAGAGGGACGATCACTGCCCCAGACCGGCTGGCTGCACTATTCCTAATAGAGGCCAGTCAGTCCTGGGCTCCTGCTGTGTCCCGAAGGAAGGGAGATGCGTTGCTGCACTATCTCAGAGTTATCTTTTTCTGGCTTGCAAAAGCCAGGCCGTGGTGGCATGGCCAGCGAGGACAGCTGGTCGGGTGACAGGGAATGCCCGACGAGCCAAGTCTGCCTCCCGCCTATCTCGGGGCTACAGGTGGGGAGGAAGCGCCAAGAACCAGGGTGGCATCTAGCATGCTGCTAGAGGTGGGCTTTGCTTTCCAGCTTTATGCAGCCCTGCCTTGCAATCCCCAAATATCTGTGCTGGCTGGAGAGCCCATCAGACAGACACAAGCAGCGTGGCATGCAAGGGGCTCGGTCAGTGCATAGAGCATCTGGGTCCCCAAGAAGGCTCTTCTTTCTGCATTATTTTTTCATTTAAAACCCATCATCCCAGTCAGATCCTCCCCATTAAGCTCCATCCAGCACCGAGAGCGGGGGAGCGAAGCGGAGCAGCGGCACGGCTCCTCCCCAGCGTGGACGGCGACCCGTCGGGGACCGGCCCCATCCATCTCCCGCTCACGGCTGACAAGTGAAATTGCTTCATATCCTCCCCAAAATGCGTGGAATGAAACCCAGATCTATTTTAACACACATTCAAAGGGACACTGTCAAGTAGTTTAGATCCAAAATGAGAGATTTTGTAAACAAACCAACCAAACAAAAGACTTACAAAGCCCGATATTAATAGAAAAGTTATTGGGCTGCTTTTTTTTTTTTCACACAGCCATAAAAGAAAGCTTTTTCAAAATTCCCCCTGCAGCGTTTGCAACCCAAACAAAACAGCATTATTCTGACACATGAGAAACGAGCCCGATGAGGAGCGGGAGCTGCAGAGAAGGCACACAGAGGGCAGCTCCGGGAGAGGCGATGAAAAGCTTGAGCCCCTTGTTCCCCACCTTGTCAGCCTCGTCCCCCAGCTCTCCTACCTCAGCTCAGCAGATCCAGTGCTCTCCCAGCCCGGAGACCCCCCAGCTGGGCTCCCCGGGAGGACGCTTCCCTTCGCAGGCAGCAGATGGGTGCAGAGACCCCTGGTCCCTTGCTGGGGTCCCGGAGAGGCAGAGCCTGGGACAGGGATGAGCAAAGAAATTTGGGCTTGCAACCATGAGAAATATGGGTGCAGTTTCTCCTCTCCCTCCTGAGCAGGCCAGGCTGGAGAGCAGCCAGGTGCCTCATGCTTCGTTAAGCTCCTGCTCGTTAGTGGTGAGTGCCCATAGCTGCAGCTGGCGGAGAGGACGAGCTGAGGGGCTGGGGAGGTGTCTCCTCGGTGCAGCCAGGTGATGCTGGTTGGCCAGGACTGTTGTCTCAAACTGGGGAAAAACCCCACAAACTGTGGGATTGCCGAGGGCTCACACTGGCCCAGTCAGCACGGATGGGCTGCGTGGAGCAGCTCCGCTCCCACGAAGGGCTCAGAGGGGCTGAGAACAGCATCACAGAATCAATGAGGTTGGAAGAGCCCTCTGGGATCATCAAGTCCAACCATTGCCCTGACACCACCCTGGCAACTAGACCAGGGCACTAAGTGCCATGTCCAGTCTTTTCTTAAACCCATCTAGAGATGGTGACTCCACCACCTCCCTGGGCAGCCTGTGCCAATGTCTAATGACCCTTTCCGAGAAGAGGGTGAGCCCGAGGCATCAGGAGGGGAGGATGCAATGCTGCCCGATGGCAGGGAGAGGATGGGGTCAGCAGCAAGTGGTGGGGCAGGAGGGGAATCCCCAGGAGGTCACCGGTTGTGTCCAGCTCTCCTACAGCTTCCTACCATGCCCAGGACATCATTGCTCATGAGCTGATGTTCTTGCTAAACCCATTTTTCACCATGAAGCCATCAGAAAGTTCCCAGTCTGTCTGCAAGCAAACCCCAAACCATTCAATAACAGTGCCATCCCCAACAAGAAAACCAGAATACTTTAAAAAAATTGCTTGTAGGTGTCTGTAAGCAGCAGAAACTCCTTCAGCCTCGCAAAAGAACTTGCCACCACTTCTCCTGCCCATGAGTTAGATGCCATAACCCACTTTTCTCCACCCAAGATGTTGCACTCTCTGTAACACCAGACTCGGCACGACAGACTCTCTGTAGCCCTCGGTCCCCGCCGTGACCCGATGTTTCCCGACTGATGGAAATGATCCCTCTCCCCAGGGCAGGGCGGCATGGTTTGGTGCTGAAAGCTGTAATTTTTTGTATTGTTCCTCTCCTGAGTGTGTTGGATCGTCGGCGCTTTGCTGCGGCCGTCGCAGGGCTGTGGCGACAGCGAAATTCGCTCGGCCGCGCTGAACAGCCAAACAACTTTTCCAGAAAGAAAAATATTTTGCCGTCTCCAGATTCTGAATTGAGTAAAAATAACTCTCAATTCCCCTCTCAATTAGTCGAACGTGATGAAGGGCTGAAATGTGCATCTAATTGTGCCTTTCTTGCCTCAAATTATCTCTGAGGAAGCGGCTCAGTCCCTGCCAGTCCCCTGGTACTGCAGGGCACCGTGCCGGGGCTGGTCCCTGTGGGAGGGCAGCCAGGATGGGGACAACAGGGCAGCAGGTCCAGTGGGGTCTGCAGGGGGAAGGGGAGAAGATTTTTGGGGAAAAAAAGGCAGAGAAAGAGCTTGCAAAGGCAGAAGAAGGGAAAGCTCTGGCCATGGTGCGGGTGGTAGGGACCGGAGCAGAAGTGGGATGCAGAGCTGTACAACTCACTTTGGAAAGGGCAAGGCTGAAAATTGAGAAGATGCTCGAGCTCTAAGGCACGTGGAGAAATGTTTTAACTTGAAAGAAAAAATCCAAGAAGAAAGAAAAACATTTGCTTGCGGACTAGAACTCATTAATTGCAACAGACTTAAATTTGGGAATTGTGCTTCATTGCCCAACAAGTTGTTGGAAAATATTTCATAGAATCATAGACTGGTTTGGGTTGGAACGGACCTTACAGATCATCTAGTTCCAACCCCCCCCACTAGACCAGGTTGCTCAGAGCCCCATCGAACCTGGCCTTCAACCACAGCGTTGATGGGGCAAGTCTCCAGTGCCCCCATGGAAGGGCACACCAACACGTGGCTCCCCGGTGGGCACTGAGCCACGCAGAGGAGGTGACACCCATGCTGCCTCCCAGGGAGCCCTACAGCAGCACTTGTTCTTATTCTCTCTGGCTGTCACCTCTTTTTTTTTTTTTTTATTTTCTCTCTGGGCGATGAATAATGAGAATAAAAATGAGAAAGAAAGCGGTATGACAGTCAATTACTGCCTCCATGATTAACCACCCAAGAGCAGCCCCTGCTCAAAACACCACTTGATGCTGCCTTTAAGCAAAACCATTCTGCTGGATCCCATGATGGACTTTTAAACAGGAAGACAAAGTATGTGCTGATTTATTTTCTTGTTTTCTTATGTAATCACAACTTCCTAAATGTTAATGACTCCACACTACACAACTGCCAGCAGTATTTGCATACAAGCCTTGCTCCTGTGCGTGTCAACGCACGTTGCTCTTGCTAGCAGAGGTGTTGGAGGAAGGAGCAAATCGCTGTGCTTGGGGCTCTCCGCTCAAGGAAAGGAGCCCGCGGCTCTTTGCAGATAAAGGCAAGGAGCTTGGCTGCTCAGCCCCCGAGGGTTTCAGCGCGGGGTGACAAAGCTGGGACAAAATGCAAACCGCAGCCTCCCAGGATCCAGCTCTGAGCTGGCAGCAGGAGCCAGGGGCTGCGGGGGGTGCTGAGTCCTGCAGCAGCCCCGGGACATCCTTCCAGCCTGGACCGAAACACCCAAACTACAGAATCACAGAATCACAGAATCAGTCAGGTTGGAAGAGCCCTCTGGGATCATCGAGTCCAACCATTGCCCTGACACCACCATGGCAACTAGACCAGGGCACTAAGTGCCATGTCCAGGCTTTTCTTAAACACCTCCAGAGATGGTGACTCCACCACCTCCCTGGGCAGCCCCTTCCAATGGCTAATGACCCTTGCTGAGAAGAAGTGCTTCCTAATGTCCAACCTGAATCTCCCCTGGCGAAGCTTGAGGCTGTGTCCTCTTGTCCTAGCGCTAGTTGCCTGGGAGAAGAGGCCGACTCCCACTCCACTACAACCTCCCTTCAGGTAGTTGTAGACTGCAACAAGGTCACCTCTGAGCCTCCTCTTCTCCAGGCTAAACACCCCCAGCTTCCTCAGCCGTTCCTCATAGGTCAGACCCTCGTTCCTCATAGGTCATACCATAATTGACGGCAATCCACCTCTTCGCTGCAAAGGAACACCAGCAAAAAGGACAAAGCCCTCTCTAAGGAGAGAGGTAACAGCTCCAAGGACAAATCTTTCCCCAGCATCCACTTAAAGGTTTTGTTATTCCCTATTAGCACATCAGGAGGAGCAGGATACCTAAAGCAAAGAAAGTCTTCTGTATCCAGAGACCCGCGGCGGTTGCCCACATGCAGATCACACACGCAAGTTACACAGGGCTAATGAAACCACCCAGCACACACTGATCAAGCACCCCGACACGGCACCGTGCCCAGATTCAAACAGGATTCAAAAAATGCAGGATTGAGGTGAGCAAAGTACTGAACTCTGATTATTCCACTGCAAATTTCTCCTCCTCTTTTCATTCATTTCATAAAGAAACCTGATTTCTACCAACTTAGTTTTCACCAGACCAAGCACCTCCCCATGTAACTCTGGAGAGCGTTTTCCCCTGCCCAGTGCTGCTGCTTTTCTCTGTACGGAGCGTTGGAGTCGACGGGCACAGGACCAGCACAGGACGCAGCCGCTGGGGCTCTCCTTTAAAGTCACGTTTGGGAAAAACACTTTGCCATTTAGTGTCTTGGTTTCCCCATCTCTACAATCAGGAGGAAGCAAACAACCTCTTTTTTTTCAAAGTGCACTGAGCTCGATTGATAAGTAAAGCCTAGATATCATCATTGCTTAAACTTCAGCAATTTACCCCCAACAGCTCTGACCTTCCCCTTTGTCCTCACCTAAATTTACCAGTCTGGGACCAGACCACACAAGTCATTTAGCCCATCTCTTCTCCCTGGATTTGTCCAAACATAAGATAAAATCACATTACAAGGAATTGTGATCACTACCAGGACCAAATGTTGCTACGATGGGAAACCTCATTCTGGGGTTCCACCAGAGTTTCAAAGCGTGATCCCCTCTGCTGACGTTTGGGTACCAACCAACCTGTCTGTATCACAATGGCTTTCTCCAAGGGTTTCTCCTGTTATAAAGTCTCAGGTATTCTCTCTGTGATTAGAGATTCAGTTTTCAGACAGATAAACATTTGTGCCATACGTGGTGAGCCTATCGCCGTCACTAACACTTGCACACTCAACAGTCAAGAAAACGCTTAAACAAACAAACCAAACCCGAGTTATTTTAACTCTGCCTGAAGTTATTACAACTCTTTGGGGTTTTCAACACGTTCTCCCTTCCCACAAATCAGCTGCCCCAGGTTTCGGTGCAAAGCACTGGCTGAAGCTGCCTGATCCCTGAGACATTTAAACAGTTTTTTTCTTCTTTTTTTTTTTTTTTTCCCCTGGAGAACTGCATCTCCGACGAAGTTAAAGGTTACCTGGAGGTTTACAGCACTGCACCGAGAGACGAATAAAAAATGATTTCTCTTTATCAGACCTTGTGTCAGTCTCGCACAGCTCAGAAGACTCCAGCCCGCGTGTCGCTTCCAATAAAACATTCTGAAAGAAGGTACCATTTAGAAATGCTTTATGAATATGTATTAAATGATTATTAGAAGCAATGACTGCGCATTCTTTAAGAGCTTATTGTAAATCATCACGCAATAAAATACATCAAAAATAAACTCTCAACCACTGATGCTTTAATAAGCTGCAATAAAAACACATATCAGGGCTTGTAATGCTGCCGAGCGTAACTACACGCAGCTTTAAGGAACTAATTTAAGTCTGTTCGACACCTTCAGCCTGCAAACGCTGAGGCAAGGCTGCACCCCATGGGGAGCTGGGGGAGCTGCTCCTGGTTGTGGGGGCTCAACCCCCTGGGACCGCAGGTCACGCAGGAGCAGGAAAACCCCCCAGCCATTAAAACTGGGCAGTGAGGGAAACCTGCGGCAACCCAGCTGCTGGGAAAGGGGAGGTTGTGCAGGGAAGGCCAAGCACCAGGCTGAGCCACCGGCTGCACAAGAAACTTGCTCCCAGGCAGGTTTTTACCAGGTGAAACTCCAAAGTTTCTCCTTTTTTTCTGCATAAGGAGCCTGGTACATCTGAGCCCTGCAGCTTGGACAGCAGGCAATGACGGTCATGTTTTGGGCAGAGGGAAAGAGTCAGGAACCATCCCCGTGTCCCGATGGATCTGCAGCCCTCCAGGGCAGGGGCTGAGCCTCCTGGATGGAGCAGGGGAGAACAGGCTCCCACGTCGCCTTAAAACCAAAACGTGAGCAAGCAACAGCCCTTCCCCATGCACGCACCGGTCGCAGACAGCCCTGGTCTTTTCAAGCATTTTACTCCCACGAACGCCCCTGGCCCGTGAAGGAATCCTGCACAAGCAACAGACTTTGCCTCCTTCCCAAACACAGATCTGGGATACGCCTAAAAACATTCGGGTGCAAACAGGGGCCCTGCTCAGCCCTGGGCAGAGTCCCCCCTAAACCAAACTCCCAGGAGCCACCCAGGCAGTCGCCATCCCCAGCTCCTCCGTTCACCCCCTCCTTGCTTTACTGATGACAACAAATCATTCTACCGGATCATTTTATTATTTATTATTTTTAGCAAGCCTGAGGAAAGAAATCACTTCATTTAACTTAAAAGACCTGCCGTGCCTGTCTCTCAGGGGCGTCCGAAACGCTGCCGCATCGCTCTGAGCAACGGGCGCCTCTGCCTCCACGTGCTGCCCGTGCCGCCAGGCACAGGCGTGTGGTGAACCAGGTCCTACCGCGAGGGTTTTATCTCCTTCTGGGAAATCATAATTGGGTTTGAATTCTTGAAATTAATGGCTGGTGCATCCCTCGGTCCCTGTTTGCTGAGAGCAATCTGCAAATGCAGCGAGAGCGAGCAGCAGAGTCCACTGACGTTTCCCCACTTGAACTTTTCCCTTTTTCCTGGTTTCTTGTTTGGCAAAAATAAGTTTCCACAGAAGATGGCTGTTTCAGTAACAAAATCTGGGTTGCAAAAAAAAAAAAAGGAAGATGAAATTAAAAAGATTTTTATCAGTTGGTGACTGGGAATCGTGAGATGCTTCAGTGGGAATTTTCCGTCGAATCCAAACCATTTCATCCTGGGGTTCAGGCTGCTGATTTGTGGCTCTTCTTCCCTCTCTGGAAAATTCGTCTACAAAGTCCACTTGTACAGAAGGGACAAACCGCGCGGCCACCACCATCCTGTGCCAGGCGGGTTTCTGTTTATCCCAACCACTGCTTGGGAGCAAACTTCTGACCTTTTAAATTGCAGAGAACTGCAAGATTATATCAATAACAGTTAAGAGCTTTTAGATAAACAACTCCCAGCATTTGTCTCCAAGGGCCCTCTGATCTCCAGGCTGCCTCTCTAACTGTTCACTGGGTGTATCAAGAGGACAACACCAATTTTTTGCAGCTCCTCCAAGGAGATGGGGCCAGAGCGAAGGGAGGGTGAGGCAGAGCACGGGCATCACCTCCGTGCCAGGGTCACAGAATCACAGAATCAATGAGGTTGGAAGAGCCCTCTGGGATCATCGAGTCCAACCATTGCCCTGACACCACCATGGCAACTAGACCAGGGCACTAAGTGCCATGTCCAGTCTTTTCTTAAACACCTCCAGAGATGGTGACTCCACCACCTCCCTGGTCACCCAGGAAAGCCCCGGCACTCGGGTCATTTTCAATTAAATTATCTGGAGAACTGCAGCATCTTCCTTTGGCCGGGGCGAGAGAGAAGCAAGCCAAATTTCTAGCTATTTTGTGACCCTAGTTTTTATGAGTCTTCATTGCAAACTCCTCTGAAAATAAACAAACAATGTGTAAGATCAGAGGAGCCGGCTCAAATGCTGACGGCTGCCTTCGATGCGAAACAGAACCGAGAAATACCTGCAGACTGTAGCCATTGGCTCCAAGTAGTTTTTGCTGAGAGACGGAGAGAGGGTTCAGAGGTGACCTTAGTGCAGTCTACAACTACCTGAAGGGAGGTTGTAGCAGAGTGGGAGTCGGCCTCTTCTCCCAGGCAACTAGCGATAGGACAAGAGGACACAGCCTCAAGCTTCGCCAGGGGAGGTTCAGGTTGGACATGAGGAAGCATTTCTTCTCAGCAAGGGTCATTAGCCATTGGAAGGGGCTGCCCAGGGAGGTGGTGGAGTCACCATCTCTGGAGGGGTTTAAGAAAAGCCTGGACATGGCACTTAGTGCCCTGGTCTAGTTGCCATGGTAGTGTCAGGGCAATGGTTGGACTCGATGATCCCAGAGGGCTCTTCCAACCTCATTGATTATGGGATTCAGCAAAGCAAAGGGAAACGCAGGGCAGGTGGCTCATCAGAGCTGGTTTCATGCTGCAAAACTACTTTCCCTCCATCATTTCTCTGAAGAGGGAATTTTTGCCTTGCAGGGAGGAGCGGACCGTGTCTGAGCCCGGATGCCAAATTGCATTTGATGATACCTTTCGTTCCCCAAATGAAAAGAACTGAAGCAGCACCTCTAATTTGCCCTGATCGCGGAGCCCACCTGATGGAGGATGCAGCCCTGTCACTGCTGGAGAGTCCCAACCTTTTCTGCTGCCGTTTGCTTTTCTTTGCAGGAAGGGTTTCTACATGAGGAAATCAATCCAGGGAAGGAAAAGGCATTAAAATTATGCAAACAGCTTTCAGAGCTGAGAAGAGCAGCTCTTGATCTATGCTGTCATTTGCTGTTTAGAAATAGGTAAGCCAGTCCTCTGTGTGCATGGAGACACTGGGGTTGGCAAGAGGCTGCCCAGCGCGGCTGACCGGGACTTACACACCAGGAAGGGTCATAAAAAAGCCAGATGTTAATGGTGAAATCATTAACCAGCAACCGGTCATAGCCCAGCACAGGACTTGCACAGCACTGAAACATCATATGGTCCCTCTGGGGCTTAAAAAATGCTCTGTCAAGTATTACAGCACAAAACTCACCCTGCTTCATCTGGGAACTAAAAGTCAAGTGCTATTCTCTCAGAAATAGGTCTCCCCGAGACCGTTGTTCCAGCAAACAGGGCAGCAGCAAAGAGCATGTCTGAGCCAGGGCTTTAATGGCACACGGGGGTGGCACTGGTCTGCGCAGGAGGCACTGCTGGTAATGCCCAGCATCAGAGAGCTTCCAGTCTCAGCAGCAGTGCTGCCGTCACCAATTAGCACTCTGGTAATTGGTTAGGAAAGTACGGAGCACCAGCAGGCTGACCTGATATCTGTACAGCCCGGAATGGGAGGATGCAGTAAAATAAATTTCCAGCCAGAGCTTTTCTGCAGCCAGGAATCGGGCTGAGGCTCCTCGCGTGGGAGTTTTGTGACCTTCAGCACGTGCTGGAAATGTCCCTGCGTTTCCTGCCTGGGTGACCAGACGGGCTGAGGGGTGGCTGTGATGGACGGTCCCGACTTACCCATACAAAAGAAGCCGCTTTTGTACATTATGTCCAACTTGCACTGCAGGCACTTTGCTAAAGATGGTGTCGAGTCTGAGGGCTGGGGATGCCTGAAGGCATCAAAAGACCCTGAGATTAAAATCAAACAAAACCTAGACCCAGAAATCCTATGTGCACTTAATTTTCTGTATTTATATGTTTATGTATATAAATATATAGATAATACGTATATATGTATTTATCTATATTTATCTGATTGAGGCTAAGCCATGACCCAAGTGAAGAGCAAAGGTTTGCAGAGCAGGACCTCCTGGCCCCCGTGCTTCCAGCCCAGCTTTGTGGACTCACGGACGGATGGCTTTGATGAACACTCACATTTGGGGTTTCCATCCAAGCATCCAAAGCACCAGCTTTCTGACACACAACACAGCAGGAGGCTGGAAACCGATGCCTGGGGACGGCTGACAGAGGAGCATCCGTCTCACCTCTGTCCATGGCAGAGCCCATCAATCCTGCAGAGTGGCAAACGCAGAACTGCCTCCAAATCTCTATTAACCCCCGCTAATGCGGCAGCCCGGGACAGCACCGGCGTACAGCTCAATCAAAGTGTCAGAATATGAATGAAATTAGGATTTGATGAAATTGCATTTACAGCGTAGCAGTGACAGCAAGGACATGTGGATATGTATCCTCTTCTCATCTCCCATGCTTCGCTAGAGCAGTCGGAGATAAATTTACTGAAGGCTCCAGGACCCGAGCGGGAACAATACATCTTGCTCTTCCATCTTTTATAAGGACACAGAGATTCAGGGGAGCTTAAGAGATACCCACTCTCAATTAAACCTAAATATCTGCCTGTGCTGCTTGAAACCCAGGAGACTGCAAAGAGAAGAGGACAGAAGAAGGACAAACTGCTCCCACCCTGGATCTCACAAGAGCTGTGGTCCTGGCCCTGAAGGTCACGCTGCCCCGTTATCCTCACCAGGACGGTGCTGGTTTCCATCAGCAAAGTCAACCCAGAAACCCTGGTGAGGGGCTGCCGAGAAGATGTGGCTGCACCACGGAAGATGAATATCGGCTTGGGAGCTTTTGCCCAGGGATCCTCTGCCCTGTGTACACGTGCCTGACACCTCAGTGACCAGCTCAAGTTCTCCATCACTCTCATTAAAAGTGGGTTTAATTTGCCAACACACATTTAGTACAAGACTAAACGCAGAGCCGTGCACAGCAAAACCTGAGTTTTGCACCCTGCAGTTTGCAGGCACGAAGCAGAAAACGTTGCTGAGATATACACGTGGCACAGAGCCCTCCACAGCCACCATAAATTCTTTTGAAATATTAATATTAATAATTAACCATGTTCCACTGCATTATCTCTTCTCATCCCCTTCAATGCAACTTCTTCGTCTCGCAGATTTGAAAGTGAATGTGAGTGGCATGAAATGTTAATACTCAGGGACAACATCTAAGTAAACAGATAAAAGCATCCCACCCATTCCTTTATCCACCTCATGATTTATTCTGTTTTCATATTCTCCACACAGTTGTTTTGCAGTGACAAAGTCCTGTCTTTCACAAAACACAGCAATACAAGTCCACTTTGAGTCGTGACTAAACAGTCCCTTGAAGGATTAAAAATAGGGGGAAAATCTGAGGTTTTTTTCCCCACCAGCCGAACCCAGCACATTAAATCTGCGATGAAGGCCACGGTGGAGAAGAACATTTTGAAACTGCAGAAGGTATGTGCCAAATGAGATGTGGCTGTTTTGGGGCACAGGGGTGGTCAGGGAAGGACTTTTTTTGCTGTTTTACTCCCATTTGAAAAATAGTTTGAAACAGTAAGAACAGGCTTGGACTAAATCACCACGAGGTAGATCAGGGGCAGATCAGGCATCTGCTGTGCCTGAGCTAGATCAGCAATTCAAAGCCTGTTCTCCCTCTTTCCAGGCTCCAGAAAACCCGGGCTATATGCTCAGACCTCCTTGGGCACCACATTACTGGTTCAAAAAACCAGCATACACCGTTCATTTAAAAACTAATCAGCACCACCATCCCCCCACGTCAAAGACAGCAGATCTGGCGGAACCACAGGGAAAAGCCGCCGGCGAAACCAGGGGCACACACAGCGCTGAAGCTGATCCCACCGCGTCCTCACGTTGTCCTACTTCAGATGTTTTATCAGCATTGTCATCAGAAGGGAATGACTTTGGTCTCCCCCTCGACGCAGCTCTCTTATCTGCCCTTTGCATTGCTTTAATCTGTTTGCTTGTTTGTTTGTGCTGTCTCTCCAGCTGGAGACAGAGGTTGAACTTAAAAATATTTGCATTCCAGTTCAGAGTCACTGCAAAAGCCTCCAGACCTCTTCCTCCTAAGACATGGAAAATCTTTGCATTTAAGATCTGTTTTGTTGCAGAAAACCCAAAGAAACCCCTCAAAGCCACTTGTCTACGGTGCTCATGAATGGGCCACGAATTAAAATGCTTATAAACCCTGCAAGCCCACAGACCGGGGTGAAGCAACCCCGTCTGCTGCTCTCGGTGCATTTCTACCCTTGTTATTTCTTTAATTAAAGTGGGGTTGCTCCATCGCGGTGAGAGGAAAGGAAGAGAACCACAGAATCATAGAATGTGAGGGGTTGGAAGGGACCTCTGGAGATCATCGAGTCCAACCCCCCTTCCAGAGCAGGACCAATCTAGGGCAGGTTACACAGGAATGCATCCAGACGGGGCTTGAGAGTCTCCAGAGAAGGAGACTCCACAACCTCTCTGGGGAGCCTGTTCCAGTGCTCTGTAACCCTCACAGTAAAGAAGTTCTTCCTCATGTTGAGGTTGAACTTCCTGTGCTCCAGCTTGCATCCATTGCCCCTTGGCCTATTGCAGGGCACAAGTGAAAAGAGGTTGCCCCTCTCCTCTCGACACCCAGCCCTCATCTATTTATACACATTAATCAGATCCCCTCTCAGTCTTCTCTCCTCCAGACTAAAAAGCCCCAGGTCTCCCAACCTTTCCTCCTAAGGCAGGTGTTCCAGTCCCTTCATCATCCTCGTAGCCCTCCGTTGGACTCCCTCCAGTAGATCTCTGTCCCTCTTGAACTGGGGAGCCCAGAACTGAACGCAATACTCCAGGTGAGGTCTCAGCAGGGTAGAGTAGAGGGGGAGGAGGACCTCCCTCGATCTGGTACCCTTTCAAGGAATCCCAAGAATATTTGCAAGGGAGCTCTGTTTCTCCTTGGTTTGCGAGAAGCTCGTGCCTACGGAGCAATTTTACTAAAAATACGGGGAGTGTTTTGACATGGAACGGTGCCAGAAATACACCCCGTCCGCAGCGTAAGGGGGAAGCATATGCTACACTCCATTGCAAGGTCTTCTCCAAAAGCTGGGCTGGGAGGTTGGGGGTGGAGAACGCGCTTTAAAATAGCATTTTGCAAACTTCTGGGGAGGTTATTGGCAATAGAACATGTAATTGTGGAAATGTCTTAGCAATTAAAAGTGACTAACTGCAAGAGCAGGATTTCCCCCGTCACCTCATTTGGTTTTATCAGCGCGGCGCCTTCCCCTGCCTGCGCCGTGCCCTGCATCCCACCGCACACGACACCCCACATCTCTGTGCGTTTGCATCGTCAATCTTCTGCTTAATTGCTTCTGACAATCTACCCATCACCGCCTAATCTCTTGTCATCTTCAACTGACAATTTTTTCTTTCCGTTTGGTTTTTTTCTCCCCTCCGTGGCGCATCACCGACTCGATTAAAGCTCAGCTGTAAAAATTAACACCGGCATAGACAGGGACGGAGTCAGATCCAGCAAAGGGGCTTTGCTCCCCGATCTTTGTGGGAACACAAAGACCGATCCCATGTTCTTGCTATTCCTTATATGTAACTAAAAGCAGCTGATTCTCATGAAAATGGGAAGTGCTTCCACTGAGAAACCCCTCAAACGTGGTTTGTAGCTTTGCACTGAGCTGAGCATCTCTCCTGCAGCCTCCCCCTGATCCGGTCACAAACTACAAGGGCACAACGAGGTTTTACAAAAAAGTTTGTAAAAAGATGACCTGAAGCAAGGCGGAAGCCCTGCGGGCAGGAGGGGATGCACCACACCCCGTCTCTGCAGAAGGGCATCTCAGCTCTGAATTCGCACAGATTTTTACAGCCTGGCGCTCACTATTTCGTATTTCACAGAATCACAGAACCAATGAGGTTGGAAGAGCCCTCTGGGATCATCGAGTCCAACCATTGCCCTGACATCACCACGGCAACTAGACCATGGCACTAAGTGCCACGTCCAGTCTTTTCTCAAACCCCTCCAGAGATGGTGACTCCACCACCTCCCTGGGCAGCCTGTGCCAATGGCTAATGACCCTTTCTGAGAAGACCCTTTCTTTGTAACTGTGGGATGAGGGTCTCAATGCAGCACACGGGAGGGGAAATAGCAACACTGCAGCCTCCCTGGTCTCATCGGTCCTAAGGTTTGGGAAGGAAAAAAGGGCAGGAGCAGTTGGGCTTTCATTAGGGACCCAAGCAGGGAGGAGGAGAGGAGGAGACATGGAGAAGGGGACTTTGATTTCTCCGGCGTTTTATCTAAATTGAAGGTTACAGACTGACAGCTCCAAATGAGGAATTGCCAAATGTTGGCCTCCTCGTTGTCAGAGCCTAAGAAAGCGTGACAGAAGCGGTGGGTGTGAATTTTAATGTTTTATTTTGCCTGATCTTGGGAAAGCTTCCCTCATTTGCATTTGAAGTTCCTTAGTAAATTATTCTGACTTCACTTTTTTCTCCCCTCAAAGAGCAACATCTGGAGTGTTACAACAATCCCTCTGATTTTTAGGTACCTCTGAAGGGTGGGAACGGGTAACGAAGAGCCTCACCGACAGACCTACAGAGCAAAAGCCATCCTGGTGTCCTGAAACCGGCTATCAGCAGCCTCGGGAAGCACAGTTCAAATGGCATTTACAGAGGTTTTGGGCTTCAGTCTTCAGCTCAGCAGAGCTCAAAGTGCCTTAGTAAAATTAAGAACCGCTCCTGCTCTGCCCTGACGGAGCAGCTGCCTCCTCCCTGCCCGGCGCTCGCTCCACGCAGGGTGTGCGCTCAGCTTTGGCCATTGCTTGATTCAGAAAGCTGAGATGTGGAAAAAAGCTACTGACCCCATACGGATGAGTCCACACATGCAACCACACAAATGCCTTCGCACAAAGCATCCCACCCCTGCAAAGCTGCTCAGAAGGGCTGGAGGTGATTTCCCAACGTGCACAACCCCGGGGAGAAAGGCAGGGTCCTTTGCCCCTCTTACCATTTTCTTCCTCAACAGCTCCCATGACCACACCATCATTTTTAATGCCAGAGACCACCTTTGAGCAGTTTCTGTAGGAGATGGCTGCTCATGACCTGTTCTTCTCAACTTGCTACAAAAGGCCGTAGAGGACCAAGATTGTTATGGAATTAAAAAAAGAAAAGCCACCTTCATCAAGATAATACTGAGGTTACAACAGCTGCGCTCCAGCTCAGCACGCTCCTCCTGCCTCAAGGCAGAGCACGCGACCAGCCAGCTGTGGCGAAGGGATAAAAGCAACGACCAGTTTTAAGACCTGCTCCAGCCCTGACCTGTTGCCATTTTAACTCATCTCAATGAATTAATTAAACACGTCCCTTGTGATCAGACTGCTTTTGGATGGAGGAAACTGCACCGGTTCCTCCATCACATCACCACGGCTATTTTCTCCCTGTAACGCCCTTATCTTTTCCATGGTGTTTTCTTTTTCTGGGTGAAGACTCAATGCTACCGAACGAAAAAGCAGCAGCCAGGTCTAATTTATTGAACCAACTCATTTCCATGGCTCTTTCTGTGCACTCTGCTTCGGATGAACAATGAATAAGCTTAAAGAACAATACCCACTCTTAATTAAATGGTGCTGCAAAAAAATATGCATTGGTGTTGGCCCACAGCCATGCTGCCTAAGATTTATTAAATTTGACAGTTTAATATGCTCTGAATATCCATGCTCCTTCATAAGTAGTGCTCAGAAAACAGTTTAAATATGCTTTCAATTTAATTATACTTCATGCCTGCTTCCCTCATTGTCAGCAGACTGGTGCGCCATGAGCTGACCTCGCTGGCAAAGCCCCTGCTAGGGAGGACACTAAAGCCACGTCTGCTGATGGAGCCTGGCACAGAGACGGGCAAAGCAGCACCGACACGACCTGGCACATCCCTGGGGCACATGGAGGTTGGCGTGCCTGGTGGTCACCTCCACGTAGCCTTGGCCAAGGCCACCGAGGCTGCCCCACCGGCAGGGTCCTGGCAGCCCGTCGCGCCGTTTTGGTGCCAGGAGCAGCTTCTGCAGCCGCGGTGGTGACGAAGCCCTGAAACGAGCTGCTGGACTGGGGCCAGCATCCTCCCGCTGTTGGCAGCCGCTGGCGTTTCCCGGCTCAGACACGCCGGGAGATGAACAGGAGCAGAGACTCATCCTGCACTTTGCTCGCCGGGACGACCTGCTCTGCATGCTTCCCTGCAGCACCTCTATTTCTGCTAAAAAAGGGAATCCAGTGTCCAGACCTATCAACCACGAGATGTGGTCTTGATTCAACAACCTACAAGACATACACCTCACTTCAGTGCTTCACGTGCCATCCATCTGACTGCCCGCTAAGTCAAGGCTTCAGAAATTAAACATATGCTTAAGAGAAAAGGCCCCAATGGGTAGTCTCAGAATTCATGGAAATAAGGACTCGAAAATAATTTCTCCCTTCCCCGACTACTCGGAGATGTCTTTGAAAGTTGACAGCAGAGTGACAAAGTTGCCAGCACTCAAGTCACTGATATAGATTAATTACTCCTACTTTTAGAAGAGGGATATCTAATTTAATCAAACACACTTCAGAAAGCACTAATTGCTGTGGAAGTGACTATCATTTACCTAAAGGGCAACCACACCGAGAGATGCAGAAGAAGTGGCTTTGCTTTCATCCCACCACCATCACCTTCCATCATCTCTGACAGCTACTAATGATACTGTGGAGAAACTGCCCCATCAGTACGAACCATCTTCCAGGAAGCCAGGAAAATAGGAAGCTGAAGACGTGCCACAATATTTCCCCTTGTTTTTTTGAGCTGGTGGCAGACATGGCAAAAAGACACGGTTTGATGGGAGTCATGTCTCTCTTTCCAAACTGACTGAGCTTTGGGGATGCAGGTTGAGAGTCCTGGTCCCAAGCCTGAAAGACACACGCACCCTCACCTGATCCCTCGCAGCTGAAGCCAAGCACCATCTTTTTTAGGGATTGGCAGGATTGGGGAAGAAAAGACCTGAAAAATTGCAGTTTTTTACAGATACATGAGGAATTTGGATTTGAAGAGCTTTAAGATTGTATCAAGAGAGAGGTGTGAGTTCATGCAAGCAGACACAATAAGCCCAATCCCTAGATTATTTTCTGCTAGTGGAGGATTTTGGCCTGTGGCTTTCCTTTGTCTGTGAATTGCAACTTATTTTTACAGAGCTCTGCTATTATGAGGAGTGGTAATAATAATAAGCAGGCACTTTATTTTTCCTAGTAACTTCTTTTCCCTGCCATATTGACAGGTTTCTGCCATGCTCGGTGGATTCATGGTCCATCTATGCCTTGGGCTCAGCTGCTGGCACATCCCAACAGCACAGCACCTTCGAGCACCTCGGAGCCACCAATGGGTTTATCCTGTAGCACCTTATAGAAGGCTGCTTGGCCAGAGATTATCCACTGGTTAAGCACAAAGGAAGCGGGACAGAATGAGGTTGAGTGACTGGCATAAGATCACACAGGGAACTAATCGCTCCTGGGTCCTGCCTGGGAGCTTCAGCATCTCCCTTCCAGAGTGGAGCATGTGCAAGAGGGTGATGGAGGGAGGATGGGAGATGTGATGGTGCTGGCTGTGCGATCCCAAAAGCTTTGCAGAGCAGTTACTTAATAGTGGACAAGTCCATGGCCATGGCAATGCAGAGGTCACCCCACTCCTCCCATCACTGGTCACCAATGAGCTTTAAAGCAAGGACATCCCATGACATTAAGAGCTCCTGCACCACGGGCGGGGAATGCGGCGCAGCTTAGTGTAACGGGTCCAGAGATGGGGCTAAAACCGACTGAAAAAAGGCTCTCCTTTTCCACCCTTTAATTATGGAGCACTTGTACTACAGTGACCTTCAGGGAGAACATTGGGGTTGAACTAAGGGCTGCCCAAACCAGCCCACCAAAGTTCTTCCTTTTATGGCCCAGCAGCCTCACTCGGTGCTAAATCCAATATACTTTGGGAAACCAAATTGCCCAGTGTCGTCATAGGCTGTCCTTATTTAATCATGTTAAAAGCTACGGAGATGGTATTATTCTGGATTAGAGATGAATAAGGCTTTTAAAAACAAACTCAAACCAAACCAATCTGCTTACAAAAAAAGCATTACAATAAGTAAAAGTCGAATTGTTGCTATCGAATGCACTCTAAACCAATAAAACTTGTAAATGCAGAACTGTCGGGCCGTGGGAAGGCTTGTGGAGGAGACGATCTTCCCCCAAGCCGCCGTGTTTCTAATCACTTATAAGACAGACAGCAGGTAATTTGGGTCAATGCTTAAGACATTAAAACGTTTCTACAAACCTTTGGATTTAACAAGCTTTGGGAATTAGCGGGCAAGGGATAAAGCAGCAGAAGTTTATTTACTTCCAGGGACGTTTGTTCTCCATACAATCCTACACCCTGGGAAGTCTCATAATACGTCCCTTTTTGGGGCCATTCCCTGGTAAAATGGAACTTGATGAATAGGGTGAAGATGAAGGGTGACATTTTCAAACTGCCGGGGGACTCCGGAAGCCAAACCTCGCTGGAGGTGACGTAGGCACTCGCAGCCCACCCCTGCGAGGCCGGGATGCAGTGCTGAAATTCTCTCCCCTCAGCTCCCCTCTTTTCCTAGAGATCCACTTAATGAGGCACGTCTTGAGTGAGCCCACCCTGCACAGGGATGCCGTTAGGTTGGCTTTTTCTGCATACCCAAATGACTAAAATACTCAGAGTAGCCCCTTCTTTGAATCACATCCCCATGCTGGAGCCTTTTGTGAAAGAAAAAGAAAAAGGAGAGGGGGAGCATCCTCATTTGTGGGTTTCACATGTTAATTCAGACCCCGGAAAAAAATCAGGAGGTTAAAGAAATAAAAAGTCATCTCTCAGACGGGCCTCTGGGGGAGAAGCGTGGGAGAGAAACGCTTCTTCCATATGGTTTTGTGCGCGGCGCTGGGAGCTGGCTCCTCTGCTACGCGCGGGTGGCCCGAGTGCCTCCGCGCCACGCTACGAAGCTCAGAGAGTTGCTCCAGAAACTGTCTTTGGGACCTGCCACCCCGAGCGGGCTCTCAGGCACCAGCGGGATGTTTCCTGCCACAACCCTGCGTGCAGGGAAGGCTGAGGGACCTCCTTCAGTCACCTCCACCAGCTTTGGGAAAGCTGTCCCTGCTGAGCTCCTGGCCAGGTTAACGCGACAGGGGATGTCCATACTACAAAGCCATATTTGCTGGCTCCCTCTACTCATGCTTGATGCTGCTGAGCTTATATTCCTAGTATTGAGTTGTACGTTGCAGAAATACCCCCTGCAAAGCCAGACATGAAGTTAGGAATTCCGATTTTTTTTTTCCCTTGTGGTTTTGTAGGTTATTTTGATGAGGTTTCTGTAGTCCCATAGCAGTACGGAATTATTCACTACTGACATGTGCTACTGATGCATCAATTGAAGCATTTTTTTTTAATTTACTTTTTTATGCTACTGGGGTCAGAGCGGAACGTTTTGGAGCAACGCCTCATCTTTGTGCAATAATAAAACAGTCGGACTCTGTGCTCTGCCACTCCTGACATGCTACGAAACGGCACAAAGAAACGCACGGCAAAAACCCTCCGCAGAAAATTCCCAACAAAAAGCTTCGAATTCTTAAAGGAAAGCTCTGACATACCCAACAAAAACATTTTTTCTTTTCTGAATTTGGTTATTTCATGAATCCTCTTCAGGATTTTTTTACTTGACACATTTTGGAAAAGTACGTATGTGAATTGAGAGCAAAGAAACCAATTTTATTCAAAAGACGTTGATGAAAAAGCTCTCACTGGTCCTGCAGTCCCCAAAATCGCCTTTTACTTCAAAACCTTGGCTCATCCTGAGCCTGCAACACCGCAGCACGGCAGCGGTTTGATTTTACAACCAACACTTGTTCTGATGCTCAGATCATCAATTTAAAAGCACTTTAAGACTGCCAGATGATCTACATCAATATTATATATTACTCTTATCGGCAACGAGCGTAACGACGCTGAAAGCCCTACGGCGACGCAGGCGAGGCAGTGCAAGATGCCTTCTGCAGGGAGATAGGAGAGAAGCTGGTGGCGTCCTTGGCCATATGCCTGGGATATAAGCCTAGAGCTGAGGCTTGGAGAAAGCCCAGCTCCATCCCAATTTAATCCAGCTCTCTGGGTCCCCAGTCATCTACATGCTGGGGAGGAGCGAACCGCTCCGGTCCTTGCTGCAGCCCAGTAGCGGCATCAGGCTCTTCCCCGAAGGTTCACCTCACAGCATCATGCTGAAGGCAAGACCTGCTCCTCTGGATGCTGCTAATGATGGGAACCCACAGAGAGAGGATTTTTTAATCCTTCAGCATGAAAGGAGAAGGTATTATATTCCTTCTTGTAAAACACAGAATCATAGAATATCTCCAGTTGGAAGAGACCCATAAGGATCACAGAATGGTTTGGGTTGGAAGGGACCTTTGAAGGTCATCTAGTCCAACCCCTCTCTGCAGTGAGCAGGGACATCTTCAACTCGACCAGGTTGCTCAGAGCCCAGTCCAACCTGACCTTGAATGTTTCCAGGGATGGGGCATCTACCACCTCTCTGGGCAACCTGGGCCAGTGTTTCACCACCCTCATCGTAAAAAACTTCCTTATACCTAGTTTGAATCTACCTTCTTTTACTTTAAAACCATTACCCCCTGTCCTGCAAAGGAGTCCAACTCCCTGCTCCTCACAAGCAGTCTAATGCTTTATCTGCCTATGCCTCACGTGGCCATAACTCTGGCAGGAGCATTGTGTCCTATCGCTGGTTGCCTGGGAGAAGAGGCTGACTCCCACTCCACTACAACCTCCCTTCAGGTACTTGTAGACTGCCATAAGGTCACCTCTGAACCCTCTCTCCGAGATGGAGGCACTGGCAATGTCCCACGTGCTCCAGCAGACGCTGGGGGACAAACCACGCAAGCGGTGGGCACGGGGACAGGCTGCTCTCAGCCACCTGCGCCCAATATTTCCTCCTATATTACAAAACAGATTCTGCAGCATCATAACCAATATCAAAGCTGACTTGAAACACATATATTGACTGTGCTGACAAATACCAAGCAACCCACCGGTGGAGTAGCAATAACACTGCCACCTTGTGAGACCTCGCAGGGATGGCAGACAGGCTGGGGGAAGGAGGAAAAATCCCCATTAGGGGGTTAAAGAAAGGTTCAGATAGAAGAGGGTGAACTAATGCAGGAGATAAGGGATCCCTCCAGTGGGAAACCCAGAGCAGGCATCCCACACCGCTGCCGTGCTCACCTCTGAGCATCCTGCCACGACAGCAGGGAACTGGGAAGTTTTGGGCTAATGACACGATTAAAATGAACTAGCAAGAGGTTGCAAGCACCAGATTCAGAGATTGCAGGGAAAGAGTTTGCATCAAAGCAGCAAGCTCTAACCCAGCGGAAACCCTCTGGGGGTAAAAAGCCAAGTCAGGGTGGCTGTCAGCTGGGACGTGTGGGCCAAAAACCCCCACAGTCTGAACAGGTGAGCCTTCAACTTCCTGATATGACCTACAAGGAACGGCTGAGGGAGCTGGGGGTGTTTAGCCTGGAGAAGAGGAGGCTCAGAGGTGACCTTAGTGCAGTCTACAACTACCTGAAGGGAGGGTGTAGTGAAGTGGGAGTCGGCCTCTTCTCCCAGGCAACCAGCGATAGGACAAGAGGACACAGCCTCAAGCTTCGCCAGGGGAGGTTCAGGTTGGCCATTAGGAAGCATTTCTTCTCAGCAAGGGTCATTAGCCATTGGAAGGGGCTGCCCAGGGAGGTGGTGGAGTCACCATCTCTGGAGGGGTTTAAGAAAAGCCTGGACATGGCACTTAGTGCCCTGGTCTAGTTGCCATGGTGGTGTCAGGGCAATGGTTGGACTCGATGATCCCAGAGGGCTCTTCCAACCTCACTGATTCTGTGATTCTGATGTCTTTATCCTAAGACTCAGGATGCCATTGGGGCAGTGGTGGGCACAGGAGCAGGATGGATGCAGGCACCACTGCCCTGCAGCCGAGGTCGGAGGAAGGGACCCGGGAACAACTGCCAACGGCCTCCCCACGACGCTCGATGTGCACAAAGGACAGAGATTTCCAGGAAAATATCTACTATTGGGGTGGGCCGCTGGGCTCACACGGCAGAACCCCTGCCAGCACATCGGCTTTGCAAAGCCCAGGGATAACCAGCCTTCCTACGGCACCCGCCTGCCCTGGCCCCTCTGCGAACGCCTTTCAGCTGCTGCAAATGGGCGCAAAAAAAGGACAAATCCCACAAATAAAGCCATTTTATGCCCAGCTTGCTGCCGAAGAACTATTATTATCAGCGTTCTCTGCTTTCACCTCCCCTCTGCGCCCGCTCGTTCCAGATGACTGAATAAAATAAAATCAAAATAAAATCAAAAGAGTGAGACCAAGAAAGAAACGACCACTTTCAAATAAGCCCAGCTTGATGGTTTCAAGACCCAGATCAAGCCACAATGGGATGGCCTAGATTTCCCAGCTGATTTTTTTCTCCGGTTTCCCGGACTGAAAAAGGAAAGAGAA
This sequence comes from Nyctibius grandis, assembly GCF_013368605.1. NCBI lineage: Eukaryota > Metazoa > Chordata > Aves > Nyctibiiformes > Nyctibiidae > Nyctibius > Nyctibius grandis. Next base: position 97,541,622 of record NC_090695.1, read on the forward strand.
AACCCCCCGTACCACTGCGCTCACTTTCCCTCAAAGCAGATGGACAAATTAATAAAACGAGCATCTGGTAGAAGGAGACTAGAGCTGGCAGGGAGCTATAATGAACCCAGATTGCCATGGACTGAACATGAAGTTCATTTTTTCCCCCCTTTGCTTTAAAACCTTTGGCGTAAGTAATTTCACACACCGTGTTGGTCATTCCTTGGGATGGGGAATGCTGCCCAGAGCAGCGTTGCACCCACTGGAGGTGGCACCAAGTTCACAGCAAGGGATGCTGGGCTGGATCCCCCACACACCGGGCAGAGCTGCAGCACACACCGGGACCAGTCCAACCCAACACCGGAGCAAATCCAAACCCACCGGGCACGCAGCAGAGCTGGTCGGGATGGCTGGGGAAATCCAGCCTCATCCTTGGCAGCCGGGGCCAGTCTTAACTTACACGGTAAATCCCAAGGGTTCCCCCCTGCGAATTCCCTGGCACCGCGTCGAGAGCACCCGATCCTGCCGGTTACTTGATACTTGCAACGTGTCAGAGCTAAAAATAACATCTGCATTTGAGAAATAGCAATAGCCGTGCATTTAATACGCTAACGGGACGGTGCTCACCGGGTAATTAAGTGGCTGGATGTAGAGTTCAATATTTCTCCTACACGCGTTGCGATCCGCATCTGAAAGTGTTACCAAGGGAACACTGTCGAAGCATTTTAAAAGTACCTGGCAGCTGCCAAATGGGAAAGGGCAACCACGTGCATGAGTGAGATGCCGCTGGGTCCCCCCAAAGGTGCTGGCACCTGAGCATCCTTCAGGTGAGCCTGCTCCGAGTCCTGCTGGGTGCCTCTTGGCACCATCAGATGGTCCCACAAACTGCAGGAGGAGGTGGTCGCCAGCCTTGGAAAGCGGCCGGCCCTGGGTACTCCCTCTTGGCTTCTCTTTTCTGGTTGTTAAATGGAACACATGGCTGCTCTGGTCCACCCTCGCATGGCGAGGAGGGAGTTATGACTCCAAAGCAGTGAGCACTGAGAACAAGCCCAGATAACCAAGGCCCATCCCTCTTCCATTCACAGGCAGCCCCTTGTTTTATTTCTTAAACACCAACTCAACTCACCCGCTGTCTCTTGTCCCTGAAATTCTGTCCTTGTCCACTTGGCCCTATTGATGAGTCCACCCAAAAGCAGCAGCGCACACCCATACCCACAAATCATTCAATTCACATCTCCTACTCAATTCTATCCACTGAGAAAAATAAAAGCAATGATGCTTATTTCCTTCATAAAGCACTGGGAGCCCCGAAGCCGGAGCAGGGAGCGCAGGGCAGCGGAGGGCCGCTGGCAGCCGAGCCGAGCCGGCCGCCTTGGCCAGGAGAGCAGCTGCAGCCCTCATTTCTCTCCATCATCACATTTCTGGGATAACGGAGCTGCAAGGCAAGTCTATCACTCTGGATGACATGTTTTATAGTGGGCTGCACTCTTCATAATAAGCCATTCTTTAGGACTTGGCCACACAACTCTTATTAATGTTAAAGTGACTAATGGACAGAAACCTCCCTGGGCATAAAGACAGGAATTATCTCCTCCTGTAAGTATCTCTTTCCATCGCGGGCTGTCAGGCGTTGTCTTTTCTCATTGCTTTACCTTTCCTTCTCACTGTCACATTCTTATTATATTATCTTCCTCTCCCCAGCAGAGTTTCCAAAAGGGGCCCCGGTATCTGGGCAGATAAAAGCAGCTCCCGCCGGGCTCGGGGAATTCTTTCCACCCGCTGGAATGGCAGCCGGACCCGGCAGGCGGAAAACCGCAGGCGCCGGGATTTAGCCACCCTCTGCCCCGGCATCGGGCTTCACACTGAACGGCACGGGGCAGCTCCTGCCGTGCACGGGGGTCCCGGTGCCGGAGGTGTGGGGATGGGGTCCCACCAGCTTCAGCAAAGCAGTCGCTCTGCTGGGTCTTTCTGTTCTTGACGGCATTATCTCACTCAAGGTAAAAGCGATGGGCTTTGGTTTGTGGCTTTAGGCAAGCACACTCCTACCTTTTATTGAGCAGGGAGAAGAGTGAAGAAAAAAGCCTGATATTATACCCTTATCTCAGCAACAAGGGTCAGCAATTCTTTATACTTGACTAGTGACATGACTTTTCCTTAAAGGCTGAAGGAGATACAATTTCATTTTGCTAAACAAGCCCAGAACAGCTCTTCAGTTATCTCCGTGTGTGACACCGGGAATGCGAATGTGCTCAGTGGCAGAAAAGCAGCAGCAGCGACAGAGAAATTATTTCCCCCTTCGAAATGTCAGCCAGGGAGAGACTGCCACAGGGCAGGGCAAGGGACTCTTCTGTGTTTTGGTTACAGTCGCTCCTGTGGGCCGTAAACCTCAATTATGTATATAGCCCACGTGGGTACCTCAGTCTTCAGGATGGACTTCTTCTCGCTGTGCTATGGCGTACGATACACTGACGTATTGCATTACTTGCCTCCTTATTTCCCCTGTTTCCCTATTACGTGGGGACTGTCCTTCAGTAGCTCAGCTCCCACCATAGCACAGGTCATAAATTTTCTGGGGGAGCTTTTATCCCAAAAAGGGAAAAGTGGGCTTGTGAAGGACACACAAACATCCCCGCAGAGTTCCCTCTTCAGAGAGGAGCCCCATTTCCCATGTAAAATGGTGAAGCCATTTTCACAGAATCACAGAATCAATGAGGTTGGAAGAGCCCTCTGGGCTCATCGAGTCCAACCATTGCCCTGACACCACCATGGCAACTAGACCAGGGCACTAAGTGCCATGGCCAGGCTTTTCTTAAACCCCTCCAGAGATGGTGACTCCACCACCTCCCTGGGCAGCCCGTTCCAGTGTCTAATGACCCTTTCTGAGAAGAAAGGTTGTTTCAGTTGGTTTTTCACGATTCTTGGGGGCTCGGGTTTCTTACAGTCAACCTTTCTTTCCTGAAAACATGAAATGTTCACTCCATCGACTTCTTTCCTTTGAGCTGCAAATATCTGCAAGAAGAAAACCACTGTGACCAACTCTGTCCTATCTGGGGCATCTGCAACTAAGGGGGACCAAGCGTTTTCTGAGGCACAGGGTGACTCGAGGAGCCGACACTCACTTTTTATGCAAATAACAACAAAAAAATAGGCTGAAGCAGCTTGGAAAAATTGAACACCGCATAAAAATGTAGTGTGCTGGAAAAGCCCCGAGCAAGCACAACTCTCACAGCAGCTGTGGATGTGGGAAAGAAACTGGAGTTCAGGGGACAGTGTGGATTACACGGGCTGTGCCTCTAAGCGACGGCAGCGAGCTGGCCCCAGGAGCAGGTGCTGCTTTACTGAGCTCCACCAGCCATCTCCCCGGGGGGTTCAGATGCTCCAGCTCCCCCCCACCACTGTGGCTGGAGCATAGTGGGGATGACAGGACAAGGAGGGACCTCTTGGGTCACGAAGATGCCCCATCAAAGGCAAACCCACCATGCAATCCCCAGGAAAACCCTGATCCCCTCCCAAGAAAAGAGCACATCTCTCCCCCTAAGCCGTGACAAGGGAAACAGGCAGCAAACGCCACGACACGGTGCATGAGCAGCTCCCTCCACGTTCCCAGCTCTGCCACTGCCGAGGGTGGGAGCGTTACAAGGCGCCGCACATCGTACGCTCCATTTACTCTCCAAACTCAACACATAACAGCGAGATAACAGCTCGCTCCTGTGATAACCAACAGACGGCTGGATCTGCGAAAAGCAACCGGCACTTCGGAGGCATTAGGTTGGGTTCAGCTCCTTACACATACACACGCTTTTGTTTCCCACGAACACGCAAAGCAGGCGAAGGCAAGTCGAGAAATTCCCTATGCACCGCTCGGGAAACACACACAAATACATCTTCCCCAAATCAAGTCGTTATTTTGAAATCAGGAATTTTTTCAGGACCCGCCAGCATCGCTTTTTCCTTAAGAGAAACTCAACGGGCGCGTTGGGAAACAATTCAGTGCCGCAGTGTCTCCCACCAAGCCTGGGAGAAACGCAGGCTGCGGCGGGGAGCTGCGATCGGCCACACCACACGATGAATAAATGAGCGTAACTCTGAGGTCAGGAGAAACACAAAGAAGGATCCAGCAAGCAAGATTAGGAAACGGCAGAAAATTATTAACACATTACTTTCCAGTTGTTTCCTTAGGTCGCACAGATGTTTAAGGTATTAGATGACCATGGATATGTTGTTTGGGCTCAGATTTTGGGTATTAATCCCCAATCGGACACGAGGGCATGGAGCTGCAGGGTCCTGCTTCTGAGGGTTCACATCTCAGTGGCATTCAGGAGAGAGGATGTGAAAGGACCAAGGTAGCGGTTTGTGCCTTGAAACTATGGGGACCTCCTTTTCCAATGGGTAATGGAGCAGAAAAAACATGAAGAGATGGACAAAGACCCAGGGTGGACCCTGCCCAGCAGTTCCTCTGTGCTGCCAGGTCTCCACCACAACCACCCTGCCCATGCCCTGGCCAGCTCAGCACCACCAGGGAGAGGTCCCAGGGAGGAACCCATGAAACGATACCCAAAGCTGCAGAGCAAGAGAAGCAAAGGGCTTTGCACTGGGATACAGGGCTTGGAAGATGCAAAGGGGACAGAGGAGCTTGTGCCTTCGCTTGGATCTCCCGTGAGCTCCAGAACCACAGGTGAGCACCTTCAGTGCTTGTCAGGAGAAGCGCTGACAGCAGCCTTTGAAGACAAATGAACTAACAAGAGAAGCTGACGAAGAACAAGTGGGTCTGACCTGGTCAGGCCTTTCCTCCTGACAGCACGTGAAAGCCGCTCAGCAGCACGAAAGGTGCCGAGTTTGTAGAAGCAACTAATAGGAACAACGACGGGTATTTCATTAAAACCTCACACACAGCCAGATGACAATGATTACTGCTGCTGCTTTTCCTTCTCTGGTTAAATAAGCCTTTACTGCCTCAAAACCGAGCTAAGACCAACCTGCAAGGCACGCATTTCAGAAACGTGCCCAAGTGACACAGTCTCCTTCCCAAGGCAGAGCCCAGCAGAGCATCCCTCTTGTGCCACGGCTTTATCCCTGTTCCCCTTTGCAGAGGATAAGGAGGTTGGAGGTTTTGGAAAACCTTGTGGTCAATATAAAGAATCCTCTTGGAGAAACCCAGGTTTGTGTCTCCATCAGGGAAATAAAAGCATCAACTCGCAGAGCCCCAGGGACACACTCTGATAAGCAGCAATAATAACAGGCTGTTAGCGTGTACGGCCGGGAGCGGGCTGCCCTCAGATATGGAAAAAAAGAAGTTAAAAACAAATCTATCAGTAACTGCAAATGGGTTTCCCGGTAGACTAAAGGGGTAAGGAAGGGAAGCAGGTCCTCATTCATCAGCCTCGGGGTGAACACGGCGTGAAAACCAACAAGCGCTCAGGGAGCACGAGGATTTGTTAGGACTCGAGCCTAAGGAAATCATTTTTATTTTACTGGCCCTTCCCTAATTATACACCTCTGAAAAGCCTCATTTTGTAAAGCTTGGGAATCAGTCTCTGAAGAACAGGAGCAATGCCAGGCTCCCAAAACATAAATAACCATCTGAGCCATTCAATTCACCGCTCCCTCCGGAGCCAGGCACTGCTACGCCCGGCACTCGGCTGGCCCTGACCCACAGCTGTTCCAGCAGCTTGGGGGCAGCTTATCCCAGCCATAAAAAAAAGGGAAAAAAAAAATAGAAGTAATACCTCTACCCACGGAGTAGCGGTACTGCCTTCTCATCCCTGACAGCAACACGCTACGAGGAACAGCTGAGAAACAGCTGAGTAATCGCCGGGAGAAGGGACGGAGGATGGGGAGCCGCGGCGGGGGGAAGCCCTGAAAGATAATACGGGGGTGGGAATCCGGCGCACGTGATGCGAGTGCTGCTCCCGGAGGATAGCACATTGCTGTGATATCACCCCAAATCATAAGCTTGCAGAACCTAATGCACGAACATCGATGGCCTGACTCGCGCTGAGTCGTGCGTCGTTATTCTCTAACAACGTGTTATTCTGAAAGTGGCCCTGGAGAAGCGAAGTGCGGGGGAGCAGGGTGCTGCAAAGCCACGGCGAGCTAACCAGAACCAGCCCCTGTTACCATGGTGGTCTTCTCTTTATGCAAACCAAAGTTTTTATTCTGTGCTCAATGCAGTCATAGAAGAACCATCTCCCTCAGCATCCTGCAGAAGAGACCTACCGCAAGGCTACAAACCAGAGCTGCCTGTCCAGCTGGGTGCTTGACTTCAGATGATGGAGAATCTGATATGGATTTATTGGGGTGGGAGGGGTGTGCAAAATTTAAGCCATCCCTAAATTCTTCAGGGAATCCCAACACAAAACTTAACCCTTGGAAAAACAAACTTTCTGCTTCTGAAAAGCAAACGCACAAGCAGACTTGAAAATCATTTGGAGTTTGGACCGTGTCCAGCCCCACCTTCTAGACAAGGTTATTATCTGATCTGATAGTCACGCACCACCCTACGGCATCTTCAGTTCATCCAGTTAAGCCCATCCTTGTGACCCACACACACAACCCCCCTCTTTACCAGCGATATTAATATTTTTCCAATGTCTACATACATTCCCTGCCATCACTTTGTCAAGCTCTCCCAACCAAACCCTCCCGAGCCTGCCCCGCTACCTGCTTAACAACATCTCAGCAATTTTCTCCCATTCGACAACATCCGTTGGCCACAGCAAGCCCCGGGGTGGGTTCAGTAACTCCCAAAGGAAAGCCCGACGAGCAGCACCAGCTCCCTGCTCCCAACCTCTGCCCACGAGAACTTGTTCATTAGGGAGAGGTAACGACGTTACTTTGCCACACAGCACACTTGCAGCCCGGCAAGCTGAGAAGCAGCAGCATCCACCCCAGGAGCACACTGGGTGTTGTCTCAGCCGCTCTCCATCCCACCACACACGCCATCCACGTGCTGCTTCTCTGGGCTGCGCCTGCGCTCTGCGACAACATATTTTGTGTATAGCCTCCGGCAACCACGTTCTGCAATAATTACAACTCTTCAGCAAGGCAGCTCCAGTGATGTTTAATGCCAATTGCTTCATAAGTGCTCTTTAATTAATGCTCCTTCCACGCTGCTCCTGCCACTCTGTAGAGCTGCAAGGATCGCTGCTTCCACAGCCTCCTGGTGGGAAGTCTGTAATAATTTGGTTGAAACTGGAATGGAATAATGGGTTGGAATAATTTTGGTTGAAAGCATTTGGAAACAATCTCAGGCACGTGCCTCTGAAGGCAGCATCAGGGTCCTGATATGTTTTCAGGTGCTTTCTTGAGGCTTGTACTCAACAAGACACCCACTCCCTTCCCGCATTCTCAATTACAAGCTCTGTTTTCTATTCCAGGTACCATAAGCATCATCTATCTTCATTACAGGACCTCATAAACAAGTTCCCAACTGAAGACCATGCTCCCACTGAGCCGAATGAGGTTTCTCATCATTTGATCAATTGTCTAACAGTTTCTGAGAGAAAAACTGAATGTGAGCATATTCGCTGGTTTTCTGTTCAATCGAGGGATGAATAAACATAATTTCCTGAGCACAGCATCTGCATGGGAACGAAAAGCCCTTCAGGAGAAACACAAATAAATTCAAAATGGGGGTTTTCAATTTGCAGCTCATCCCTGCTTGTCCTCAAAGGGCAAGCGAGGGTGGGAAACAAAACCGGAGATCCTGGAGCGCTTGGGGGGATCAGCAAAAATGCACTGGACAGGGACCCAGTCAACACAGAAAGCAAGGTACGGTGGAAACTGCAGGGCAAGTACAAGGGCTAGCCAAGTAAAAGGAAGGTTATAGGGTAAGGAAGAGCAAAAAAAAGCCTCTCGTTAGTCTGAAAGCACGTAGGAGACACGAGAGGCCGGAGCACCACAGGGTCATTAGTGGGTGGCTGCCGTGACCTTCAGCAGCCCCGCGACTCAGAACAGGAACGCGAGGCTTGCTTGGAAACCCAGCCAAATTCTTTGTGGGAAGTAAGTGGATTTGCAGCCATACACACCAGAGAGAAAAATTTGGCCCTTCCAAGTGTTCTCTTGTTGTTTAAACTCAATTTGACATTTACTCTCTCTAATGTCAGATCTCTAAATCCAAACACTTCAACAAGATTATTTCCTAGCCTTTCATTTGCCTGCCTTGATTAAGGTTACCTGGTCCCCCTGGTCTGGGCCAAACAAACACACGTGAGCGGCGTCAAACGACAGAGAAATTCAAAGGGACGAAGAGCTGCTGGTACCTCAGCCAGCTGCAGAGAGAGCAACCTTTCCTCCAAGGAGACCTAAATTTTGGGCACACAAATTGCTGGAAAAAGCAAAATGAGTATGAAAGCCATCGGTGCCTGAGCTGGAGACCCCGGGAATGCTGGAGGGAGGAAGGGATGCGCAGAAAGAGGTTGCACTTCCCCTCCTCTGACAACGCAAAGGGAACAGATGGCCTTTCCACTGATAACGTTTTATCATCCCTGGTTATTTAAAGAAACTGCCCGAATGCATTTACTGAGACTTTAAAAACCATGTTTCACAAGAACACAAACATACAAAAAAAATAAATTATAACCTTATGCCAGCCACTGCCAAGGAGATCACATCAGCTGAGGCAGTTTTGCTCATAGATTCCACAGGAACAGCACTTCCAAAATTGTGACTACGCAACTGTAATGGTCGGTGGAGAGAGACTTTCTACCAGGGTCTGTGGTGACAGGGCAAGGGGTAACAGCTCTAAAGTAAAAAAGGGGAGATTTAGCTTAGATACAAGAAAGAAATTCTTTACAACGAGTGTGGTGAGACATTGGACCAGGTTGCCCAGAGAAGTTGTGGATTCCCCATCCCTGGCAGTGTTCAGGGTCAGGCTGGTCAGGGCTTTGAGCAACCTGGTCTAATGGAAAATGTCCCTGCCCAGGGCAGGGTTTAGAGTAGATGATCTTTGAAGGTCCCTTCTGACCCAAACCAGTCTATGACTCTGATTCCATAACAGCCTGCGGCCCAGAGCACCCCCAAACTGTGTTTGATCTTGTGAAAGTGTCCAAAGAGAAAAGGCACGAGCAAGCAGGACGCTCATCTCAGCCTGTGAGAGGGCACAGGAGCATTCACATTTTGGGAGGCGACTGCAGCGTAAGGCAGAGGGAAGACCCCGATCCGCTACGATGGAAGCTGCAGCCTTGCTTAGACCAACACAACATCTCAACAGCCCCAGTGAGGTTTCGCACGAGTATGACCCAACCACACGGGCACCGGGGCTCCTCGCCCACCTCAGCGGGACCAGCAACGGCGTCGGCAAGGGGCTCCTCTCCATCCAGCCCCGTAAGGGATGAGGATTTCCCAGTCTGCGGCTGAGCAGGCAGGAGAAGCCCACGAGGAGATGCCAGCTGAGTTCGGGGAGCGGCACAGGAGAGGCCAGGAGTGAAACTTGCCAACGGCAATTTTTTAAATAAGCAATTTTGGGAACTGGCTGTGATTTTACCAGCTGGTTCTACCAAACAGGAACAAACTGTCTCCAGCCCAACCCGGCAAAGGAGCCTTCCCATGGCTGACAATGGAGCTTGAATGAGGAACCACATCCCAGGGCATTAACATGATTTAAGAACGTGCTTTCAATTTGGGGCCCCAATCCTGTCTGCTTCTAGCAAGTGAGAAGTCTGGTTCTTGGCATTTCTTATTTAGTCTCCTGGTAGAAACAGAGCAGGAATTACATTCATCCGAGACTCTTTGTTACTCGGGTTGCTAAGGCTCCTTGCAGTTGCACACCCTCGTCAGTTCAAATTTCTCCACAAAAATAATTAAACCAAGTAAAAATTAGTTTGCGTGCCGCAAGAAAAAAAAATAAAACAAAAAAACCAAACCAACCCACGTGTTTATTTTAAGGGTTCACCGACTCTGGTGCCTCACTTTGTTCATCAGTCCTGCGGGCCACATCCTGCATTCCTTCTGCACCAGCGCACAGGCTAAGTATGGAGCGATATTTGCTGGCTGGATTTATCCCTCTCCTCCTCCCAGCACGCGAGGAATGCCGCACCGGGCTCCGCACGTCGGCGTTCATCTGCCTGTCAGCCTGGGAAACTCAAGCCCCGCTAAAAGCGGGCTTTTACGAATTCAAAGGGAGGTTTTAGGATGACAGTAATTGTTTACGCACCGGGATGGGAAGCAGAGGGCCCAACGCAACTCCCGCTTCAAGGGCTGAGTCACGGGGTGAAGCTGGAACAACATCATCCCCGGAGCATCCCGGGAGCTGTGGTTGGAGGCACGGGGCTGCACAGCCTCCGCCTCGGAAATCACCCTCACCCACCCCCACACGGTTATTATGGGGCCAAATCAAAGCACTTTGCGACCCTTGTGCAAACACGCTGAGGAAATACAATATAAAGGGCGGACACGGCTTCCCGGCTGCTTCGCAACATGAGTCCCTGCAAAAAAAACTTGGGACCGAGTCGTGCTTCTCTGCTTTGCAAAAACACCCCGTTTAAATTGCTTTTAGGATCACCACCTAGTTTCCCAACTTAAAAAAAAAACCAACCAAAAACTTGTATTTCATTTCTCCTCTCTGCCCTGTGACTTCGAAAGTATGCAAAACATTGCAATCTAAATGACAGCCCCAATTTTGTTAACAAGGGGGAAAAATGAAAAAGCAGGAGTTGAAAAAATAAATATAGTGATCCCAAATGATTTGCCAGGGGAAAAAAAAAAACCCACCCTACAGTCTAGCTCAATCTCGCTCTTCAGCAGTTTTTCTATTCGGGGGGTGAAGCAGCAGAGGATATGTTAGGTACTTGTCTGATGTATTGATTTAATCAAGTTTCTGTTTCATCTTTGTGCTGTTACCATAGTTGCAAGCTGCTGACAAGGTATAAAAGCAAAAAAAAAAAAAAAAGTCACATATGCATCACAATCTATGAAGTTCCCATTGTATTGTTTAGAGCCCCACTAAATACGTTCCCAGAAGGTTTCTAGGGAATCTGGTTCCTCACCACTCTGGAAGGGAGGTAGAAACGTGCTCCCAACCTGGCAGCACAGGGAGGTGAAGTGCAATCGCTGGAGCATTAGAAAAATTAAAATAAAAAAATTAGGGAACGCACAGGGAGGGGTGACAGCCAGAAACCACCCTCCCAAAACTGAGACGGACCCAAGGACAGGCAGCAGGTACAGGAAAGTCCGTTATTTCCAAAGAGAAATAAATGCACACGTGGAAAATCCCCTCCCGTGACAGCAGCCCCTGCGGCTGCAGCACTTTTGGTAGCGATTTGATCGGAGCATCACCCATCCCTGCACCCACCCGGCTGGGCACTTCACAGAATCAATCAGGTTGGAAGAGCCCTCTGGGATCATCGAGTCCAACCATTGCCCTGACACCACCATGGCAACTAGACCAGGGCACTAAGTGCCATGGCCAGGCTTTTCTTAAACCCCTCCAGAGATGGTGACTCCCCCACCTCCCTGGGCAGCCCCTTCCAATGGCTAATGACCCTTGCTGAGAAGAAATGCTTCCTCATGTCCAACCTGAACCTCCCCTGGCCAAGCTTGAGGCTGTGTCCTCTTGTCCTGTCGCTGGTTGCCTGGGAGAAGAGGCCGACTCCCATTCCACTACAACGTCCCTTCAGGTAGTTGTAGACTGCACTAAGGTCACCTCTGAGACTCCTCTTCTCCAGGCTTCCATCACTGAATGAAGAATTCGTTACGATTCCTCCTGGACGCCTGGAACACGTTCGTGTCGTGCAGGAGGGTGTTGGCACCCAGCGAGCACCTGGTGCGTGAGCCCATCACATCAACAAAGGCTTTGGTGAACCCCTTTCAGCCCCAATTTCGGGACCATTCCTATGTTCCCCGTGCAGTTCTCAGCCGTGCTCTCTTATTCACTACTTTGAAGATCTTATGGGAAGGTTTTTTTCCCCCCTCAAAGCTAAATTTAATCTCCCAAACCTAAATCCAAATCTGAATTTTGATAAAAGGACTTTATTGTGCATGAGACACGGAGGTAGTCTCACGCACTTCTTGCAAAGCCATTGATTTTATGTACAACTCTGCAATTGCTGACATTTGAAGCTATGATTTTCCAGGCAGCGTTCAAGTTCTCTGCCTGGAGAGTTCAGTGTTACCACCGAGCAGAAAATTACCAAGAAACAGGAAGGATGAACGCAAAACTACTTCATTTAAAGGCCTTTCCCCAAATGTTTTTAAGTAGAGTGTTCAGACATACATACAAATACACATTTAGCTTCATCTTCTCTCTACTAAATCAATATATTTTAACTTCAATTTAGCGGAAAATGCTGAATTTTAATTCAAAGGATTTATGAGGCCATCAAAGAGAAAAAGTTGGCAGCTGGAACCTTTGGATATTGTACTTTTTGAAATAAATTAAGAAGTATAAGCTATATTAAAGGCAGCACAGCTTTTCTTTCTCTTTCTTTCTCTCTTTCTTTCCTTTTACACTTTTTTCTCCTTACTGGGTATTTTCCAGTGAGCAGAAAAGTATTAAAGCCGCTCTCTGGGCCAGGACTCTCAACGTGCTTATGTGTGTTTGTGCAAAACACCCCACAAGAAAAGCAGGAGACATTTGATTTTCTAACCGCCCGGCAAGCGCCCACCCTCGTGGCAGGGACCACGGCACGGGCCCTTCATTGGGGATCAAGGGGAAGAGGCCAACTGAGCTGGAAAATAAACTGCAGCCAAGGGCAGGTTGTGATCATGAATCATCGGGGACTGCTGCTGGCTCGCGCCGTGCAAACCCTAAAAAGGAGGTTTTGAGCTTGAAATTGTCAGTTTTGTAATGAAACATCCTTAGAAGATGAAGAAGGGATGGGGATGGAGACAGGGGAGAGGAGGGATGTGATTTATTTTGGATAAAACTGGCTGTGTATTGCGTGTGTAACAAATGGGTGCTCTTATTCGGGGCTTTGGGGAAATTTTTAGTGATTTTAATCAAAAAGTATATAGATCTTGGGAAGTGTCCCCAGCACCTGCGCTTTGCTGGGACAGAAATGCTCCCTGCAGTCCCAAACGTTGGCTTTTTTTAACGCTTAACATGTGAGTAGCTTAATTAAGAAGCCCACTGCCAAAGGAAACACGCCTTCATCGCTGGTGGGTCACCATCATTTCATTTCTCCTTGTTTTGGAGAAACAAATAAGGGATTTGGGGACGTATTTGACTGATTCAGACCCCTTCGATGCACCGGAGTTCATAGATCTGTACCTATCGATTGCCAAGGATCGAGACTGTTGTTGGCTGTAAATTGGAAATCCTCACACCCACAGCAGCCTTGCTAATTGTTGCACCGCTATAATTACACCTTTAAAGTTCTCCCTCATCAAAGCGCAATTTTGCAGAGCGTTAATTAAAGAGCCGGGGCGACCAGCGGAACAGCCTCCACTAATTTTTATGCTCATCCACCTCCCAAGCCCACTGCCCAGGAGGATTAAAGCCATAAGTTAACATTTACATTGAAATCCACTAGACAGACGAAAGAGGGCAGGGAGGGGGGAATAAATACATCCTGGTCGTGCCTTGGGCCATGTTTAATGAGCTCTCGGGGGAAAGATGCCCCCTGCTCGGGAAGCACCCGGGAGTGCACCACGTCAGCATCAGCACAGCACATCCATCCCACGGCACCGCTTGTGAAGGAGCTCAAATCATGCAGGAAAATCAGAAAGTGGGGGGAAAAGGGGGGAAAAAATGAAGAAAAAAAGGGGAAAAATGGAGAAAAAGGGAAAAAAATGGAGAAAATGGGGGGGGAAATGGAGAAAAAGGGGGGAAAAAAGAGGGAAAATCCATCTAGTGACCAAGAGCACGCAAGTGCCTTGTCTTTTGTGGTATCTAAAACCCAAGCAGAGACCCCCCAAATCCCACAAGGCAGCTCAGCCTGGTATGTCTGTTGTTCGGGAAGGGATTATGATGAGTCACCCTTCAGCAAAAGTTCACGCAGAGAGGATGGGGGGGGTGCGCCAGGGAGATTTCCAAACATGGCAATGTTTATTTGAAATTCAGGCTGAAGTAGATATTCTGAAAGATCTATAGAAAACATTTTCTTGTGATTAAGCTCGCTGGCTACTGGATGTCACCAGTGGTCCAAGGAAACAGCGCTGAGAGCGCTGCAAAGCACAGCGCACCCAGGCACAAAAATAACCCCAGCAACGTTCTTCCTCTCTACCTCAGCGTTCTCCCAACAGAAGAAGGTATTTCACAGGTTGGCCGATTACACCATGATTATTTGCTTTGTTTAACCAGGCCAGATGTTGCGCATCACTTAAACAGCTGTCTCCTGACCTGCAGCCACTGCTATTCTGCACCAGGACTCGAGACCTAAGCTCACGTCATTCAGGTGACCTTAGTGCAGTCTACAACTACCTGAAGGGAGGTTGTAGCTCAGTGGGAGTCGGCCTCTTCTCCCAGGCAACCAGCGATAGGACAAGAGGACACAGCCTCAAGCTTCGCCAGGGGAGGGTCAGGTTGGACATTAGGAAGCATTTCTTCTCAGCAAGGGTCATTAGCCATTGGAAGGGGCTGCCCAGGGAGGTGGTGGAGTCACCATCTCTGGAGGGGTTTAAGAAAAGCCTGGACATGGCCCTTAGTGCCCTGGTCTAGTTGACATGGTGGTGTCAAGGGCAATGGTTGGACTCGATGATCCCAGAGGGCTCTTCCAGCCTGACTGATTCTGTGATTCTGTAACACAAGGCTCGCAGCGAGCCAAGCTCAGCAGCAAACTTTTAGCTCCAAAAGTCATGGAAAACTTAGGTAGGAGAATTACAGCAGGTAGCGAATTGCAGCTACGGACTCAGCATCATTTGTGATCAAACACAGATCTCAGCTGGCAGTGGGGAGCGGGTCAGGGTGTGGGGCAGAAGCGACGGAGCAACGCACAGCAAAACATTAATTCACCCAAGGAATCAGGACTGCAATTTTCTTCTCTGCTGGGAGAAACCCCTCAGTCCTAAAACGCTCTTCCAGTGCATCACCTAACGTGCACAAATACAACAGGAGCGTGTTGCAGCGTGCAAACGTCAGGGAGATATTTTGGGCTGAGGTTAAAGCAAGGACTTTAGAAAGAAAAGGAGGCTGAGGGGAGACCTTCTCGCTCCCTACAACTACCTGAAAGGAGGGTGTAGCGAGGTGGGGGTCAGTCTCTCCTCCCAGGTAACAAGTGATAAGACAAGAGAAAATGGCCTCAAGTTGTGCCAGGGGAGGTTTAGATTGGAGATCAGAGACAATTTCTTCACTGAGAGGGTTGTCAAGCACTGGCACAGGCTGCCCAGGGCAGTGGTGGGGTCACCATCCCTGGGGGAATTTAAAAGATATATAGATGTGGTGCTGAGGGACATGGGTTAGTGGTGGCCTTGGCAGTGCTGGGTTAACAGTTGGACTTGATGATCTTAAAGGTCTTTTCCAAACAAAACGGTTCTATGACTGTGCCACCCCTGTGTGGACGCGCTGCTGTTTCGCAGCAGCTTCCAAGGGCAAGAGGTGAAGCAAAACGCGAGCTCCTCGACCCCGGCGTGTGTGTACACACGGCAGAGCTGCTTCGCGGGATACGGCAATTAGTCATCCTGCAAACAGCAGTCACGTTGCAATTATGCTGTGATACCTATAATTACTCCTAATTCATTTAACCAGGAAGTTCACTACCTGATGGAGAATAATTACGCGTCAGCGCAGCGTGGTTAACGTAGCTGGACTAAACGTGCGTCCCGCACCCCCTTCGCACGTCCCCGCTGTGCCGCGGCTGATTCATCATCGCCTCGCAGGTCTGGTGACAAAGTTTGCTAAACAGAATCTCCTCCAGTTTAATATCAATAGATTTCCCACGCACCGTCCACGCACGCTCTCCACTGCCTTCCTAAAGCCTGTGAAGTTACAAATCTCATATGCTGAGAAGAAACGCCGGCTGCTGCCGCGCTAACGAGGGGGCAGCACTGGGGGGACACGGAGCCGGGTGTCCCATCTCCCCGTGTCCAGGTACACCTGGATGGGAGCAGACCACGCTCGCAACAGGTTTTGCAGCAGCAAAAGAGCAGCGTGTGCTACTGGCTTGCTCAGGAACGGAGATCGTTTCACGCATTCAACCCACTACGCAGAAAATGCAGAAAAACCCAAAAACGCAAAAAAACTCCAAAGGCCAAACCCCGTCCAGCTCCTCCTCCCTGACCATAGACCAAGAGTAAAAATACCACCTTGTGTAAAACCTCTGCTTAGTCTCAAACAGAAAAAGTGTCAGCACAGGCAACAGCATCCAACCAGGCAGCCACGATGGCTTTCATGGCTTCAGGGGTGCCTGTGGGCTTTCCCAACTGAGACCCCACACACGGGGCTTGGGGAAGCCCCAGAAGGGTTTGACAAGACCTCGGTGACTTCAAATCCACCTCCACACACTGCCAACAGCAAACCCTTGTTGGTGCGGGGCTCGTCCTGCTGCACCCTTCCCACCCGAGCAGCGTTTTGTGATCTCGCCCCGCGCACGGCGAGGGGGGGCTGCGTATTGCTGCTGCCGGACCCGCCTGCCCCCGTTCCCCTGCTTGGGGTGCAGGTGATGGTGGCCCCGCTGGGGTGGCTGAGGAGGAGGAGGAGGCGGCATTCCTCCTGCTGGGGATGACGGCGACATGCCAAACCTCCCGTGGTGCAGCTGTCCCCGCACGGGATACCTCACCCCCCACAAAGCCACAGCCTGAGGCACGCACGCAGCAAGGGACAGGGCAGCTCTTACTGCTCCTCAGGAGAGGAAGGCTCTGCCGACGCAGCGCAGCCCTTCTCCGCTGCCGAGTGTTTGCGCTTGGCAAGGGCTACGCAGACACTTTGGGATTGCTCCATTGTTTCTGGCCGTGATGGGATGCAGCTGGAGACCCCAGCACACAGGAGTCCCCCGTGCTCCAGCCTCTCCGCAGCCTCTCCAAGAGTTTCTTGGCCATGCAAACGGGGAGCCGGGGCTGCTGCATCCCTCCGAGCACGTACCTTTGGGGACCACCGCAGGGAGCGGCAATGCCCGGCCAGGGGGATGGAGGAGAGGAGGCTTCACGCCACCCGACCGTCACACGTGCATTGGGGACAGAAACATCAGCTGAGCCCCGTCAGCTGGCGAGGAGTCGTGCTGACATATGTATCTCGTATAAAAGGAAAGGTTAGAGTGTCGGGGAAAAACGAAACCCTCATGACAGTGCACATTTGACCTTGATATTTTCACTGTCGCGGCCAAGGATTAAACTGTCCTATCGGGTTCCCCTGCCTGGGAGGGCTCCAGTGTCTTCAGCCCGAGCCACGCACGGGTGTAGGATGTCTGTGCAGATGTCAGCGGCGATGAGGAGAAAAACCCCTCCGGCCCAGAATCGCAGCGGAGCCTTGCTGAAGGGTGCTGCCCTCGGGCCAGCCCAGCACCCTGCCAAGAAAGTGCTTTTGCTCTGGGTTGGCAGCCCCGTGGCGGCTTTTGGGGGGCTCCCCTGGGACAAGGCTGCAGGAACACAAACCTCTGTCTACAAACACCCAGGAATTATACCCCAGAAACTCCCTCCCGGTGTGGACGTTGCTGCTGGCTGACGCCTCGCCGTCTCCTGCCGTGGCCCCGCGGCCGCTGAGGTTGGACCCGCAGCTGATGCGCCGCGGCCGTTGCGAAAGGGAGCAACCCAGGGCTGCTCCGCCTGCAAAGGCAGCTCAGGCTCAGCTTCGAGCGAGCTTTGGCATTGGGGTTGATGGTTTCATCACCTGGAATTTCACAGTAGCCAAAAAATGTGCTGGACACATGGCTTTCCCTTCCCGTAACGCTCCCTTCTCTGTGCCTTCCTCCAGCCGCCCCGGCACGTCACGCTGCAGCAGGAGAGCTGCTGCAAAGCCCTCCTGCACGAGACTTTCTGTGCCCTGGAAGGGCGATTTGAGAAGTTGAAAGAAAAAAAGACATTTTAGCTATTTCAAAATTCTAAGACCCAAGCCTGCTTTCCCCTCTGCAAGCCTTCTTTTGGAAAAAAGTAAGAGCCGAATGATGTACTGTAAATTGTAACAGCCGGTTCTCTGAGCTTTACCCACGAGGGTCACAACGGGTGGGATGATGCAGAAACGGCCCCTGCGCTTCCGACACAGCCAAGACCTGCTGTTCCGCTGAGCTGAAGCAGGAAGATTTGGGGATGGCTCAAACTGAGCCCAAATCAGGGTGAGGAAAGGGCCTTTCCAGGCCAGCCTTCCCCCGAGGCCACCTCAGAGAGCCTGGTGAGCTCCACTGACCCATCTGCCTGCAGAGCTTTCTGCCCATTGCTCGTTAATGCTAATTAATTACCGTGGGTGATTACTATAGGTGGGAGTCATACCTGCACTTAAACTCAGGCACAGGCTTAAGCGTCTTCTCGCTTACCCAACGCAGTACAACGAACACAGGCTCATCGATAAAACACACGTGCACCCCTGAGATCTCCACGGATGAACACGCAGACACGAAGGCACGAGCCTTCTGCTCCTCCCTCCCCTTCCAAACCCCTCTTTGAAGCCGAATTTGACAATTTACAACTGGAAGCAACTACAAAGAGACAAGGCAAAGACAGCAGCTACGGTGGGAGCAGGCGCTGCTAACGCCCGGCTTGTCAGAGGCTTATCCCAGGCTCAGCGCCCACCCTGCGCGATCGCCCTCTGTGTCATTGTTCGTTTCACGCCTGTCGCTTCCTTCCCCATCCCTTATTTTACCGGCAGAGATGGGAGATGAAAGAAAACCAGCAGCTTTCGATAACGAGCTGCTGGGCTGCTGAAGTGCAGACGCTCCATTTGAAACCCCTCGTGCTCAGAATACTTTTCTTTTTTGCTCCGTTTCACAAAAATGGAAGTTTTCTCCTCTTGTAAATTTATTTAAAAATAGACCCACTACCCATTAATGCAACAAAGGCTCAAAATGAGATTCTCTTAAGTGTTGCCTTATAAGTCCGTATTTTCAAGAAGTTTATAGCTCGGCAGCAAACACACACACTCTCGACTGGATTTTTCTCCCTTTCCCCCCCAACTCCTCCATTAACCACTTTTAAGCTGTGTAGGAGGCAAAAGTAGGGACCTGCTGCTTCCTCCAGCTCCCAGGGCCCCCGCCATGCCCTGGGGCACCCCAACAGCCACGGGGCAGAGCAAGGGCATGTACACTCCTCACAGCCTCAAAGAAACCCCTAAACATAATTCTTAAAGAAACCCCCCTAAATTATGAGAATTTTAATTCTGCAGGAGGTTTTTCTACAGCATTTTTCTGGCACTTCCCAGCTTCCCATTTGGAAAGGAAAGACAGAAGACATCAAAATGACAGCCTTGGAAACCGAAGCTCTTCTGTCACACAATAACTCTGGCTGTAGGGTTTTTTCTACCACATAAATGCTGGATCAGGCGTTTTCGGTCCTCTACGGTCTGCAAGATGCCAACACAAAAGTATAAAGCTGACACAAACTCTGTATCTATGGCTCTGGTCAGTTGGATTGAAATCCCCCCACGTGTGCACACCGAATCCAGACCCAGTTTGAACTGCTGCGGGGGGCTGGAGTGCATGGATCGGGGATTAATTATTGCCAAATTATGCCCAAAGCAATCTTGGTCCACGGCAGCAGCAGAGATGCCACAGCCAGACCCATCCTGATGCTGCTCTGAGAAACGGCTCTAAAACTGCTGCTTTCTCCTAAAGACGCGTGTCCCTGGGGGTGTTTGGTGTCCAGACCTGGCTTTGGGGACAAAACGAGCCTTCCTGCTGTTTTCCAGCCGCTTTAGCCACGCAGGGGGTGGCAGATCAGCAACAGAATTTGGTTTGATGCCCTACGCTGGAGCGATGCACCGTGGGACGGCAGGCGCGACGCCAGGCAGAGGGGCTCGGGGGGGGGGACGCAGGGCTGTCAGCTCTGGCATGAACACAGCCCTTGGCAGCACCGCGTACGGAGGAAAATCCCCTTCAGATGCAAGCCCAGATGAGGTCAGCAGGGCTGGCAGTTTTGGAGTGGAAATGCAGATTTTGTCACTTCTGAACCGAGATTGACCAGGAAATGCTGGAAGATGCAGCACCCCAGCAAAATAACCCTGCAGAACTGCATCTCCACAGGCTCTGACCCACGAGAGCGCTGCTGTGGGGCTGCCCAGGGCTTCGGGGACTCTTGGGGGACACGATGACCCGTGATCAATGCCCAGGCTACGCAGTGACTGCTGGCACCAACCTTTGGTCCCAACCGAGCAAAGCAGGTCCCAAAGCTGCACCCAAGCCCTGCCGCGCTCATTAGCCCTCTCCATTCACCCTCCTTAGTTTTAAATTCCCTCGAGAGCTTAGATTATTTCCAACAACCATTAGGCAGAAAGCAGGATTTAGATCTGCTGGTGATAGTGGCCTCTGAACGCCAAACCCTTGAGTTACCGCGTGCACCATCATTTTAAACAGGCATTTCAGCATCCGTATTCACATCAACACAGAGGGGCCCCTGCGTTACTCACTGACACGATAATTAATATGTAAAAGCACCAAAGAAGACATTCCTGACTGCTGACTACCTGATTTATCTTTGAAAATGCAAAAAGATGCACTTTTACAATGAACATGGCTATCGAGCAACGTCTCAGACCCAGCTGAGGAGAAGCTGTACCGGCTTTGGCTTCATGTCTAACGCAAAGTGACACTGGAAATGTATTTTTCAACATCAAAAATGTTCCTCGTCTTCTAATGGGGACAGAGCAGGTTTGTCTGGCCTCATTTCAGTCCTATTCAAACTTGACTGTGACTAGGGTTTGAACTCGGAGGGTTTGGGAAAAGTGGAGCAGGGTGAAAGACAGGAGAGGGGATGAAAGAATAAGGGGAGGAAAGGAAAACGTGTGTGAAAGAGCTGCGGTTGTTCAGGGACAGGAGTTTGTCTGGGGCCCCATGGACACAGATTAGGAAAAGCACCGTGGAAAAGAGAGCCCACACCTACCCACCTTCCCAAGCTCATCTTCAGGGGTAAACCCCACCTTTCTAGGAGGAATCCTCCAAAGCCAGCACCTCAATGGCCAGTCTGTTTACTGCCACATATCAACTTAACCCTTTTATTTGGCTTCCAAGAGTGAGTTACCCCCAACAGACACCGCTATCGGTGGGAAGCTCCAAAACCAAAGCTGCAAACAGCACCCTCCCTTCTGGTGTGCAGACGTCTACCCCGTCATAACTAAAACATCCCGTAAACCATCAGCACCAACGATGCACCCCCAGCGCAGACCCCACGAGGGATGGGACCCACCCCGGCACGAACTGCAGAGCCCAGAGCCAGCGCCCGGCTCCTGCCCCCGAACCGAACCCGTCCCTCCCGCCAGCACAACTCTCCAGCTTTTCACGAAGACTTTTGTAGGATGGGTACGAGATGATGAGTCGATAGAATTAGATTATAAGATTACTATTGAAGAATGTGCTCATTAACCCCGCCGCTCACAATGGCAGGAGGTGTTGCCAACTTTCTGACAAAGAAACGCAGGAATTAATTTAGTGACTTAACTACCCGGAGGACTGCATCGCTCCGCTATGCTCCCCGCATCCCAGCGTGTAAACAGCCCTAACAGCACAAGAATTTTCCTTCCAAAAAAAGAGCCATGAGCTCAGCCACAGTTGTGCCTTTTGCTTGCTAAGATGTTTTCTTCTGGTTGCTTTTGCTTTTCAAAACCAGCTATTATGTAATTCCTGAGAACTGGGGTTTAACTGGAATTTAACCTGGGGTTAAACTCCCAGATGGTTTTTTAAGCGAATTCTTATGTTCAGTGCCTACTCCTGGCTGAATGTTGTACCGTGTATCTGGGTATTATGAAGCAGCCAACACACCCCACCCTGGAGTGAGGAGCACTTCAGTCACCAGCATCTCTGAAGGCTTTGGGAAGTGATCTGAGGTTTCTGGAGAGCAGGAGTGCCCCACGTGGAGCCAGGGGACCTGGCTGCGGCTTCTCCAGTGCTGCAGGTAATACGAAATGCAACGTCCACACCAGGGATGGATATCAGCCCGGCTTAAGGCAGGTGGCTGTGTCCTTGCTGCCATAGGAAACAGAAAAGAAAACCTCACTACAGCAGAATAGATCACTCATGTCAGAGTCACTTTTTAAGATGCCAGTTTGCTTTTTCTTGCCTGTATTTTTAATTCTCCGGTACCACGGCAAGTCAATAGGTCAAGGCTGCACAGTAAGTTGCTTCAAGTCAAATATTCAATTGTTATTAGATAACTTTTCCTCCGCTCGGCTGCCCCGTGTAGGTGGGTTGCCAGGTTGTGCACGGCACATAACGCCTGAAATTACATTTCACAGGGTGGAGAAAACTCTCCACTGCAGATAGCCAGGAACGGGATTTATGGGTTTAGGTAGGATATTATCAACCTACAAAGACAGAGAGAGGAAGAAGAATACAGAAGCCCTTGTTCTGACACTTCTCTTTCAGCTTTTCATCATCTTCCTTAGGACATGAGCAATTGATGTTAAGAGATATAAGCAGCGTCCCATCCAATATCGTATCCTGGTCTAGTTGTCACATAAATCTGCCCAGTACCAGTCCATCACACGAGCCCTACACAACCCAGGAGATAATCTCATTTGAATTGGGAAGCTTCACACAGTACCATTGATCTCTGCTTATTACTGCTGTAGCTCAAGCTGGCCACGCTCCTGGCCTCTCCCTCACACTCAGACGCAACAATTTGAGGAGTTTCTGCTCATCCCCTCTGGAAACAGAGAGCTTTGAGCAGAGCATCTTTTAGATGCAAGATCTTTGCTCGGGTTTGGTCCACATTGAACTACTGTCAAAAGATGCAATGGTTTAATCTCTCAACCAGAGTGATTTGGGATAAGGGGACAGCCACAAGGAATTGTTTCATACAGCAGGAGAGACCCTGGCTGGGACATTCAAGGCTCACTGCAGTCCCAGCTCTAGGAATGACATGTGTTGGCTTTCAACCTGCCCAGCTCCTATCAAGCCCACCAAACAGGCATCCACCACCTCTGCACTGACTCAGGCGGTCGCCATGAGCACAATGCTCTGCACTGTGAAAGCTTTTGGGCAGCATCAAACATTGTTTTTTGCCCTGAGAGTAAAAACATACTTAGAGCCATTAAATATGATGTGGATGGAGCACTTGGGGATCCTCCTCCCACAGGAAGATGTGGCAGATGCCAACAGACTTGGGCACCTCCTCTGTTTTTTTTGGTCAACTGCTCTTATCCAGCTGAAGGTAACAAGCCTTGACCATGCCAAGTCAGGGCACACTAGTGCCCATGCCACAAAACTAGACAGTCTTGTTTTTGCTATCTGCCTCTTGGCCCATGGTGACAATGCTCTCAGTACGAGCGAGAGCGTTGTCTCTACAGCAGCTGAGCCATGTGAGCAGGGACTCTGCCTGGGAAACACCAGCACGGTCCAAAATATCCACACCAATCTGGTGGGTTTGCACGTTTTGAGGCAATTCATTGTAGCACATTTTAATAAAGTCAGTGAAAAGGAAATTACTATTGCTGATAGTCCCCTGGCACTGCAGAGGGTGAAGAGGAAACAAGAATCAGTTGAGGACTCTGTCCTAAGAAATTATAATCTACACAATTGCTTGTGGTAAGTAAAAACCAGGCAGAAAGTAATTCTCAGGTGAAGTTGGAGCAATCTGCAAAAACAAAATAGCCACAGACTTCCCCAAACCCAAACAAAAAAAATCCTGAATATACGCACAGTATAATTTCCATAAATTTGTTTTATCAACTGACTAGGGAACAGCCAGTGTCCAACCAGCTTTGCTATCTGTTCCACAGGCAAAGAAAACAAGATAGCTAAACCTTTTGTGGCCATGAAGGATACTGGAGAGGAACAAACCTTTGGAGAGCTTCTGTCATCCCTGCACGGCAACACCAACAACGCAGCATGATTATTTCAACTGCCTTCACAGCCCCGGCCCTCCTCACCCTCAACACCACTCCAGGAGCACGGGGCTCTGTAAACACAGCAGAATCAAGCTGTTGAGTTTCAAGAGCCTTAAAGGTCATTTAAAATTGCTGTTCTTTGCTTGATGTTGTAAAGCATCATCTAAAAGCTGTAGGTGTTGGAGCTCACAGCAACACGGGGGCTGCTGCTGGGTCTTCTCGAGCTCTTCACTAAATTTGCAAGAAGGGACACAACTTCTTAACGCAGCGGAGGAAAACGGGGATATAAATGGGGACGGACCCACCCTGGGGGGACTTGGAGCTCCTAGGGGAGGGAGGCAGCTGGATGCAAAGCGATGTGTAAGCAGGGGCGCTTTGCCAGCATCTCTGCTCTTTTTACGAAGAGTTTTTACAGCACTACGAACGTTCAACTCGCCCTTTGCTCCCAGGAACGTTATTTCTTTGAAATAGGGGAGAATCCAAACCTTATGCAAGTCAGCCTGCGCCTCGCTGCTGACGCCAGTCCCTCCTGAGCTGGGCCCAGAGGATGCTTTTCATTTCCAAATTCCTACCTCGTGTTAACAACGAAACCTCCCGTTGAAGCTGAAGACAAGAGGAGCATCTCACCAGGTGGGTCAGCACTTTCCCTCATGCTGAAAATCACGTTTCACCTCACTTTACTGCATTTATTGAGGCATTTATTTTCCCTAACGCATGCTACGCTTTACATTTTACAGCGCCAGATACTGTAAAAACTGTTTACTTCAGTTGAAAACGCAGCCCAACTAAAACAGACAAAAGGAATATCTCATTATTTACTGGTAGCTAGAGAAGGTCCATTCACTTTGCAAAGCAGCTGGCTGCAGAAAAGCATGTATTAAAAAAAAAAAAGAAAACCAAACAAAAAACCAAAACCCAAACTCATTTATCGAAGCTTTGCAGCTATTATTTTGTATTTTTTTCCCTAGCCACACAAATCTGATTAATTTTTTTTATTTACAGTATGTTCCCCCATCCCAGGTCACCCCAAATTGCTCAGTGACTACACACAGAAAGAGAGAAAGGGGGGAAAAAAAAAAGGGAGCAGCTGCTCTCCAGAGAAATCCCGACACAGCTCACGTGAAGAATTTCATATCTGTCAGGCAACCCAGCTCAATAAACAACAAATTCATCCGGCTCGCCTCTGCTGCCTGGCAATATGTGCACTCAGTCACCACATTTTTCCCCTCCTCCTTACTCCTGCAAGTAATAAAGGTGGCAGCTTTTTGTTCCACTCACCGGGAGAGCTGCCAGCTAAATAAAACACTGTCATAAAAAAAAATTCAGCCTGAGGATCCTTGTTTTCATCTGTGCCATTGGTTACAGGGCACCTCCACCCAACGCCCAGCTCTGGCCAAAGAGGCAGCTGACAGCTCCGAGTCTGGGCGTCATATCCAACCTGCTCTACTCAACCGCTACTCAGCGCATCCTCATAGCAAACCACCTCTTACTCTTGCTGCCTGCTCGTAGTGCTCACTCACTTAATGGGTCAACCCAAAGTCTCACAAAGAGATGGAAAAATCCCATTAACTCCGATGGTTTAGCGTCAGACCGTATTTTCTCAAAATAGCCTCATTTTATAACAACGATAGAACAGGAGAATAAATGAGCTGATCTGGACCACAGTGACCCAGAGGTAAAGATGCCACCCAGGAGCTCGGGAGCTCCTGGTCCCAGCCCCAAACCCCAGTCAGCTGGAGAGCTGTAGCACTGCTGCTGCATCAGACATCGTAACATCTTTGTTCACATCACACCTCGAGCGGACTGGGGTAAAAGCAGTGTGTGTTCAGCATTTACTAAGGCAGAGAAGAAAAAAAAATATCTTAAAGAAATATTTTTTTAAATATATTATGAATGGGGAATTTCAAACTGGCTGGCTACAAGGGGAATGGAAAGCCAAAATCAGGATGGGATTTTTTTTTTCACTAGACCTTATTAGGAAAAAGGGTTATATATAACTCTTTAGAACTCCCTGCTCCCCCCCATCCAAACCCAAAGCCGCTGGCACGACACCATGAACCTCCTCTGCTGTCAGGACGTGAACTCTGATGTCACAAATTCAAGATTACTACATCACTGGCCAAGCTGAAGTCTATGAAAAAGCCACAATCTCCACTATTCCCAGCCATTCTTATCTGTTACATTAATTAACACCCAACAGGAGGAAGACGAGGGAACAGAACCAACATGATTGTTCCCTCACTGGATTACTATCCATTTTTTGTGCATTGTGGGCTGAAGATCTTCCTCCCTGATCTCACCATCCCTTGGGAGCCAGGTTCTCGGGAGGGATGGGGAGAGCAAAGTGAGCCCAGAGTCACCAGCTACTGCACATGAGAAACAATCCCCTGCTCCAGTTAGCCCAGAAAAGCTCAGTCCCCTCCGCCACGCCCAGAGAGGGGACCTGGGGTTTGTTTAGGTTTTCCCCCTCCCATGTTCCTCTTTCTATGGTGACAAACCTGAAATATCCACAGCCCAGTCACCCACAAACTACCGAGGAGAAACGCAGCAGCACATAATATTACTTATTAACAGCATCACCCCGGCATTATTTATTTAAAGGTGCTGCAGGTGGGACCTGTGAGAGCGGATCGGGGCGGGGAGGGTCCCCGCCAGCCCCGGGAGGTGATGTCCCCCCGTGGCACCGGGGCATCCCCTCTGTCCCAGGGGCTCTGCGGGCTCACACCTCCCAGCACGCATTTTCCAGCCTCATAATTCACACACACAAACATATACACATGCAGATATATCCCCCCACCTCACCCCCAAAACAAGGGTGGGATTATTTGGGCACTGGCTCGAAGAGTCCTCAAAAACCCTACAAACCGTGCGTGGCATTAACAACGCGATGGGACATGGGGGCATACACGGCCGAGAAAACCTTGCCCTGCCCTGTGCAGTTAAGTTTGGCATCGATTGTGGCAATAAGGACCTTATTCGAGCCCTTCCAAGTGCTTTCATGTGAAACATACTGTCCCCCAAGGACATCCCCGGCGCAGGACCGACAGATGACAGCGATGCCTCCCCCTTTCTTCTCTATAGGCTTTAAAGTTTTTTGTCCCAGTGCCCTGCAAGCCTCGTGCCAGTTAGAGACACGTTGGCAGCTACGGAGCCAATTTAATTGCTGCCATCAACTTGTTCCCAGACAAATGAATTCATTCATGATACACAGACGCTGTGAACATATAAAATATCCCGGAGTTCGCACAAAGCCGTCGGTGGCTCCAGAGTAGGGTGGCGGGTGCTGCTGTTTTTCAAATGACGAGTTTCTAGGGCTGAGCACAGATTTCCCATGGGGTATTTGCACGGTGGGGGTTCCTACATGAAAGCGTTCAGGCAAAGGGCCTGCTTTTCTCCACGGCTTGCTGCTCCACCCTCGAAGCACAACCCCCAAAAACAAAACAAAAGGATAAAAAACAATTTTGATGAAGTCAGAAGATTTTGCAGTAATAAAATCTGTTCCTACATTTCCTTTGATGGATATGAACCGGAGCTCTGCATTCACCCCACTGTAAAACCACCATCCATCTCCAAATACAGTTTCATTGCTTATTTGCATTACGGGACCATCAGTCCATGAGGAAGCTCTCCGCTGCCTCTCCTTCCAGCTGCAGACCTGCAAAATGTGACCCTCAGGCTACCACAGACCTGAGTTTCAGCAGGAAAATATTTGCACCCACACTACTCCAACACAGACGTGATCTTCAGAAACTTCAAGCTGGTGAAGGGTCTGGAGGGTTTGACCTATGAGGAACAGCTGAGGGAGCTGGGGGTGTTTAGCCTGGAGAAGAGGAGGCTCAGAGGTGACCTTAGTGCAGTCTACAACTACCTGAAGGGAGGTTGTAGTGAAGTGGAAGTCTGCCTCTTCTCCCAGGCAACTAGTGATAGGACAAGAGGACACAGCCTCAAGCTTCACCAGGGGAGGTTCAGGTTGGACATTAGCAAGCATTTCTTCTCAGCAAGGGTCATTAGCCATTGGAAGGGACTGCCCAGGGAGGTGGTGGAGTCACCATCTCTGGAGGGGTTTAAGAAAAGACTGGACATGGCACTTAGTGCCCTGGTCTAGTTGCCATGGTGGTGTCAGGGCAATGGTTGGACTCGATGCTCCCAGAGGGCTCTTCCAACCTCATTGACTCTGTGATTCTGTGATCTTTCATCCTTTGTTCAGTGATGCCATTGCAGGGAGTTAGCACAGATACAGCCTTCCCTGCCAACACACGGGTGCCCGAGCACGGGGGAGAGGGGATATTCCTCTTTTCCCCCCTCTATGCTTCCTTTGCAGTCCAACCACAGCAATCCAGTGCATTTGGGATGCAGCATGGTCTCATTATGAATATAACAGCATACATGCTAAAACATAATCTCTGCAGGTGCAGGATGCTGGTTGCATTGCATAAAACTTGGTATGGAGAGTTAGCTTCATTTACTGGAGGTGGGAGCAGAGGTTTGTACAGCAAAGGGAAAAAAGAAAGAGAAAACCCTTAAAAACGAGCATGCGATGTATTAGCTCAAATCCCACCAGCTCCTGCATTTCAAGCAGACAGAGGTTTCTTCCTTTCAGATTCTAATAATGTCACAGCTACTTAAAATCCAACTTCCAGGTGGGGTTTTTATATGAAACAAGTACTGCTCGGTATTCCTAATAATCCCTTAATTTGAGTTCGGGTCCGTTCCCTGCTGCTGCGAGCAGGAGGGTGTAGCTGCACGTTTATGCAGAAGTACTGGGATGCTGCCACTGTTTAGATTAGAGCCCTACTGGGAGGTTTCTCCTGGAAACACCCCATATATGGATTTCACGAGGAGAACAAAAAGCAAGAAGGGAGCAGGATTTTGGACTCGGCAGCCACAAGCATCCCTGTCATCGCTGCTGGGGTCTGCTGCCCAGGGGTGTCCTGGTGGGCTCCCAGCAGAGGAGAGCCTGCGAGGTCCAGCTCGCTGGAACAGGGCATTGGGGACAACAGCCAAGGAAGAAGCAGGAGAGAAATTAGGGTAAATTCTCTGCTATTTTCTAGGAAATCTCTCCTGTGATGCCTCAGTGTCCTGACCAAGTCAGAGGTGAGATCAGGCACCTGCTGCCAGCAGAGGATGATGGAGCTGGAAGCAACCCCATAAGTGCTACTGGAAATCACGGAATCATAGAATGACAGACTGGTTTGGGTTGGAAGGGACCTTAAAGATCATCTAGTTCCAACCCCCCTGCCACAGGCAGGGACACCTTCCACCAGACCAGTTTGCAAGACCAGGAAGAGTCAGAGGGTACAAGTAGGGTTGAAAAGATGCCCTTCCTCTCCTCCCACATGGTCATTTGATTACTTAACAGTTCAGCGCAATAAAATATGTGGAGATCGCGCCACAAGTTCGATGACATTACCTAAATCTCCTTTTCTTGCCACTCTTACTCTGCCCGATGGAAGGAAACACTGTTCCCTCTGATAAAAACCTGTCACCTGATTCCCAAACACTGAGTTTGCTCTTAAAAGTCAAGAGCTGCGGTTCCCTGGACTGCCATTAAGTGGTTGATCTCCCCTCTCTTCTCCTGCATTGCTCTGGGTCAGATCTTCGAAAGGAAAAGTCAACATTTGCCACTCTGTTTTTTAAAGCAACCCTTCCACGTACAAACAGAAATTGCCCTTTTTAATGTGTCATTCACTTGAAAAGAGCACGAACAGGAGTGGATAAACTCCCCTATTCGCATGGTCCAGGGCCACATCCTGCACTGCAAATCCATAGCACATCTCCACCACTATGGAAAGACCCACTTTGCGAAGCCTCCAGATCCTCAGCTCAAGCAGAGACATCTCTGGCTGATGTTATTTGCTTTGGCAGAACATTGTTTAATATCTATTACCCAACTCGCCCTAAGACCGAGCCTGTTTCACATTCCTGCCAAAAACAGACTCGACATTGAATTGTCTGATTAGGTCAAATACTTTCGAGTACTTGGGCTCATGGTGGTTCCTCAGCCCACCAGAGGAAAACAAGAAAAGCCCAAACAATGCCAGGCAAGGCCCATTCTGAGCAGAAACACAGTGATTTTCACTAATTAGACCTCTGTAATTGCCTTTCTGAGGCAGCAGAGTAGGAGAAACAAGGATGCATCTGCTCATCTTAAATGACATCAGGGCCAAGCCACCAAAAACCACCTCAGAGGTCCCACGTCCTCGAACGCAGACAAAGTGCAGATGGCGCGTGGGCAGGAGGTCTTGCATGGGCAACCCTTGCTGTTGGTTCCTTGGTTCCTTGGCAAAGGAACTGACGCACCAGCCAAGAGGCTCTGCCCCGCAGCCTGCTCAAAGCACGGGGCTTTCAGAGCATGACGCCTCCCTCTAGAGAAGTCACACCACGGCCTGCGTCAGTACTAATGGTTTCTGCCCCGGTGCCAATCGCATTCCGATAACAGGCTGCTGAAATACCAAAGTTTTCTAAATCTTTGCTTTATCCCCGCTCCCCGCTTGAACTATAAATAGCCCTGGCATTTGCAGTGGTACAGCCTGCCTTGTTGAAATTTGATTTAAAAGTAAAATTGGCCGGACTCCTTGTTAAACTATCATTGTTATTCATCTTTACAGATGTCCTCCCCTCTAAACACTGTCTAAACTTGAAGCTAAGAGCAGAGACGCAGAGTGAAGTTGTTAGAAAAGATTTTCTGACAAACCTCAGGCACACGGGAGGGTTCGGTGCATTTTTCACCTTCCGTAGGAGAAAGCCTGGACATCTCCATGCTCTTTACAAACTCTCGCCATAGCCAGTCCTGCTGCTCCCTGCACAACCTCTGCTGCAGCTCAGAATCACAGAATCAATCAGGTTGGAAGAGCCCTCTGGGATCATCGAGTCCAACCATTGCCCTGACACCACCATGGCAACTAGACCAGGGCACTAAGTGCCATGTCCAGGCTTTTCTTAAACCCCTCCAGAGATGGTGACTCCACCACCTCCCTGGGCAGCCCCTTCCAATGGCTAATGACCCTTGCTGAGAAGAAATGCTTCCTCATGTCCAACCTGAACCTCCTCTGGCGAAGCTTGAGGCTGTGTCCTCTTGTCCTGTCGCTAGTTGCCTGGGAGAAGCTCGCTACCTTGCATGGAGGGAAAGGACAAGGTTTGTGCACAGACACGTGGCTTTATTAGAGATTTATCAGATTTTGGAGGAATTTTACTGAAGGGGGGGGGGGAAATCAGACTTTGATTAGAGTTCTTTTTACTTTGAAAGCTTTCTCCCCCCTGCTGCCGCAGCTAACAGCCAGCTTTAAGCAGAGGTATTTGGGCACCTCACAGAAGCTTTCCCAGCGCAGGGCTCACTATTAAACTCTTTTTCAGTCTCTACAAGCCGTTAACGCTGCCCCTTTACTCCCAGCACTCCCCACACTTGCAGGTGAATCCGTGGCGTTACTATTTCCTTGCCAAGTTATTTAACAGCGAGCACAAACCAGCACAACCGTGGTTGGGTGCGTGGGTGACGTGGCTCGACCCTGCGGTGGCTCTTCGAGTGTCCCCAGCACCCACAGCCAGGTGGGCACCGCGTCAGCCGCCCGTGGGGCTCGGGCTGGTTGCGAGTACATCTATGGATCCTGTTTCAACATCCCCCTCTTCCCCAAACACACAACCACGAACAAGAGCACCCATTCATGCGTCTTTCTCAGCAAACAAAACAAAAAAAATCACCCGGGTTTCTGGCGGAGTTTATTAGCGGCGGAGTTTATTATTGCTCCTGCTGCTGTGACACGGTGAAGCTCCCCAGACTCCATCTCTAGGCCGGGTAACCTTCCCTCGCAGAGGGAAAACCTCGGGCTGGTGATTAATGCCTGCGCCTGGGACTGCAGAGCGCAGCTCCGCTCCCTGCACCGCCGCTCGCGACCTCAGATAAATCACTAACTCTCTCAAGCCTCCGACCTGCCAAGGAAGGACAGCAGGACTCCCCCTCCCCAGGGCGCTGGGAAGATAAATACATTAAAAATTGTGAGATATGGTGTCAGTGGGGATTATATAAACAGCTCTTGGGCTCTCTTCTGCTCCAAACTTGACCTTACACACAGAGTAACTGCAGTCAGCGCTTGTTGTTACTGACACAGCGGGAGCTGAATGCATTTATTTTAAAGGACTTTCCGGGCTTTAAATTGCAGCCTCTGTTCCTCACGTACGTCAAAGCCACCTCGCTCGGTTGGAGGGGATAAGTGGCATCACTGAAAGCACACACACGCCCTTCCTTTGCCTGTACGTCAGCACTTACTGTACCTTGCTCTACACACGAGCGCACGCACAGGTACCAACCTGCATGCAAACATCCAACCGTCTGTGCCTCAGCTCCTATCTGATCAATACGAAAAGATTACAGACATCAACTGCCTTATTCCAGCAGTCTCCTGAATTAAAAACCCAGAAATCTCATACCTGTCACTCAGGCTGTGATTATTTTTTTTAATACCATGGTGCACAAATCTTACTCAATTAATTTTAAAGATTAGCTCCAATAGAGTATTTGTATATTATATAAATTTCTATAATTTATATACACATAGAACATATGTATATATAATGTATGTATATATATATTTTATATATTAAAGTCTCTGCCCAGCGAAATATTTTATTATTTTTATTAAAATCTCTGCCAACAAACCTAGCGTGTTTCTGCGCATGCTCAAAGTTTTGGGGAGACCAAGGATGCTGCCGGGTCCCACAGGGACCCACTCAGATGGCAACTGCGGGCTACTGGCAGCACCCATTGATTCCTGAGCTGCACCACCAGTGCCACGTGCTTGCAGGACATGATCTGGAGGCAGCAATCAAAACCAGATGCAGCCCTGACCAACAGCCTTGTGACAGGACCATTCTCGGCGCTGAATACTTGTCTGCCACCACACAGTGGAAGACAATGGAAGGAAAAGATCAGATAAAAAGTGGTTTCATTTTTATAAGGCATTCACCAGCCAATTCACGTTTGGGATCAGGTGTTAATTGCTGCTCTAAGTGTCTTCCGTGGACGGTGCCAGCGCAAATATTGCAAACGTCACGTTATTTTTGTTTAGCGGGTGAAACGTGCTCCAGTCTTGTCGCAGGAACCCAGCAGAGCTACTCTGCCACCGGACTTGCCAAGAGAAAAGAAAAAAAAACCCCACTGTATTTAGAAACCATTAAGCACCGAGGACTAAAATGACACGTCAGGAAAGGCAGCTCAAAGGACTTCAAGGAAAGGTGTTCACAGAAGAGGTGCACAAAGTTCAGCCCTGCTTCTAAAGCAAAGGGAAGAGGGTGGAAATGACCCGCATTGCTCTTTCCAAGCATCTCTGCCTCCCTCCCACTAATTATTTCAGACATGGCATGGCCCAGCAAGGCTGGTCAGGGCTTTGGTGGAGCAGCAACAGGCATGGAGCACTGAACCATGTGCTAAGGGAACCTCCTGGACACCATCCAGGTCAACGCACACTGCAGCTCACCAACTGAAAGTGCAAACCACAGACCAGGATTCAGCTAGTTCTGTATTGCAGGGACACAGTAAAGAAAGAAGAAAGTCCTGTTTCTTTGATGTTTCACATCAAATACATACCTTGTTCTCCAGATATTTCCTATAGCCCTGTCCCACCAGAAATAGCATGGTGACCTGCTTCTTCCCACAGTCCACGGATATAAATCAGGTCAGATTATTCCACAGGGGTTTTGGAGGGGAAAGGAGGACCCCACAAAAAGCTCGTCACAGCAAAGGTTTGGGTTGAACATCTCCTCTAGCTCAGCTGTGCTTAGCGTAGAGCAGGTAACTCGGGTCACGCAGATCAACCAAATCATCCACACCAAACCCTGGCAGCAGCGAGAGGACCAACTCCAACCCCGGCTGCAGGAGGGGAGTGAGGGTAAATGACCGAATTGCTCCACCAACCCTCTGGAGCATCCAAAGCATTTTCTCCAGCAGAGTGGAAATACTCAGGAACTGGCCTAGATAGACCCACCTGGGGCCACTGCAACACGTGGCCACCCTTTCGGGCTCCCTTCACCTGGCACAGGACCCGTTCTGGAGGATGAAGGACATCCCAGGCATCCCCATCCCCTAAACCACGGCAGCTCGTGCTTTTAGGTCTGAAAGAGGTATGACCAGCCCCCATGTATCACCCAAAATAGCCAAGATACAGATGACTACACAACTCCAGTTTCAATTATGCAGCTTTCAGTCCAGAATTATGGACAAGAAACACAACTTCTAGAGCTCTTTTAGATCTACAGAGCAGGAGATCCCAGACCAGCAGCTGATAACCTCATGCAAGAGGAAAGCAGAGGAGAGAAACACTCTGACCTCCTCCACCTAGACCTATCCTTGTTCTTAATTATTCTTAGGTCAAAAATCCCCAAACTCATATAAAAGCAGAAAAAAATGGAATTTTATCCTCAAGTCTGAATTATTACTCAAAAGAAATGGACTTCCCCCAGCCTAAAATTGCTGCCAGCAGAGCCCAGGAAGAACACTCCTAGCCAGTGTAGCAATAAAGCAATATTAAAAAACAAATTACTGCACTGTTTTACTGCGGAGGGGTTTTCCCACGCCTCAGAAAAGCTGGTTGGATTTTCAGAGATGACGTTTTGTCAGCCGGGAGGGAACCGCGGGGATCGCTTTGCTCACTGCTGCACACAACTGCACAACTCACCGTATTATTTTTAATTAAAAAAGGGAAGCTGGGATTTAGCTGCCTACTTTACCACCAGATCAAGTCTGGATTTCGAGCTAAAGGAGGTTAAAAAAAATAAATAAAAACAGTATTTGACAGAACAAGAAAAAAACAAAGAAGAAAGCAACATTTGAGGTTTTCTTGCTTATCCAAGGCCACCCCAAAGCTGTTCTCTGCTCTGTATTTCTTACCCATCAGAAATACGCTCACACACTGAGATGTGATCAGGTTGGTGCGTTTGGCAAAGCCATCACCCCCCTCGATCCCACCTTGTCTCACAACCTCTCCATAACCCAGACTGGTTCAAAATGTTTCCAGGAATCAGCTCTTCCCTTGTCCCTGTGGTGGACCATGGGCAGCTCGTGCTGCGTTCCTCTCAGCATCTCCTCTGAGCAATTTCTCTTCCCTTAATCCCATTTACATCCTCTCTTGTCACTGTATTTATTTCTCTTAAAGGTTCAGCATCGACTCCCTCGTGACAACGTGCCTCAATCTCAGTCACTCGCTGAGGCTCCGTAGATCAGTTTTAATTTTTCCATTAAAAGACGTAAGGTGTTTTCATGAGCGCAAAATTTAATTAATTAATATGACACAGGAGACCACAGAACGTGCTGGATCTGCTCCTGATCACCAGCATCAGCTGGGCAGAAAGGAGAGGGGTGACCCAGTGCAACCGAGACAGAATTTGCTCTGTTGTTTCTCTCACGCCCACGCAGATACTTTTAATTATCTCCACGGAGCTTAAAAAGAGTAATTTGTGCGGCCCTGTATGTATGCCAAGCTGATCCTTTTATTCCAACATAAATCTTTCATGCTTGCTACACAGGAGAACGTATCTGCCAATCATAAAAATTCATGAACCAAAAAAGAGAAAAAAAAAGAAAAAACCCAGATCTGTCAATTAAATTAATGCACTGAAAAAAAAAAAAAAGGGGGCAACTGATTCTGTCACAAAATACAACCAATGCAAAAGCCTTTTGATAGTCCAGATCAACACCTACAGAGGGCTGGAGGCGACCCAAGACATTTTGAGTTGGTACCTACGTGTAAGGGCGAGCAGCGTTCGCTTTGGCACGTGGAACAACATCAAGTGATCTCAACCACCGTTAATTTATTGACGGGAATCAATGATGCTGCAACAGATTATACACCGCTGTCACGCTCACGTGCCACCGCTGCGCCGCAAACGGAGCGGCATCCTCCGATGGTCAGGGGCTGCTGGAAATATCATCCCTGCTAACGGCAGCGGCTGCATTCCTCTGAGTTTTGGGGGGGTTTTTTTGCCTCCTTTTAGGGGGTAAAAGCAGCCTTTTCCATGACGCACCGTGTCCCGTGCGAGCCTGGCCGGTTCGCTCGCTCCCAAATTAGCAGGAGAGGGAAATCTGAATCCTTTGCAGCCCGTTAAGTTTGTGGAAGGGTTTATATAGGATGCGATGCCTGTGATGGGAGGGGACTGCGCTGGGGGGGGAGCCAGGAAGCTACGGCGAGTCCTCTGTTTTTTTAAGGATTTGTAATTTTTGATCCTTGGGTAAGGACGCTGGGAGAAGGACGGGGCAAGGAGGAATTTCGAGATAAAAAAAAATTAAAATGAAGTCACGGGGAAAGAACAAATCTAATAAAAATATTCAGCGTATGCTCCTTTTGTATTTACAGACTGCTTTTTGAGCCATTCTTATTTTTAATTCAGAATCCGTGCAACTCTGGGGAAAAAAAGCTTTAAAAAAACCCCCACACTGAATGCAATCACCCTGGGGAAAAAGAAGAGGGATTAGAGCCTAGAAGGACACGGATATGGATTATTTCTTACTTTTTCAAAAGGAAAATAAATCATCCTATTACCTTAGAGCAAGATCAATGCAATGAGGCTCCCAAAGGCCTGGGGGGTCTGGCACCGATGGTTGCAGGAGGGGAGGAGGGCGCAGATATGTGGGGCCATGGTCCCTCCACGGCTCCTTCCTACAAACCCAGGAGCATCCTTGGGATGGGACGGACCAGCTCCCCACAGCAGCCCAGGGAAAGCCCAGCACGCAGAGGAGCGCAATGTGCTGCCAGAAAGTTAAAACCACATTTTTAAAAAAAATTCTTTTAAATTTTAAAAAAAAAAAGGTTTATTTTCCTAATTAGATGCAAAAAAAAAATCGAACAATGGGTAATTAGCATGTGGAACAGCAAAGCTGCAATTTAGGCATCTCGAAGGAGCGAGCGTAACAAGTGGCGGGTCCACCCCAGCGCCGTGTGCCTCAGCATATATTTATTTTCCCTCTTGCTTTGATCTCGCTCGTTGGGAGGATATCAGCTACAAAACTGGAACAACTGAGCGCAGCAAAAACACGAAGCGGAGATCAGCTGCTCCGTTTAACGTCTCCCCCTCCCAGCCTCCCCCCGAACCCCCCTTCCCTGCCCCCCGAGACCGAGCGAAGAGGCAAAACCCAACGTGGGGATCACAAGGTCTGGTTGGTTCTGGCAGCCGCCGCCGCCCCGACTACAGCGAGATGTTTTACAAAGTAAATGTTGAGCGATAAATAATGAATCAGAGACGGGGCTGGAGTAAATAGATTTATACCCTCAGCACCAGTGAGCTCGACAAGACGCGGCGTCGGAGAAGGCCGGAGCACTCAATAATTAGCACTTAGGGCCCAAACCCAGAGGGAAACCCCGAACTGGTTAATCCCTCCATAATCCACCTTAATCCAGTGGGAACCTTTGGGTCATGTCCGGGCCATGAGAGGTTCCTGACTGCTCTTTGCTAGAAAAAAATCAGTTCTTAATTGCAGCAAGGTATTAAACTGTGGGGTGTCCCCTGACACCCTCAGATGAGGGTTACTCCACCCCAATTTCACTGCAGAAATTGCTGAAAAGGGCACAAATACGAGGCTAAAAGCCCCTGACCTGGCATTATGGGCAGGGGGAGCACCAGATCTTTGCCATTCAGCGGAGGCCCCGCCGTACCCCTGGCACCTACCAAGGAGGCCGGGGTCTCCAGCTTGGGTGAGACATCTCAGAAGAACAAGTCTTTGCCTGAGAACTTGATACAGACCAGAAAAATCCCCAAGAAAATCCACACAAAGCCAGGACCGAGATGAGTGAAGGGGCACAGAAACAAAATTAAAAGGCGGCAGGACTCCTGGAAACAAACACCGCTATTTTCTCCCCAAACAAGGGCTCTAAGTTTGACACTCAGAGCCGTGTCAGTCCCAGATCTGTCCAAGTCGAGGTAATGGCTCTTCTCATTCATGAAGCCACTTCTCAAAGCTGCTGCTGGTTGAAAACATGGGGAAAACTTTGGGATGGTGCAACGCTGGCTTTGCAGTGCCTGATCACGTAGTCCTACACACGCTGCTGAGCACGCCCGGGTTCCTGCGTCCCAAGGGACCCCCGTTAGACATGTGAGGAAACGCTCAGCGAGAAGGTGACCTGCACTTCCCATATCACAGAAACACCTACATCGAGGTACGGATGCGAAACAAGCAACACCCAGTTGCTGCACAGATACACAACGGACTCTGTTTTTTCAGCCTGAACCTTCCTGAATCACCACAGAGCTCAGGGTTTCATCCTCCATCCCATCATCCTCACCCCCTTTTCACTGGGGTCCATGGTGAACACCCAGGGTGCAACTATGGAGTTATGAAACCCAAGAGGGTTTGGTGGCAGCAGACACAGATGTCCTCCTCCAACACCTCCAAGAGCAGGCTGGTGGCTTTCCTCCAGTGGGGCTTCCCCCTCCCCTGCACACACTAAACAGGAACAAGCCCCTCATTTCCATCACAATAATATGGCCAAAAATAAAGCTCCCAAGCATTGCACATGCCATTACTGACCAATCAATGCTATTGATTAAATTATAAGGGAAACCAGCAGGACAAAGAGGCAGCAGGAACTGCTAATCTCATTTTGAAGCGAGCTATAAAACATTACCACCTTTTTTTTTTGTTGCTTCTGAGCACACCAATGGCTTCCTCTCTCTTCCGCTGGCCAACCCTGCGCAGTCAAATTGGGTAATAACTTGCTGTCAAAAATTAAGGAAGAGAGAATATTTTTCTCCCTTGACTCAAGGAGATGTCGCATCAGGACGCAAATGCTGGGGAAAGACGCAGCAGCTACGAGCACCGTGGAGCAGACAGTGCACTGGGAAAACCTCACGAGTCTCCTGGGAACCAGGACAGGACAAGCAGTGCTCAGAGACATCAAAGGTCAACAGCCGGCCTCAGGGCAAAAGACCACAGTACGTCAAGAGCATGTAAAAGAGTTAAGCGGAAGAGTTAAGCTAAAAAATTATGATAATAAAAAAAAAAAGCTGGTGTCACAAGCAGGCTCCTGCTTTCACAGCGCTCTTCCACAGCTGGAATCGCCATCCTGTTCGGCATCGTTCCCGACAGCTCTCGCGAGCCTGCGACTGGGCCAGCAGAAGCTGCTGGCTTAATTATTTGGCTTATTTATCTGCCTTCCCTCTAAAGCAGAGGACTGGAAAGCCACCATCTTCCTGCAATCCCTGGGACAACCTCAGGAGCGCAGAGCCACCTCCAGCAGCACGTGGCCACAGGACCAGCAGGAGCCTGGCAGGCACTGGGATTTCAAAGGAACCCAGCCAATTATCATAATTTTATGGGAATAACCTTTTTTTTGAGCTTTTTCTTTGTAACTTCTGAAGTCAGATGTCTGTCTAGAAACCAGCTTGCTTTCCTTTTTCAAAGAGCTCCAGTCCACATAGATTTATTCACCCAAAAACGCACGCAGACCAGGCTAAGCCAGAAAGCCAAAGATGCAAAGGAACACCTTGACATCTTAATGGCTCCAGGTTGGGAGGTTTTCACGGGGTTAGCTTTTGGGAGGTGGGAGAGATTGAGACTTTGGGGATTTTTAGGTTATAATTTTGAAGCCAGTTTCATGATTTTGGTCATGAAAGAAATACATGAAACATTTACAAGTCTCTTTAAATGGGAAAGCTTTAAATTCAGCATAATGTTTAGTAGCTTTCGTTTTCCTTTTCTCTTCCTACTGATTGTAATAAAAGCAGATGGCTCAACCAGCCCTGGACCCTACCATGCTCAGCGGCTGGTCCCCACGCCTGGGCATCCTGCTGCAACATCTGGGCTGCCCCCAAAAGCCAGACGAACAGCCACACTCATTAGTGTTAGTTGGGGTGAAGGTCTGCATAAAATTAACAGTTCATGAAAATATTTCTGTTGAAATTTGGTTTTATGGTTTCTCTCATTAAACAACAAACGCTGGTTCTGTAATACAAGGATGTGCTGCTAATTCAAACACTGGCCGCACAGAAATTTGTTGAAGGATTTTCTAGTTAGTTTTGTTTGATTAGAGAAAGTACAACACAAAAATCAATTTATGAAGTCCATTAACAGGTTTGCCCCCATCAAGGAACAAAAAGCTCCATCCACATCCTTCCTCTCACCCGTTCAGCACTATCAAATGTGAAATGAAAGACTGAAACACCCTCAGCATTTAAATGTTCTCTCAAATACATGCAAAGTCCCTTTTTAATTATATTTTCCGCATTTTGGAGACAGGCTTTGCGTTCCAACTCATTCATATGTTTTGACAGAAGTCGAGCTGAAAAACTTGTAAAAACTGGATCATGCCAATCAAAATCATCCCTAGTAAAGCCGCTGACCCACAAACTGAATCGGGCTTATCTGTAGGAGGTTCGTTCTTCCAGGATAAGGAACTGAAAATCCCCATTGATTAGGGGCCAGATCACCACATGTGCGTTGAGATCCCCGTGGGGATCTCAGCCCTCCCAAGGCTCAGCCATGGTTTATTCCACAAAAGCCCACCATCAGGACCCTGTGTGCCCGTTGACTGTCTGTCTGTCCTTCCCAGCCACCCTCTCTGCTTGGCCACTGCCTCCCATCCTTGCCCAGCGCCATCCCTCAGGATGCTCTTGCCTTCCATCAGGACATGGTGCACTGCCTTTCAGCTTCTCCCAGCCATACGTACCAGCCCTTTGGGTCACCACTCAGCTCAGTGTCACTCATTTTCTCCTGCCCTTGGCTTTCACCTCCCAGAG
This sequence comes from Nyctibius grandis, assembly GCF_013368605.1. Taxonomy (NCBI): domain Eukaryota; kingdom Metazoa; phylum Chordata; class Aves; order Nyctibiiformes; family Nyctibiidae; genus Nyctibius; species Nyctibius grandis. The sequence continues at coordinate 97,582,153 of NC_090695.1, forward strand.
CCAGACTTCTCCCTCTCCAACAAGTCATGTCTGCTTCAGGAGAGCTCTGAGCTCTCAAATACCTTCCCCAAGTGCCACGTCCAGATGTCACCTCTGCAGCAACCAGATTTTGCAGAGGAGGAGACGACACAGCATTGCCCACCTGGCATGGACTTGTCAGTGCAATCAATAAAGCTCTGGAGACACACATAGCTTTTTTATCATAGGAGCTCCAAGTTTTTTTAGACTCTCATAAAGGATCTAAAATCCAGGAAGAGTTAGGAAGTGATTTCCCCAAGATCATATGGCAAGTCTGCACAAAGGCAGGATTCAAAATTCAAGTCTTTTGACACCCACTGGTCCATTATTTCCAGCACTGAGCCGTGGGAGATTTTTTGTAATCCATCTCCTTTTATCCTCCTCCAGTTTTTGCAGGTCAAAGTAAAATGTTATCAGCTCAGGGTTTAATTTCAAAATTTTTTTTTTAGAGAAAAAAAGCTCTACTGGAAAACAAGGTTGATGGAAATTTTAAAACCCAAAGTAGATGCAAAGAAAAGAAACCACACAGTTCCGTTTTGAGATGTCTGAATTGAAAATCTGGTTATCTTCTGCTTTTCCCCATGCAAACGACTCCGAAGCACCAAGCCCAAGCCACAGCCTCCTCCAGCACTGCCAACCCTCCAGCTTTGCTTTAAACATTTCTACCCGTTTTGCCCCCACAGCTCCACTAGCAATAAAAGCAGATATGAATTCCAGCTGAATTTTGAGTCAATGGTGTTTTGTTAAACACAACCATTTCGTACCATTATTGAAGAAGACACAACGATTGCAATTACTTCAAATTAGGAAAGAAAGGAGTGAAAAGTCCACCAGCTCCATCGACTGTTTCTACAAGGCCTGACGCAAAGCAGTATAATCCAGGCAGAGAGGCAATACATCATCTGGCAGGAGACCATTTGGGCTTCCCAAATACTTCACAAAAAAGGAAATGCAATCAGAATCCGTTCCCGATTCCCAATCTTATGTAAAAGCAACAAAAAATCAAACATCTGGGCTGGTTGCGCGCTGGGATTTGTGTGACATTGTGTAACGTGGGAACAGCACCAAAACTAATCAACAAAATTATCTCCCTGTAAATCACTGCAGTTCAGCTACAATTCTTTTATGTATTCTGTAGCTTTTTCCATTTTTCTTGGCTATCTAGGTTGAATAAGAAACAAATATCTTTGTAATCCAAAGCCGTAGTTACACCAGGGGGACAGAAAACCCCCACACCAGTAGAGACCAACCTGAATCTCCCCACACCACACTGTTGCATTTTTACACGTAAATGATACACTTGGAACATCTCCTTCCAAAAATTGTATGTGCATGCAATGCACATTTAAAAATAAAACAAAAAAAATCCCAACATTAGCATTGACACTGCACCCCATGAATACTAATGGAGCATCTCCCACCGTGGCTCCTTTCACAAGCTCGGTGGGGAAAGGGTGACAGCCCGAGCAGGAGATCCCCGGGAAGAGCCAGGACCTGACCTTGAGAGGGGTTAAGTCACAGTTACTGCTTGAGGGGTTGCAGTCTGCCATTCTGAAGTCAAGAGGAATTTGGGAGGTCTGAAAGTCCTGGTATTGCACTACACACTTCGTCCTCACATGCCTGCAAAGTGAACTCCCCATTAATTGTGGATTAAATACATTTTTTTTTCTATATAAAGGTGTTTCCCCCATGCGCCTTGCCTGAATCCCTGCATAACTCACCCTGGCTGTCTGCAGTGTCTGAACCCGTGGACCAGAGAGATCATTCTTCCTCTGCCAGCTTAAATCAACCCATCAACCTGTCCTCTGCAAAACGCTCAGAGCTTCACCCCAGCAACCGCTGCATCCCACGAGCGGAGTGATGGATAACCCTCCTCTGCAGAACACGTAGGAGATCTGTGGCATTGATCCAAGGGTTGCCCTAGCAAGGACCCAACGCAGCTTTCCAGGGTTTCTCACGGTTTAGGATGGTTGCACTGAAGACTTTAGATTTTTTGGTATTTTCCCAGGGCTCCTTCCCCCAGCCCCAGCGACCAACCTGCTCCCATGGCACGTGGATGGACCTGCCACAGATAACTCTCCCGTGGGGCTTGAGCAAGGGCTGCAGGTGGTATCTAGTTGCCGCAAGACATTAGGAAGCATTTCTTCTCAGCAAGGGTCATTAGCCATTGGAAGGGGTTGCCCAGGGAGGTGGTGGAGTCACCATCTCTGGAGGGGTTTAAGAAAAGCCTGGACATGGCACTTAGTGCCCTGGTCTAGTTGACAGGGTGGTGTCAGGGCAATGGTTGGACTCGATGATCCCAGAGGGCTCTTCCAACCTGGTTGATTCTGTGATTCTGTGGTTGGGCTTAATCAGCCTTGGTCAGGCAAGCAAAGCTTTGCATGCATGGCTTCTTTTGGGTTTATTTGCTGCTTAAGTAATTAAAAATAAATCCCAACCTGAAATTCAGAGTATTACAGTGGGGAGGGAAGGAGGGGAGAGAGAAAAGGTTTTCCAGGAAACCAGCCTGACCCAGACAGACTTTCTGAGCCACCCTCACTTCGCCACAGGAGTTTTGCTGCCGCGTGTGCTCACGAATCTCACGCCGTGTCCCGTGTCACTGCGCTAACTCGGGCAGACAGCCCAAGGACTTGCACAGCTGAGATGTGCAGGAAAGAGGAGGCACTTGGGGGAAGAGGGGAGACGTGCCGCTTGTTTGCTTCTGCTCCAGTTTTGCAGCGTTCCCTGTCATTCCCGCTGCTCTGCTCATCTCGCCGTGACTTTCCGTAGAGGATGGGCACGAATGCAAAGGGACTCTGCAAGAAGAGCTCCAAAAACTACATTAGCTTTAAAAAAAAAAAAAAAAGAAATCTGCCTTTCAATCAAGCCAGCTTGAATACCTAAATAATAAAATCTCCTTTCAAGATGATATGATCAAAAGTGACATAAGAGAAATAAAGTGGGGAGGAAAAATAAAGATTTTTTTTAAACAAAAAAGAGAGAGAGAGAAATGGGTTGTCCTGGCAACTGGCGTACCTTTCCAGAACTCCAAGATTATTGGATGAAATAAATGTTTTCTAATTAAATTCATAAAAGGTGGCATTTATCAGAGGGTGACCACTTAACATTTTGTTGTAGAAATGGTTATTTTCTTGCAACTGAAGGATTTAATAATGGTCTGGCTTTGATCTAAATGCAATACTTACATCCTCTTTTAATTGAACAGAGGATTTTTTTCTTTTTTGTTTTAAACTTTAAACAACAATAGTAAAAATTGTGAATAAAGCCTAAATCAGTCCCTCAGATTAAGAAGAACTGGCTGTGAACAGCCTCTCACATGCAAAGATATAACTCCACTGTAATTACCCTGGATTTATAACACTCTGGCTGAGATGAAATCACACCCACTAAATTGAAATCTGAACCTCACTGAAAACATCAGCATTTCTACCAAGCTTGACAGGCTGGGGACTTCATGCCAATGAGCCAACTGGCAACCTGCAGTCCTGCCCGTCAGCCTCTCATCCAAGGTCAAGGATGGCAGAACTGGAGTGACAGCCTTGGAGAAAGGCTGCCAGATTTAATAAATCTGCCTCAAAGCCGACCTTTCTTCTCCAGGCACTGCCTGGAAGCCAGCAGCAGACTAGTGGGAGCTGCAAACGCAAGGGGAATGGGAACATCACGTTGGCTGGTGTGGTTTTCCATGCAAATTTTGGAGTCCCAGAATAAAAGGAAGAGCAAGAAGCATCAGTCAGGTTGGGTTATCAAACTGTTAAGAAGTAGAAGTCCTACTGCAGATGGGTGAGTACGCTCCGGTCTGCACAGGCACTCCAAGATGGTTCAACCTGCAGCGTGGATGGGTGTTACGAAAAGGCAGTTGCTTGGGAGAGAGCGAACGGCTCCAGCGCATCTCTTAGTCTTTGAACTCCAGGACCTCTTGAGATAAACAGTCTAAATTAAGCAGCAAAACATTCCAGGCTCCCTAGCAAAGCCATTCATTTCGGAGAAGCCCTTGGAAAGCGAGGCGTCTGCCGGAGACGGCCACGGCACACACTGAACTGGAAAGCACTGAAGAGCGCAGGCTAAAGGCAGGTATTTGATGACATTTATCATTCAAAAACAATGAAAAAAAAACTAAGAAGGGAAGTGTGTTTTTAAAAAAACTTCTTTGCAATGTGCAGTTCTGAGGAAGAACGCTGGGAACGACAGAAACCGATCAGTGAGGTGTAACAAGTAACAGGAGTAGACAGGGAGGCAGATGGAGACCTCGCCAGCAGGGACCAGCCCCTTCTCGTTACGGCTACACTGCTGCCATTTGTTATGGCACTGTGTGGAAAGATCAGCAGCAAACATCCAGGAGCAGCGGGGAGGACATCACCCATGTGGTCCTTGCCATGGCCAAGAGATCCTGGGAAGGGAGGGAGCAGGGAGATCACCTCTCCTCCACCCGTTGTGTTTGGTAGGAACATCAGAGCAGATGAGAGGGCTCCAGCAACAGCCCAACGGCTGCCTAATGAGATGAGACAAGATTATTTTAATACTGGAGGAACTCTGCAGAGCAGTAGTTGCCAGGAGAGATGAGCGTGTGGGATGGAGAGAACTGCCTGGTGCACGCCGGGTCAGGAGGCAATGAACAGTCTCCAGGAGAAATGAAGGGGAAGCATTTTTGCCTACAGATCCTCCTCTGAGGTGCCACGGATGCAAATAACCTTTTTCAGAGTGCAGACTAAAGCATTCAAGAGATATAATAACATCTGGTAGCACTGGTGTGAGGGTGAATTCAGACAGGCTGTCAGGTCCCACTCCCTTTGTGGAACATGGGAAGGGCACGTAGCAATGGTCAGTCTGACCACCAAGTCCTCCTCCAAGCTCCATAAACCTGCACCTTCACAGGGACTCTCACAGCTGATGCTCTTCTGAAATAGCTGGTGGAGAAAGGGGCTTTTTCACACAGAGGTGTATCAAAGATGACTATGGGCTTTCCACTGTGGTGGTCTTCTCCTCCACCCTAAAACTGGTGACCTGAACTGGAGATATTTTCAATTCTTAGGGACATCAGCAGGACATCAATCTTCCCTTCTGAGAGGCACATTTTCCAAAGCTCTGGGCATCACGAGAGTGCATGGGACAAAGGTGACAGCCACCCAGCACCTGGAGACAGACATGGCCCAGGCAGTCCCACGGTGCCTTGTATACCATGATACAAGGAAAATAAAGGAGCACTGCTTGCCATGAGCTATACTTGCACCACCCATTTACTGAGCTGAAATAAGACAATAAACAGCACCAAGATGGAGCACGTCTTTCCCATGAGGTGATTTTGTCCGTGTGTCTGTCCACCCTCTAATCACATGTCATTGCATGCAACTATGGTACAACAACTCTTACCTAACCGTTGGGAATCTGGACAGACATGAACAAAGACCGACTTGCCCTGTCGAATGCCGCTCCACCTGCCAGTCACTTGGGGGGTTGCATTTACTTAATTTTCCTTTCCCTGCACCACGGTAAGTTCATGCTGCCAAGAGCCAACCTTCTTTTTCAGATAAACAACATCAACAGCAACATCCTGTATTACAACACATTCCATTTATTTATGATCTCTCAAAGACTCAATTAGCTTCAGTTTACTCATCTGTGAGATGGGTACAGGATCTCATATCTACTTCAGAGTTACCATCAATCACTAGATAAATTATTCATCGTTTTACAAGGTATCATTAGCCATGCTCTTTCATACCTGGGAATACACACACACACGGAAAGCTTTAGATGATCACCATTAATGCTCGATAGCTTTCATCTCAGTGATAGCAACCCTGGGAGAAGTGCCCTCTGCTACCCTGATTTTATTAAGGAGCCAAAGTCCAATCATGGAATAAGGATTTGGGATTTCTCAGCACTACTAGTCCCGTTCTTGCTCTCCCGTAGTACTCTAGCCCTCTTGTGCCTCAGTTCTTCCACCTCAATTCCTGAGGTTTGATTTACTCACACCTACAAAGTGCTACCAAAAAAAAAAATATTCCTGTATGAAAGGTGCTATGAGAGGGAAAAATATCTTAATGCCCAAAGCCCATGATGAGAGGTGACTTGGCTTTAACAGATTAGTCAATACTGCCTGGTGAAAAATAGACCTTCTGATGCATTTCAGTGTCTGCTCTGCCTCGAACAGCAAAAGCACTTAAGTGCTTACGCAGACTGCTGCTCCCTTCGCTGACAATTTACAGCCAGGGCTAGTGGCTGGAAGATAGCTGGCATGAGTAGATAAACCGCCAGGCCCCTAAGATACTAATCATCTATTATACTTTTTTCCATCGCTTGCCAATGAGACGCTGCTGATACAGAGGAGATTTTTGTCCTGTTGCATTCATCCCATAAATTAAAGAAAAAAACACCCTTTTTTTTTTGTTACTGTATGTTACTGGATCTTCTCAATTGCTTCACTTTTGTTCAAACATCAAATTTTCCAGCTTTTAGATGGCTGGAAGACTGTTGATCAGACGTGCCACTCCGAGCTATGCCACGTATGCGACACGGAGGCAAACCTCCGTCAAGGATTGCCATCAGAGCCGTGGTCTCTCCTAATGACTTTGCATTCCATAACGAGCTGGTGGCGCCAGGCTTTGCTGGCTGCTCCGGAGGACAGCGGCTGCCAGGCAATTACACAGAGGCACATTCTCTGTTAATGAAATGCACCTCATTTACCATTGGTACCAGAAAGTTGGGATTAAACAGGAATGCAAACGTGGGGTTTCTTGCCTCTAACTGCCCTTCTCACATACACAGTTTGTATGGGGATGGTGCTGCCTGAACATCAGTCCTAGCACGGATTATTCATCTTGCCACAGTAAATCAAAGACATAATTTTTTTGCAGATAACTCAATCAAGTAGATACGTACACCAATTCAGTCCAGCACGCCGACCACCCAGCAGGATCCAGCTCTCTGTGTCACTCGGGCACCCTCATTTGTCCCCGTTGTCCCTCCCAGAGAAGCCAGCTCCTTGCACCACTGCTTCCCACCACTACAATTAGTCCTTCAGCTAAACCAGCAGCACCAAATCTAGCTGATTTTCAGAGCTGAAAATCCCCTTTAGGTGGTGAGGAGGGTTTTGGGGGTGCCCAGCATGCTGGATACACATGGGACTCAAAAATCGCTCTGTAAGGAGAGCCAGGAAAATCCTGGTAATCAGAACCCTGAACACTTCCAAAAATCTCTCCACGACGAGGTTCAAGTCCTGCTTTTGGCTGCGCTCAGAGATGATGTCCATCTACAAATCAGCAGTGCTCTTGGATGCCGGCAGAGCAGGGAGAGGTACCATTTGCTCCCCGCTTTATTTTCCTCCTTTGCTTTCAGCTGTCTAAAGCAAGGATGGAGAGAGGCTTCTCCCGACTCTGGCAGCATCGGTGTCTGCTTGTGAGAGCTGCTGTGGGAGCCAGGCAATGAGCACTGAAAAAACTGAGCCTCAAAAACCAACAAGAAATGCCGTGTCAGCCCTCTAGCTTGGGCGCAGCTGCCCAGAGCGTGACAATGGGGTCTGTCCCCATGCCACCCACCTCCTGGGCAGCGGGGCCACACGCCTGCAGACACCCACAGAGCAAGCCTGGATCTAAGCTCTTGAATCAATCCACTTTATATCATCAGACAAATAAGTCAGGATCTGAAGCTGAGCAACTTTTGTAGGACAGGGGACGGGGAGCTGAGCGTGGCCCTCGCTCCATAGTACCTCTAAACCCTCCCGGTTCCAGCCAGAGATTTCAGCTCGGGTGTCGCATGGTTTGAGGCACCATTGCAGCATCGTCCTGCTCTGGGCCACAGCAAAGAGGAAAAAAAAAAAACTAAACCCAAAAAACTTGTTTTAAGGGAAAAAAAACCCAACAAACCCCAAACCCAACAACAGGTAATTCCCTAGTGCAACTCATTCAGCTTATGCCCTCTCCCACTGTCCCACTGCCCCTGTGCCAGGCGCTGACCCTGTCCCCCTGCCCTGGGAGCTCCCACCCCGTTTGCAAGGGCTGGAGACAGGCAAAGCGTATTTTAGCTTTTCATTCTCCAACAGCTACACGTGTGTAACCGTTCAGAGCCCCACAGAGAGCCCAAGCCGCCCAGCTAAGCACGCAGCCAGCTCAAAGGGACCACGCCGCCCTCTGAAAAAACACAGGGCTGCAAACTAATTACCTCGTGGCTAATTATCCCACGCTCTGTGACTGGGCCCACCACAAAGAGCTGGGGAGAAATTCCCACGTTTCCCAGGCTTTCCTCCCGAAACGCTCAGCACCGGCTCGCCCCAGCGCAGGGCCAGACAGTGAGTCAGTGGAGGGGAGACGGCGAGGAAGAGGAGGCAGCCGGGAGATAGACTCGACGTGGGAGGCAAAGGTTGCAGCAATGCTGGGCTTTAGGTGAAAAAACTAGCAGAGAGAAAGAGATCAGGTTTGGGATTTTTGGGAAATGTTAAAACTGTTTTTGGGGAAAAAAAGTCTCCAAACTTGCAGGAGGTATAAGAGAAGGGAGTGGAGGTTTGCTAGCCCACGCACACGGTGTAAATCCCCCTGGGCTGACATAACAAGGAGCTTTGCCTGCCCATCCGAGGCGGTGGCCCAGCAGCCAGCCAGGGTACCAGTGACATCCGTTGCCATGGGAACGCTATTACCAGGAAACGTGGCTCAAGGTGGAGAGGAAACCCCAGAGATTCATTAGCAACAGGTTCCCATGGCAACTGTGCCAAACTCATTAATAATTCTCCCTTCCCTCCCCACCCCCCCCCAAAAGAAAACCCAACCCTTCTTTCTGAGCGTGGGTGTGCAAATCCTCCGGGAAGGCTGATCAAAGGGAGGGGAAGATGCGCAGGGGCGCGAGGAGCGGCGCAGTGCTGTCCCCCCCACCTCCCCATCACCCACCTCCCCATCACCCACCTCCCCAGCTTGCCTTTTTAACCCATGATATGAAATAAAAGCAAGCGGTTAGGGTGGACGCACCCCATCTGCAGGGCAGCATCATGCTAAGGGACACGCTGCGGCCTGAGAGCTGCTGCAAAGGATAAAAATAAGATGATTTCTCCGTTAAAACTGATAAAGAGCAAAAAGCAGGTGCAATGTAGCTCCAGCCCGGCCGCTTTCTCCCTCCTGCCCGCCCCAACGGGTGCTGCCGCATCCCCCATGTCCCCTCTATTCATGTCCTGCTGTCAAGACCCACTTTCTGCTTTGCTAAATTTGTTCGCCCCGGATTCGAGACCGCAATTCTCTTCTTGTCCTCAAAACACAGCTGGGCTGCCAAAAGTGTTACTACATGCGAGAGAGGAGCAGAAAGTGGAAAATACGGGCAAAGTCAGAGCAGGGAGAGCGAGACCCAAACTCCAGCGCTGCCTCCTCCCTCCTGGCTTTCCCAGGAAACACCACATGCTCCCTCGCTCCTGAAAAATCACCCATCTGGGCAGGGAACACCCCAGCTTTGAGCTTTTACAGCACTTCGAGGAAATCTCGCTGTATTACGCACGTCCCAGGTCAGGTGTCAGTGAGACAAGTCAGCGCGAGCCTGACTCGGGAGAGGGCAGCGAAGGAGATGCGCACGTTCAGAAGGCTTAGATAAAAACCTAGAAAACCTCTATGTTCTCGGCTGCAACAGCAAATTTCCTGCGAACGAGGAAACACCCACAGTGTAACGCTGCTGGGAGCTGCAAAATGGAAATGGTAAATTATCTAGAGCATCCCCTATGAGCACCTGCAGAATACACGCTATGGGGTGGCCGCCACACAAGAATCCCTGTTTCTTTTAATAAACATTCCCTTTTTTCTAGCTGAGGTGATATTTCTTCATTTACATCCCTTGTTCTCTTTTGTGGACCAACAAATGTTTAAGGGACAGCAATACTTGATCCCTAAAGTATAAATATTCCTGGGAGATGATGTCCCCTTTTATGCCTTAGTGCCTCTTTCACTCCTCAAAACCCCAGGCAGACTCAACACGTGGAGCTTGTGCTGAAAAAGGAGGTTGAAAAACATTTTCCTCACTTTATTTCGCTATGTTCTGCATGAGTTTTCTCCAAATGAGAGCTCTAGCATTACAAAAACTGTCCCAAATCCACAGTTCAAACCAGAGCTAATATCAAACCTGTTCCTATGAGTTTTCCTGTGGATTTCAATGAGAGTGCTCACAGGACAACCAGGTAGTGTTTGTAGTATTAAGTGTTCTGGAGCACTTCTGTAACAATAGCTATTCCTCTCAAAGCCAAATAATATTGAATAAACTGTAATAATAGTATAATAACGGAGCAAGCCTGGGGGAAGAATGTATGGCTTCTATTTTTTCATGTTTGCTTGCTTTACATAAATGAGATATAATCTCTTACGATAAACTAATACGAATATCAAACAAATCAAACCATCTCCATGGTTTTTATCCTCTGCAGTTACAATAAAAAGTCTCAGGCAATATCAACCAAATACATTTCACATGCAAATATTAGATCCCAGCCTACTGCTGCCAAACTTCCAGGAGTGGGTTTATTTCCTATACCTCCAGCCTAATCTCTCAGCTAGATGCCAAAGAGTAAAACTGGTATTTTGGCTGAAAGAGCCTCCTACATCAGAGAAACTCTCAGATAGTGCAGAGTAACACATTTGGGATATATATATATATTTTTTATATATATATATATATATACACATGAGTTCTTTTGTTTACATAAATAGCAAACTGTGTTCAGCACACAAGACTGCTGATATAAGACAGAAATCTGATAAAATCAATAAATATTCAGGTCTACAGATGTTTCTCTCTGCTTGTTAATGTTAGGGCAACGCTTTCTAACTTCTCCCTCTGCGGCCTCTCCTCTGGACAAGGAGATCCCTTTTGGGAACCTCCGTGCTGCAGCAGTGGATGTACATCTAACGCAGATCTGTTACAAGATTCCTAGGTTACAAATAAAATCCTCCAGCATTTTGAAAACCTCTGAACAGCAACAACCATGAGCAAATTAACTGAACAATGATATACTCATAACACAGAAGTACCCCCAAGGCCAAGACACAATAGGATCCTATCACACAAACAGACTAGAAAGCCCTTCCCCCAAAGAGCTCCCAACCTAAAATTACTTGTTATTTCCATTTTAATAAATCCAGCCCCAGATATCATAAAACCTGGCATTATAACTGTTCTTCCTTGTAGCAATTAAACGACAACTGCAAGAAGCTACTTCAGAGCATCTCTATTGCAACTGCTTGGGATGCTGTTAAAGTTCATCATAAGAGAAGGGCTGAAAACAGACAGGAGTCAGCAAATGACCAAGCTGCCAACAGGAAAGCCTTCATCTCGATTTGTTCTTAAATCTGACTTTCTTTTAATTCTGTCTGAGCAGGACGGAGTCTTTTTCCCATCATGTGATGGGTCAAAAATACATTTACTTGTTAGAATGCAAAATTTGGATAGAAGGAGCAAAGGTCAGGGAATATGCTTTCATTATTCACCATAATAAGACTGTGAGACTTGTACAAGAAAGATATTAATAGTGCTCAAGAGGGAGTTGCTTGGCTCGCCGCTGCGGACAGCCCGGCTGGGCTGTATGAAGGCAGGACTGGGGCAAGAGGCCCTGGCTGTGGGTACCCAGGGCCCCCCAACATGGCAAGGGATGCTCTGCACCATGCAGGATGCTCTGCAGAGCAAGAAGCCCCCGGTACCCGGTGGGATCCGACTTGCAGCATCCTTGTTAGGACGCCCTGATCCCTCACAGGGAAACCATGCAAACATGAGACACCCCACTGCTGTAAGTCTTGGAGACAAGGGAGATGACCGTCCCTCTCTCTCCTGTCACACATCCAGTGACAGGCAGCAATGACCCCTCAGGCCTCAATGACACAGCGTTTGCACTTCAGATGATGGCAGAGAAAGGTGAAATACTCCTGTCAATCAAGTCTCCCCATCTCTCTCAGCTCCGATGCGCATGGGTTGTTGAGGCACACAATACCACCTACGAGAACACGTCCTTCAGGAAAAACTGAGGTGTAGAATTGCAAGATGGTTTTAGAAATGCCTACAGCTTTAACCTAAAGTAATTACTCTAATAGTGGTGTTTAACTGGCATAACAAATGAAATCAAAACCAACTTACCCTGGGTAGGATTAGACTAAGGATTTTAAATGCTACTTGTTATGTCCTATTAAATACTGCCGTTGGGTTAATGTAGGCCTTTAGAAATGGGGGTGTTGTAACGCCACCGTGGCCTTGAAGAGCTAAGCTTTCCCAGGTACCTACGCTGCAATTACCTCCCCTTGCACAGACTTCAAATCACGGAGGACCTGTCCTCTTCAGATGCTCCCTCAAGGGCAGAATTTGAGACACTTTGGCAAACTGATAAGACACCTCGCACCATTTCTGCCCAAGCTGTGTTTTTTCCTATAAGATAAAGACTTCCATTTCAAGGCCATCACTCTGGCACCTATCACCACAGCCAAAATTCACTTTAAATAAGCAGGCTTGTAGAGAAAAGAAAAATCAAGGCATTTTAAGTCTTTGTATAAAACAGTAATTCCTTTCGTCAAGGACAGTATTTTATCTGCTGCATAACGAGATAAAGAAATCCCATCGGACTAAAGCAGGGGTTAAAAGCACTGTAAAAACTGCTCCAAGTTCCCCAAAATCACTGAAGCTCTGCAGCGTGGCTTCAAGAGATGGTTTTATCTTTCAGAATACAAAGCCCTCCAGGCCTCTTTCGGTATATAAACGGCCTAAAAACATCGGGAAAGCCATGTTCTTCCTGAGCTCTCACATACCTGAGTTCGTTAATGATCTGTACGAGGAAGACTTTCCAGAACACCAAAAGAATGGGAAATAAATGCGCAGAGATGAGGGAAGACGATTCCTTCTCTGTGTGCGGAGGAAAGACTGCTCCAGGGAAGGACGGTTCACTAAACTGTATCATTACCTTTAAGACTGCTTTAAATGTGAAGAAGTCCAAGTATTCCCATTTCTCTTTAACTATAAGCAAAGGCATGAATGTTCTCCATGGCCTCAGTTCAGCGTCTGGCTGGCACGAGGAAGCAAACCCAACCTGGAGATCATTCAGAGGTGGGTTACGGATCTCTTGAAACAATCCTTCTACAAGAACAGCAACAATGACATTATGAGTCCAAAACTTTCCAGTCAGAGAACCCAAGGTATTTAACTCAAGACTCTCTGTACCCAATTTCAGCAGCCCTGAGCTTCTCTAAGTCAACAACTTCTGCAGACATCAAGATTCTCAATGGCCCTCGGATTAAACCAGATGCCAGCTGTCCCAGGTTGGCCGAAATAGGCACCTAAAAATCATTCACTCCTATTAAAACTTCTGGCTTTGACTTCGCCATTCACTTACAGCTTTCAAAAGCCTTAAGTCTGCAAAACTGGCCCAAACTCAGCCTCCTGCAAGGTCACCACCATGTCCTCCCTGCAGCAGCATGTAATGGTAACGGTGAAGGACCAGCCACGCAGTAGCTCTGCTTGCTGCAAGCAAAGCTTCCTTCTGCTGCAACCCTGCCGGAATCCAGGCGCAGAGGCGTTCTTCTCAGGATCTGCCTGGGGATTTGCATGCAGGAGCTAACTTCTCCTCCCATACACTGGGATAAAAATCATCAGCTTTCACGTCATAAGTTGCACATTTTGCTCAAGACGTGACTCTCAACCCAAAAGCTGGATTTGTTTTTTTTCCCCGTTGATATATCACTTGGCCTGAAGAAAGAGAACGCTTCCCCCAACTTTGCCTTGCTTCTATCCTTGGACCACAACACCTGCATCCACATTTCCATTCAATAAAACAGCTTGGCTTTCTCAAAGCAAACAACCATTCAGGTGCTAAAAAAAAAAACCTGAGAAATTATAGATGCAACAGCAATTAAAAAAAAATAAACAGAACTGCTCAGCTCACAACAGGCTTGGAGATTTAGCAAAGGTCCTGAGGGTTGGCCAATGTCCACTTCTGAAATGGCGCAACCACAAGGAAAAGCAATGGTGTGTTGTGCTGTTCTTGCAGACGCATACACCAATGCTCGTGATGGACTCTAGGTGTGTGGGTTCCCACTAGGTGTGGGGACAGCTTGGGGGAGACGGACAGGCTGAGCCCTGCCGGGATAGGGGAGGAAGGAGACCATCGTCATGCGAGCATCCCGAAGGTGTTGGGATCTGCAGCAGCTCTCTTCTGCCCATGACATGAGGTTTCTCTGAGCTCTGGTGCTTGCCCTTGGTTTAGAAACTTCCTTTTTCTGGTTTCTCCCAATTTTACCTCTTTTTCCTTGTGATGCTAGGACAGCCTGGCCCAAATCTGAGTTCTGTTCTACTAAGGCAAGGCAAGGCATAGACAAAATCCCTACAACTAAAACTGCCATCAGTTTCAATGTGTCCAAGATTAGGGCCACTAGACCCGCAGATATCTTGCAAACTTTTTTCACAGACTCTTCAAGTTTCCCCAGAGCATTAAAAGCTGGGGGATTTATCAGCAGCCCTGTCTCCAGGGATGGAGAATAAGGAAAAAAGGGTCAACAGGCCTTGCCTCTCCTGCCCACGGCGTTGCCGCTTGCTGCGGCCTGGCCGTATTTCACACCCTGCATCCCCACGGCACTGCCCAGAGTTAAACACAGCTACAAAGCTAGCAGTAAAAATAATAGCGTGGAGAAGGAGAGCAAGAGCTACAGGGAAGGAGATAAAGTTATGTTTTCAGCTGAGATGTAAAGTGAGCTGCTGAGTCAATGAGGCAGAGAGGGAGTGGAAGGGAGAGCCGCGGTGCAACAGCTACTCTGTCTTCAGCCATGAACAGGAAAGATGAACAAAGTGGCTCAAAATTGCCCTCCTTAATTTTACAGCCGCTGTGCATACCTCGTTCATCTCGCAGCTCAGCTCGCTCTGCATTCCCAGAGCCCTCCATCCTCCCTGCCCCGCGCAGACGGACACGTCCCCTCCTTCACACCCACAGAGACCAAACCACGGAGGGGCAAACACGCAAGGAGAGCCCAGGCTCGACCCGAGCTCCACGTGGTAGCCGCACAAGCGACCTCAGCTCCTCCCAGCCTCGATTGTCCCCCTTTGCAGCAATATACATCCTTTTCTATTAATTAGTTCTCCCAGTGTGCTTATTATTTAAGCTCTGCATTACTTAACTCTCCAACGTGTTTTGAGACACAGTTTGCAGAAGAGGCACTATGCAAAATAAAATTGCATCTTCTGTTCTAATTTGTTTCAGGGGCTAATTACCAGTTTTATTGGGTTTCCGAGCATGAACGTGTGCTGCATATTATGTACAGTACAGCTGCATGCCAGAAATGATCCTTTGGGTATTAGAAGTTTCATACTTTGTTTTTAAAACAGCATGGAAAAGGGAAATAATAGATGGTCATTAGGCATTGAATAGGTTCCTTTTTTCAACCTGTTGTTTTGGTTTTAGTGTCAATATGTGGGTTTTCCCCCTAGTCCCTACCCACCCTGATATGGTCCCTCAGTATGGCGAAGCTCTACCAGACCCATATCAGCAGCTACTGAGTGCATCACCCCGAAATGTTAATCTTAAAGAGAGATGAGGATAAACAAATTTCAGCAGCACTTTCTTAAACAGAGGCCTCAGCCTGTTTCGCCCTCCCAGGAGGCAAATAAACACCCCCAGAAACGGCTCCTGCGGGGAACCAGCCTCTGGGAAGAGCGAACCTGAGCCATGCATGGGCTGCTGCCACATGCACATCAAAATGAGCTAAGCTTAAAGAGGGCATTACTGGGATTATAATGCTTTTGTTGCTCATCTTAAACCAATACAGAATAATCTCTCTGCAACGGGTCGCTACGGATGAACGTGAGAAGCTCTGAATTCATGGGACAGCCATGGCCTATGTCTTGCTGCCCTGACATCAGCAGGAGCCAAGCCCAAACGATGCACGGAAACATGCTCCTAAACCTGGAACTGGTTTCAGCATAGCTCTAAACATCCAAAGTTGTAAAAAGGATAAAGACACAGAGATGTGCCTTTTTCCTTGCCAAATTAAGGGGAAGAAAACTTCTAAACTTCTCTTGTGTTGAAATAAAAAGGAGAAATGCACTGAGAGATGTTCGTGAAAAGACTCATTTGAAGCACAAGGGGAGAAAAAGGCCTTTTCTGCATCCAGAAATAACAATTAAATAGTTCCCCTTGGTGAGGAGAGCAGTGACAGGGGTGTGCGAGGAGGGCAGGGTGAGAGCACACACCCAGGGGGGCTCCTTGGGACCCCCTGGAGCAAACACGTCCCTCCTAGTAAAGAGCCCCGCTCCTGGGACGCTGCGTGTGATTAACTTGCATCAGGCTGGAGACAACGAAACCCTGTCTGGAGGGAGCGTGGAAACCCTTCCCAGAGCCGGGCTGATGGCATCTTGGCAAGCGGAGGCCAGGGAAGAAGCACATCCCGCTGGCAGCCTGCCACCCCACCCCATCCCACCCCATCCCTCCCTCCTATTAACACGCCAGCCCTTCGTTATTCGGAAAACAAAGGCCAGAGATTTATTTGTACAATACAGTGTCAGCTTTTCACAGAGGAATAAAAAGTATCAACAAAACAACCTACACATGGAAAATCACCATTTATACCCCCCCGAGCAAAGTGGTGCCAGGGACCAGGTACACTGCAAGAGACCGAAATGCACGTGGGACCTCGGGGCAGCGAGGGTGGCATCGTCCCTGGCGAGGGACAGTGCCTAAGCCGGGGAACCCACACTGACAGAAATGATCAGAAGTGATGGCAGAAGTCCCAGCTGAGGTGCGGTGGCAGCACCAAGCCCCTGCTCCTCCTGCTCTCCATGACCCCGCTGCAGGTGCCCCGGCCGCGTCCCGCAGGTGGGGTTTGGGGGGACGGCGCCTCCTCCCCACACAGCTCTCGCCCCAAGGCCAGGCTGTCCTGCATCTCATCATCCTCTGAGAGGCCTGTCCCCGTGACAGCTCACCCAGGGAAGCCCAGACAAACACCATATTCCCGGGAGGATTTATTGCCCAGGGAGATGGTGGAGTCACCATCTCTGGATGGGTTTAAGAAAAGACTGGACATGGCACTTAGTGCCATGGTCTAGTTGCCATGGTGGTGTCAGGGCAATGGTTGGACTCGATGATCCCAGAGGGCTCTTCCAACCTCATTGATTCTGTGATTCTGTGAACTTCTGCAAACAAGGAAGCTGTGATCACAAAAATCTTATCAGGTCCCTGAATTATCACAAGCCAGCCCAGGGGAGCACCTGAAATCATCCACTTTAAGCGAGTCCTGCATCGATGTGCAGGACAGAAGAAGTGGAGGCTCAGTAAGAATCGCTGTCCCACACACGGTGAACGTGGGAATCGTGCTACAGGATGAGGGTTCATCTCCTCCTCCTCCGTAGAACCCACAGCAACACAACCAGGGGGTTACTGCCTTCGTGAGCATGAGCCCTGCCCACCCTGGGACCCAAACGTGCAGCCTTGGTCCACGCCATGGTGACACCTCACTCTGGTCCTTGCAGACTGGAGTCAGAAGGCGTAAGGACCATTCCTGAGCAAACAGCAAACCGACGCCGTCTGCTGCCTGTAACCCAGGGCACCGCGGTGCAATTACACGGTGTCTAACAACAAGCGTTTTCTTCCCTCGTAGAGCTCCTAAAATTACCAATTTCATGGTTGGCTTTTCTCTCTCCTTGTTTCTCCCTGTAACTCTCACGCCCCCCACGCCCCGGTGCATCGCAGCAGGGACGTTCAGGGGTTCGAAGAGCTGCCTGGAGCCTTGTGATGGGACACGTGTTGCTGGTTGTGTGCATCCCAGTGCAGGAGTAATTTCCTTCCAAGCATAGCAGAGCCATTCCAGTGCCACGTGTGCGTGGGAATGGCGTCTGCAGAGCCCGGGCAGGATCCCTGTCAGGGATCGAGCTCAGTAACTGTGGGCACTGGGGTTTGAAGGCACCTCATGCTGCACTTCACAACCTGCCATTCACTGCACTGTGCCCTGGACACACAGCCAGCCCCACACCAAAGCCCAGTCCCTTCCAAAACTCTTTTCGTGGTCCTTACGGCCAAGATGTTCCTCCAAATTATTGGTCTTATGGAAAACTCCTTTCCACACAGGACACATTTTAGCTCCAGGGAAAAGGATGAGCCCTCTAAGAAGCTCCTAAGCCACCATGCAGTTATTTGGTTAAGGTTTTACTCTCTAGGGCTGATCCTCAAGGACCTAGGAGGTATTTTACACGCCTTTAGCAATGGATTGATGAATTTCCATGGCTGTATTTCCACTCACGTGACAGTCCTTCCCTTCTGGTGCCTGCGTACAAAGGCACTGGTACACACCAGTGATGCTCTGCCCATCCAGTCCCCTCACCAGAACTGCAACGTTTCACCCTACCACTGTACATTTATTTTCTTGCTCACCACTTTGCATTGACTTCTTCAAATACCAGACAAAGCCAGGAAAGAGCACAGAGATGGAGCACCACAACCTTATGGCACAGTCTGGTGCTCTACCAGGACCCCAGCATGCCAAACCCACGGGCTTCACCTTTCACAGCCTGTCTGCTCTTTGAATGAGATCTGGAAAACTGGAGTCACGTTAATCTCAACACCAGATATTCATTTCTGGCCAACAAGCACCTATCTGGCCAGCAGGGAACAGGCCGGATCAATCCTGTGCTGACTTCTCATGTCAGGTTAGTTTTTATTCAATGATATGGCTCTCTGAAGTCATACATCTCCAGCAGCCTCAGCTGAAGGAAGCGTAGCCTGATGTTTATAGTAAGAAATCTAATAATCAAATACAGTCTGGTAAGTGACAAACTGTTTATTTTCCCTCACATGAGGAATTCTTATAAAACTGCTGAAACATTCCATTTAAAAGTCATTTACATGGCGATGTGCTGGGTATTGTCATAAATCAGGGAAAGCAGCCTCATGAATAATTTCAGAGCCTAAAAATAATCCCAAACAGGAATCTTCTCTTCACGCTTCAACTAAGGAACGTACAAGTATATATATAATTTTTTTTCTCTTAATTAAGACAAAAGGAGACCCCGATTGATGGGAATTTTGAGACACAAGTTGAGCAGCACGTGCCAAGGGCTGGCTGGCTGCTTTCAGCTCCCTGGTCTGGTGGGATCACAGCAGACTTCAGACTACTTACAACTTCCTTCCTTTGGGGCACCCAAGCGTGGGAGCCCAGCCAAGCCTTTATGGGACAGACACACGCAGGGGAACGGACACAACACCCTAAGCTATGTCCATATCGTCATGATTGGTTCCACCAAAGGAATGCAACTGGGTCAGCCCAAAGGTTTACCCACCTCCTGTCCTTGGCAGTGCAAATACACAGAGAAAAAGAACACAAAACCAAGGGAAAGTAAAGCGATAACCTTCCCTGCATTCAGCAACCGGTGGGATCTCTTGATCCAAAGGTCAATAAAATAAATAAAACAGAATGAAACTTCCCGACTTTACGGATGGAGTACCAGATTCCTGCTCTAAGTTGTTAAATATCATTTTACCAAGCAATAGCATCAGCGACATCCAATCTGTACGTGAACAGAGTTCCTGACCGTACTCCAACCCCACTGATGCCCCGCAATGTCTCAAAGGGGAGGTTCTGCTTCAAATTATGCATGTGATGACCAGTAGCTATTCATGTTAAAGCAGGTGCTTCCCACAAAAACTGGTGTAAAAGTAAGATCATGAGATTAGAACTGAGTCCACATAAGTTCACTTCTAAATCTGGGAGTCCCTTTGGCAGCATGTCTGAAGCCTTCAGCTGGAGGACAACTGAATCCTCAGAACATTTCACTTAAAATAATTCATACACTTCCAGGAAAAAAAGGGAAAAAAATGCATTCCTTTCCTACCCTGCTTTAATTTGAAATGTGTCACCAGGGGAAGCCAGCTGAAATCCCACATTCTCCCCAGCTGGGCAGTGAGGTAATGCGTGGACGTCCGCCCATGTCAGACTTCAAATCCCATTTTGCTCCCTACACGTCATCCGTTCTCGCAACCTTCCCTGCGAGCTGGAGCACCCCTTTTGCAGCAGAGGTTTGACATCTAGTGGACAGACAGCTCCCGAGACGCTGTCACCGTGCAGCCAAGGGGACAGCGGAGCAAAGTCACCCTCCCAGCACGAGGGGACCCAAGGAACAGGGGTTCACCAGGCACCCATGGAAAAAACACACAACAATCAGGGTGTTTCTCCAGCCAAGCAGCACCAGAACTAGAAAGACCAGGCCAGGCTGGTGGGAGAGGTTACCCAGGCTCAGCACTGGCAGGAGATACAAGATCAAGGTGGGCGATGCTGGGACACCAAGCAAACACAAAAGCCACACATCTCTATTTTGAAGTGCTGTGAGCAAGCCGCTGTCTCCCTGATGCCCAAGAAGCATTGTTAGGAAACTGAGGCACCCAAGGGACTGCATGGTCCCAGCAGACCCAAGGGATTTGGGTCCAATAAGTGGCAGCTCAGGACAGTCACCCGTTATCAGCCCTTCTAAAGGCTGGTAGGAGCTGCTGGGTCTGTCCTGGGAGCTGCAGCGTGACCTGGGCCACCAGCTTGTGAACTTGGATAAACCAAAGCACTTCCACCCACCACAAAGGCAAACCAGACCCTGCCCACAGCCAGATGACTTTATTAATTAATTTAGTCAATACTGCTCAGGCACAGCATTATCCTCCTGAACTCACCATGGTCCTCTGCAAACAACATCTTGAAATAAATGGATTAATCATACTTTTATCAAATAGGCACAGGACAAACCCAAGCATTAAGGGCCACCACAGGTACCCGCATAAACGAGTTTTCTCCAGGCCTGAGGAAGCGTGACTCATTTCAGAAGAGGCTGAGATCTGCGCAGCTGCCTAGGGATCCAGCGTGCCCAATTCCCACTACAATTTATGGGCTGGAGAGGACAAGAACTTCCATGAGAAGGCCAATTTTTGCTCAAACGTTCTTTCCAATTTACAGACTAAAGCAGCTCAGGATGGAAGCTCGGATGGGCTCTGAATGAGAAAGTGAAGCTTTTGGAAGGCTCTTGGTTCTCCAGCCCTCCAGAAAGGGCAGCATGTACCAGAGAAAGCAACAGTACGGGATGCAACAGCAGCGCAGAGCCTGACAGATCTTGTTCTTCTTGGCAGCCCTACTAAACACAACAGGACCATTTGCCTTTTTACGGATGCTGGTCCAGGTGTTGTAAGGCAGAGAGCATCCAGTGGATGTCTGGTCCCCTCACTACAGCAGGAGAAATAAGGGTTGTTTGGTAATGGACTGCACCAAGAGCTATTTGAAGTTGCAGAAAACCTGGACAGCATCCAACGTGAGATTGGATCAGGACACGGTGCTGTGGCCAAACGCGTTCCTTGACGCACTAACATCTCTGGGGAGGACTCGTCTCCCTGTTTCATGGTCTGATGACGGGGAGCCCAGTGTGACCCCAGCCTCTGGCTAGGGCTTGTCATGCAAACAAAGAGCTATCGCTCTGGAATGAAACCTCCACGAGATCTGCAGCAGGGAAAAATCCCAGCCTCACTTCTCAGGGCTTGTTCGCCACTGCCTGCTCCCACCCACACCGCTCTGTCAGCCCGTCGCTCCGTTCTGCTGATACCTTATCCTGCTTTGCACGATGTGCTCCTCTGCATCGTGACATTGCCTCGCCTGCCAAGGACACGCACGGGCGAAGGGAGGACTCGGCGATAAGGGAGTTTCAAAGGGCTCTCGGAAGGAGCTCGGAGGAGGAGAAGCGAGCGCCGCAGGCGAGACAGGGAAGACGCACAACTGTGGGTGCAGAACAACAGACTCGGTTAAGTCTACAGACATCAGAAGACAAGCTAATGTGGAACTGTATTGTCTGGGGAATGCTTCAGAGGAACCCCAGCATCCAACTGCAGAGTCCCGTATGTTTTGATAAGAGACTGTTAAAGGCACACTTCTATAAACACAAGTCACATTTTGTATAGATATGGGCTGTAAACGTTACGTTAAAATACCTCAACTGCCTTGAAGCCGATTCATGTTCTGCAACTGCCAAGGGGAAAAAAAAAAAAAGCAGTGAGCCCGGGATATTTCAGCTTGCTATCTGAAGTTATTTATAATAAACTCTGACTGAACCGAACACAACGGGCCAAAGGAGCAGAGGAAGCAGCGATGAAGGGTGGTAAAGCTCACGCTGCAATCCATCACCCGTGCCGCAAAGCCTGTGTTCAAACAAGGCAACGGGTCTGGCTTCCATCAGGCAGAGCCAGGAAGCGCAGGGTTAAGGCCAGCTTGAACTTGGTCCTGACGTGACCCCCTGGCACTACTGGCTGTGCCTCCAGCAGCACCACTGCCTTGAGGGGGTGACTTGTGCCTCGTTTGCCCTTCACTCCTCCCCAAGCAGAAGCTGCAGGAGGACTCGGGGATCCCCTTCATGGCCCCCCTTTCCTCACGCTGATGGAGCATCGGGACCCAGGTCAGAGCGCACTTGGCTGGTGAGCAGACAGCTCCATCCCTCCCAACTGCACCTCCACCTCCTCGCTGCTACGACCCAGCATTAGGACTGATATTAAACTGCAGGGCTGACTCAGGCGAGGTAGCCAAGGATATTTTATCCTACCGAATTTCTCTCCAACCTATGAAAGATCACAGGCTGCCAAGAAACGATGCCTCAGATGTAGCTTCCCTTTCTTGTGATGAGCGGGTGGCTTAAATCCATCCTTCAGCTAATACTGCTGCTGACATTGACCCATCCTGGAGAGCAGGGATGTGCTTTCAAACACAGCATTTAGAGCTAAACTGACAGCTTATCAGGACAAAGTGATAGGGAGCAGGCAGGGGATTGATTTTGCCTAACTGATCTCTCTGTCTTGCTTAAGGGCAAACTCCACAGCCCTCGCCAAAATGAAGAGTCCCGTTGGGTCACAACAGGACTACGGGAACACTCAAACACAATAGCAAACAACTGCCCTTCCATGGTGAAAGCTCCGTGCCCATGGAGCCCACGTGCAAAAACTGGTCTCAGATAAGCAGCAACAGTAAAATACCAGATAAGCTCACAGCAAGATGGGACTGCCGATGCCCAGGTAGCACCCAAAGCTTTACACCATTCAGCTGGAGTTATTCCCTTGCCCTCATGCACAAGCTCTGCCTGTCCCTGGAGAACACCGACCACGTGCAGTGCGTAGCTTTATAAATTAGTCCTAATTTCTGGTACCCATTTCTTAGATGAAGTTCTGCTCTGCTCCCATGGATATGAGTTATTTTGAAGATGCTTCACAGGAGGAATCGCAGGTGTCCAAGTCGCAGCCTCTCACCGACCTTCACCTCTCGTTGCCTGCACGACCCCTTGCAAGTCACCTCCTTGCTCCTTGGCACGGTTCCCTTCTTGCTTTCTGCCAGAAGCCAACTCACTCTCTTCAAAGCAACCTCAGCCCAAGACTGCCTCTTACTTCGAGCTCTGCGGCACTCGCAGCAGCTCTGGGCTCAGCCTAAGTGCTGCCCTGATGCAAATGCTAATAATGCAAATAGGCTCCATAATTGATTGCCCGTGCCTCTGCGAGCTCCAACCCTTGACGAACATACACAGGAAAGCCTGGTAGGTACTTGTCAAAAACCTCAACAGAGCTACAAAGAAACCAGCCATGACTCAGCAGGGCCTGGGATATTTCAATGAGAGACGTGTTTTTAAAAAAATCTAAAAAAAAAGTAAAAATAGAGTAAATATGGCCTTAAGATGACCCTCCATTTTGCTACTGCTGAGCATTGAATGTTTCCAGTCATGGCACACCCTGTTCTAGCAATGCTCCTGGACCCATCAGCTTTGCTAGCATTGAAGTTACCTGACCTGACACATGTGGCCAAAGAACAGGGTCTCGGTTTTCCAAACCCAAACTGTTCATCACCCGTGGACACTTCCCTACACAGCTCCACAGGTAGAAACCCAAAGGCAATGACAGAGTTCTCAAGGATTCATTATTTCACCCCAGGACTTCCATCAGCACCTCCAAGTCTGACAGCATCCTTATGGACAAATCCAACCAAGGAATAGACTTTCTCACTATGAACCTCCACAAGAAAGGTTTTCATTCCTTTGCAAACACAGTGAAGCCCATTCTGCTACAAACAACAGCGTGGGCACACACAAATATATATATAAACATACACGTATTAAGTATGTACACACAAATATTGCATTTCTGTGCTCCTCTGCCTTCCCATCAGCTGTGCCCAAAACCTAAGCCCAACGATTTTCTATTTGCTGTACCAAAACCCACGGTTTGCTTTGTCTCCTGGCGAGCTCTTCATCCTTTCCTCTCTCTGTCATCCCCAATGAAGGAGGTGTCAGTTCATGCTTTCTCTCCTTAACCACGTCAAGAAGCAGCCTGGGCTGCAGCTCCTCCGAGACGGGAACGGATCTCTACACAAATACCTGCGTACCCATCGCAAACCTCAGAGGGTTTAATGGAACATCAGGAAAATCAAAACAAACGCGCGGGCGGAGAGGAGAGAGACGAGGATGGAAGAGTTTGGGTACGACAAGCTTCGCAGGGGTCCCGGGGGATGCTCCCCCCAAAACATCCCCGTTTGTAACGTTCATCCAACATCTCAGCTAATGTGACTCTCCAGCCTTCTGGAACACGACAGATGTCCCAAACACCCCGCACTGTAACTTGGGCTTTACTTTCTGCAGCAAGATCTACTAGAATATTAGATATTCAGGCAAATCCCCTTCCTACTTTGCACCACAGGGACGGAGGACAGGGGCCAGGAATTCACCCTCTGAAGGAACCGCGATCACAAGCAGACGTACACACATACAAAGTCATCCTCTTTCTCCGGATGGCTTTCGGAGGCATTGCTTCTGAGCAAAACTGCGAGATACTAGCAGCATTGTGAAAGCACACAATTTCCATCTGTCAATTGAAACGGGCAAAATTAGATCTCGAAGCGGCGTATTTAATCCATTGCCAAACTAGTCCGCCTGGTAGAGCGCTCAGAACAGATTTTTTATTAAGGGAAAGAAAGAGGAAAATTGTCTTTTACAGCTGCATCTTGTCAAAGCTCCCCTCTTCCACCCCCCCAGCCCGGCCAGCCAGCTCCGGAGTGACCGCTCTGATATTTCCCCATGGCAGGAGGCTGGGAACAGCCCTGGAAGCCCTGTACAGAGCTCATCAGCCTCTGATTCACTTCCAGTTTGTCTCTAAGCAGGCTGATGACTCCTAATTGCTGCTTTAGAAACACACTGCATACCCTGATGATTTTAACTTGGTCCAAGTTATCTTAGAATTAACTATTAGGGGAGATCATGTAATAACTTTCCTCCTATCCCAGCAGCTAAATATTCACTTAAAAGCGTATCTTAAAATCACAAGGCTGCTTCGGCGGCTGGATTAACGGATTGGACAGAAACGCCAGATGCTACCTTAAGAATTAAGGGCAAAATCTGAGCTCAAGTTCTCTTAAAACATCTGTGTAAATAGAGGTAACATATTTCTTGCATGAGTTTTAATGCTGGTGGCAAAGGTTGCTGCTGCACAGGTCAGATGCCCAACCAGGCTGAATTCCCAGTGCGATGCGTGATAAAAGTAAAACACACGCGTGTGTCTCTGGGTGTGCGGTCTGTGGAGCCGGGGTTGTACCTCGGGGACTCCTCCTGATTTACACGAGCATGAGGAAGCGGCAGACCACAAGCTACGTGCGTAATCCAGCGGAAAACTAATCAGAGCTCTGTAAGTAGGCAGCTCAATGCTTCTTGTCTGCAGAAGCAATTTAAAAACAAACAAACAAACAAAAAAAGCCAACAACACACAAGCACACAGAGAAAAACATGATTCAGAGCTCATTCACTGTAAACTAATGTGATCCCGGCTGCTCTAACGGAGTCACTCCAAACATGTCATTTAGAGCACGGCAGATAAAGCTGAGGTTTTCCTTCATGAGCCCGGGTGGATGCTGCCGACCGGCCCTGAGCCCCAAAACACCAAGCCACAAAGGCCAAGGAAAAGGTAAGCTTAAACTCAATTAGAATAAATCTAAAACTACTTTTGTATTTCCAAAAAATTCACTAAAATACAGTAAAGCATCTTGGAGACAGCTGTATGACAATTCAGAAAATATCTATATCCAGCTTGGGGTTCCACTGCATAAAATTCATCTGCAAGATAAAGAAGAGATTAGCTATAGGCTCTGATCTGCTCCCATTAATCAGCGCGGTTCAACCAGTGTGATACGTTGTTTTACGTTTCTAAGGGATTTGCCATCTAGACACGCTCAAAAAAAATACATTTGGACCCAACAGATAAACCAAACTTAAACAAACTGCAGATTGAAGCTGCATTTATTGGTTCCCACCGGATTTGAGAGGTGAGAAAACTGAAAGCAATCGGAAAAACTTTACAAAGTAGAGTCTAGGATGCAGCTTGTAAATGCCTTGAAAAGTAGGAAATTAATTGCTGTGAAGGATTATAAATTACAATCTGAAAATGACAAGTAAATTGTAGATGTTTCACAGAGATTACAAGTAATCTTTAGTAAAGACTGATGCAACAAGGTAGCATCTTGGAGGGGAATATCCAGTACAGAACAACTTAAAAAAAAATAGTAGAAAAGGAAAAGCACATACAAAGACATCCTAAAATTATTTTAATTACTATCTTCAGCGAAACTATATGCATAGTAGATTTGGATGCTGAGAGAGTTCACTTTTCAGTCCATTGGCTTTTGTAGCAATAAAAGCACTAACTAGGTTGAAGGGTGAGGAAGAAATAGGTAGGGAAAATTTTTCTAAGTGCATTTGTGAATTAAACCTGCTCAGAGACACCTTCTGCGATCCTGACTTGGGACAATACTCAGATGAATCCCTGAAACTCTGATGAGCTGCACACTCAGCTGGGAATTCAAACACAAATGCAACGGGGCCAGAGATGAACGGGGCATCAGGGCTCCAACCACGGCCAGTGGGCATGGTTGGTCTCACTGGCACGAGGGAAGGGTCAGAACTGGGGGTGAGGAGGAGTTTAATGAAATATAATATTTAGTAAATCATATTTAAGTAAAACATCTGATTTTATTTGCATTACTTACACTTCTGATTTACTTCGTACACTTTGCTTAGATGGACTTTTTTTTTTTTTTATGAATCCACTTCACTTCATCAGATAACTTCACATTTCCACTCCTGGGCACCAGCATCGTATCTTTGTCTATGGTTTCCCTACACTCACCCTTCCGAACACATACAGGTATCACCACACCCCGTCAGTCCTCACTGCAAAGAGCCACGGCAAAACCTCATCCGCTTTGAAAGTATCTTTGTAATTAGCTTTCTAACCCTTTTTTGTCGCAAAAGTGATTTTGAAAACAGGAGCCAAGCACCAATTAATGCCTGCTTGAGCTTGCAGAGAGCTCACCACCTTGCTCTGAGCCACCCGCCACCCCCCTGCCCACGCTGACACTCTTCCTAAATATCACAGACTCCAGCAGCTTTGCCACGGGACAGGGATTTCCAACCCTGATCCGTGCTCCCGAGTTTGGCTAGAAGACAGGAATAAAAGGCATTTCACCGAGGTACAAGCTATGAGCAGTGCTTAAGGAATTCCGGGTGCAAAACAGAGGCCCGAGATGATGGGTTTTGGCATCCCCAGGGATGCAGGACCGTGACAAGCCAACTAAGGGAGTTTCTGTTGGTATTAAAGAGGAAACTCAGGACTAAACCGTTGATTAGAGGTATTGAGCCAACACAGAACGGCGAGATGAAAGGAGCTAAAACACATGTGGACAACGTATTTTTAGACGAGTTACAATTTACAAGACTTTTCTTCCGTATGTTTCCTAATTGCTTGTCACTCAGCGGGAGATGCTGCTGGGTGCACAGCACCTGCGCCTCTCACCAGACTCAGTGGGCGTCGTGGATGCTCAGCAGCTCCCAGGATGAGGCCAGAAATACATTTTATTCGCTAACGGGTTTTTCCACAGCACGCTAAATATTTTAACTGCAATATTTATATTCAGAGATGACAAATTATGATTTGGTCAAACACTCCCGTTGCACTTGTCAGGATATAGCCTAAGACGAGATTAAAAGCAAAGGCTTTCTGATAAAGCTCCTCAAATCTGATACATCCTTATTACAGAGCAATCAAATGAAGTTTGTCAAACCGATGGCAGCCCAGACCCGGTCACTTATCCCCACACCTCCGTGTGCTCCAGTATAACCCCCCCAAATCACAACGCTCCCACGGACGCGGGAGCCAGAACGCATCAATTGTGCAATAAGGAATGAAGAGAACTGCAAGCCTCGTGTCAGAGAGCAATTTATTACACTGCCGAGCAAACAGCTTAGCCCAGTACGAGGAACAGGGAGAAGGAGCAAAGACTAGAGCGTTAGAAACAGAGCAGACACACCGTTTTGCATGAAATACATTTTTTCGCCATCCAAGCGTACTTATGGACACCTATAGTGAGGAGTGCATGGAAATAACACACAGGATGTTATTGGGGACGTTAGGTCTGCCCTGAAGTGTTCGTAAGGGCAACTAGCAAGTGCTGCAAGGAGCAGCACTTCAGAGAAAAAAAATTAAAACATAAAATCCAGATTTGATGCAAGCAGAGACTCTGCTCGAACAGGAGAACAGAGCCAAGTCCCACAGAAATCAGCTGGCACCAACAAGCTCTTGTAGCCACTTGAGAAAATAAATCAGCGGAGGGTTTTTTCTGACTAAGGCACACAGAATTCAACCTGTAATGAATCACTGCGTGTTTTTATGAATCACTAAATAACCAGCAAAGTCGCTCGAGCCTTATCAAAGCCGCGCGGCGAAGCTGACACCCGGCGCCGTGATGGAAAGCAGGTTCAATCGCTGCCGCGCGTGACGTCCCGGGTTACAGCCCGCTTCTGCAGCCAGTCGTACAGTAAAACCCCTCGCAGCAAGACGAGGCGCTGCCAAGGGACACCCAGTCAGCGTTCCTCCCAACTGCTCCACCCCGGGCACGCGGACAGCGCTGGCTGCCAGCTGCCACCCCAGCCCATCGCTGGGTTACACGTGCACATACCAAGGGCCAGGAGCTGTGTCCAAATCCCCCCTGAGGTGCAGGGACACGTAGGGTTGGCAAAAAGTGACTCAACACTTCGTTGATCAAAATATTAGCAGCAAAATAAGTATATTAAAGAAGACACCCGTGTGGATACAGGCACAGCTCCGTGCTCCTGCAGAGGCATCGGTCAACAGCGGCTTGGGGAGAGCCGGGAAAGGACCTCGCAGGGTCGCAAAAACCCAAATCCTGCTCTATACCACCCAACGTGCACACAGAGTACACAAAGTCCCACCCACGGACCTCTATAAATAAACCCACGTAGGAGATTCAGGACTGCAGAAATAAGTAAGTTTGCTTCCAATTATATCTCCTTTTAAAAAAAAGGCAAATTAAAAGTAAATCAGCAAAACCAGAGGGAAAATACAATAAAACTTGACAGCGAAAACTCACTTTCAACCATTGCCCACATCACAAGAACTATATTTGGGCTGTTTATTTGCTCTAAACTGTATCGTACAAGAGACTTCCTGGTTGAAGTTGGGTTTGGAGGTAACCCTGAAGCTCGGCAGGAGACTCCCGTGCTGGAGCCAACACTTCGGAATGACACTACACAGCAAACAGCTCAACAACCGTCAGCCGTGAAAACCAGACCCAGAGCCAGCCCCAACACCTTCTGCTCCTTTGATTGAACTTTAATGGATGCAACTCTTTATCGCCTGAAAAATCAGTTCCTCGAAGATCTTTTGCTTTCTGTTGTCTGAGAATTCAGAAGTTTGTTGATTTTATTAATACAAAATCATGCAAATAGGAGGGGCGGGGCGGGATTTTTTTCCAGGTTGCTCTTAACATTCCCAAACGCAGCACAGCTATTAAAAACACAAACGTGCATCTACTACATCTGCCCACCGCCCCGTTTCCCCTCCGATGCGCAGCCCTCCGGGCGGGCGCGTGCCTCCGGCCAGGCAGGCTCCCGGCCCCGTAAGCTGATCCCCGCCCCACCTGTCCCCCCGAGAACCAGGCAACAGCTTTTTTTAGCTATTTCTAAGCCTGGCAGTAACCGCCTCTGCTTAAGCCACGCAGGCAAACCGCGCTTTTGGCCCAGCCGCGGAGGATTTCCACCTGCTCCAGGCCACAGGTCTGGGCTATCTCTGCTACCGACAAATATTCGGAGCGGCCGGGCGGCTTTCGCGGTTCAGGCGATCTGGCTGGACAAGGGTTTGCCGTAAGCCGGGAGCCCCACATGAGATGCACTCGACGGCCCTCCCCGAACTGCAGTGGCATTTGCTTTTTGGATGCTGCCGTGCCCAGGTCCGTGGTGCAAACCCCATGGTGCGGGGGGATGCAGCTCGCCACCTCTGCCAGGAGCATCCCGCAGGACCACCCCCAAGTCCCACCAGGGACCAGACCCCAAACGCACAGGAGGGGTCACCCGCACTTTCCAGGGCGTGCTGGACAGACAGACGACTCCGTTCCCAGCCCGGGGACACAGGGGTGAAGCCTTTCTGCCTGGCCGCAGGGGGAAGCGCACACAAGTTCTGGAGCCGAAACACCAAAGGGGAGACGCGTGGAGATGCACTCCCACGCCGGGAAACACGCGGTGAGCACGGGGAGGAAGGGCGCGGGTGCTGGGGGTGCACGAAGCAAGACCTTGTCCTCCCCCCTGCCCCAATAAACCCCAAAGAGAGCAAAGGACAACTTCCCCAGCAAGAAAAAGCACCATCGAAGGAGGGAAGCTGCTTTTCAGAAGGGCTTTGTGCTTCCCAGGTGAGCAAGCTCTTCACACTCAGATTTTAGGATACTTCCTTCTATAACAGAGGGAGATTTTAACACAAATGTAAAGCTCGTTATCGTGGTTTATGGATCTGCGCTTCTGGGTGATGGGGAAGAGTCACCAAAACTGCACAACTGGCCAGAAACAACCTTTGTGTTGCCACCTTCTCTTTCAAGTTACTCTTCCCCCAGGACAGGCGCTCGGGGAATCTCAGCCCTTATCGCACCGATCCTCCTCCTCGAGCAGTCTCCCCATCTAGCCGCTTTCCAAGCGTCCCAGCCCCATGGCAGTGGCACTCGTCCCCGAGCTGCCCAACCTCTGCCTGCGTCCGACACGCACCCAGCACCACCCGGGCACGGCACCAGCTCCTGAGCAAGACGCACATCTCCTCGCTTCGAGGTTGCTCGACACAGCTTCATTAAGCACCTTCAGAAATCACAACCACCAGCAGCAAGAACGCTCCCGCCAAGGAACTTAAGAGTCAACACCGAAGGATTATTCTCACTGCGACATGTGGGACTGCTGGCAACTGGGAGAAGGGGAAAAAAAATCCCAGCAAGGAGCTCGTCCCTATTGCTGTGATACATCGTGAGCTTTGTTCTGCTACAACCAAAACATACCAGCTCTGACAGCAATAATGCTACAACACAGGGCTTCTGTAGTTTTATTAAATTTCTGCTTCGCTATTAACCAACCGTCGCAATTTCCATCTAATATTATGTCAGACGGATAAGTTTTGTAAAGGAACTCGCTCTCCTGTGAATTCTTAGGGGAGATGCTGAAAGGCAAAATAAAAGCACAGCCTCACGTTGGCAGGAGCACACCTGAACCCTCTTCTACACAAACCTCCCTCGCTGGGTGCTGACGATGCTTTGTTTTCCCCCAGCTGCGGGTTAATTTGTCAGCAGTACCAGCTTCAGGGATGCCGAACCCAGAGCACTGCGTGGGAGAGCAAGACCCCTCCGAAGGAGAGGGCTTCTCCCTCCCACCTGCCCCCAAAGTTTTGAAACACGATAACCTGCTTTAAGGGAAGGGATCTGCCTTGACTCACTCGCAGCTGTAAGAGGAACGCAGTGCCCTCCCCAAGCCCCTCAAACACCACATATATAACTTTTTTGTTATGGAACCACCATTTACATTTAATATTTATATGGCTAAAGCATCACTGTGGAGATCAACTACTCGTCCCTTCCATCCGCATGCATGTAGGAGCCTGGTTCCCCCCTTGCAACGGTATAAAGCAGAAATATGTCTACAAAAGTCAATCATTCATGTAAACCTACTTTAAACAAGAGGAGCCCCAAGGCCATAAAAATTGTGGGTTTTCCCTCCAAGTATTTCTCCTAGTAACAGACCAAGGCAGCATTCTGGGGAGGATTGTGCAATTCCTCCTAATGACAACACTCGATTTGGTGTTGTTGCTGAGGAAAACAGTGATCTCAGATGCACACGGGTTTCTTTGGTTAACTGAAGCGAGATCAATAATAACCATATTAATAAATAATGCTTTTAATAGCAGCGGCAGGATATAGGCAGCAAACTGCAGGCAGGTATCAGGGATAGGTAAAAGCACTAATTATCTGCAATTGTCAGTGCTGCTGAGCTGATGTGCAGAGCAAAGCTAAAAGCTCACTTTCTGAAGATGTATCAAGACACACTGACAACTCTCTGCTTGCGCAGAAGCATTTCAGGTAAAATTCAATTTTCTGGATGTCACAACTGAGAGGAACACACTGCTCTTTTTCATTTAACATTAATAAACTGGGTAAAGGACACAGGGCGGGTGGGGGGAGTGGATTTAGAGCCTTAACTGTCCTCCTCCTTCCCTGCCTGCAAGTTGCAAAAGAACAAAAGCAAAGGGGAGGTTTTGGGACCCGAGGCGAGCGAGGCATGTGCCTTCCCCAAACCAACTCCAACCCGCGAGCGAGGCATGTGCCTTCCCCAAACCAACTCCAACCCGCTCCATATTTCAGTGACGAGAAAGCGCACATGCACTCCGAGCTCTCTTATATAAACAGCAAGAGGGTCAGCGGCTGTCTGAAATTCCCCACCACGTCTAAAATAAATACGAGGTTGTCTTTAAACTTCGCTCCTTCCCACCGCACTGAGAGATAAGCGAAGTTGAGGGGTTTCTCCCCTGCGGGTCCTGGGGGGCTGCGGCTCAGCACCCTCCACCACCCTGCGATGTCGAGGCCGGGTACCTTGTCCTGCTGCCCCGTCCCGCTCGCTCCCACTCCGGACGGTCGGGTGATGCTGGTGCAGCCGAGGGGACCGTGGCGTGTGTCCCCTCCCGACCGAGGCCAGTGGGATGAGCACGGGGGGGGACTCGCTCCCCGCCTGTCCCGCTCCCGCAAAGCCCCACATCCCCCTCCCCGAGGCTGGGCAGCGGGACCGCACTGAGCTGGGGGACTCTGGGGACCCCGGGGGCTTCGTGGCATCCCCGCGCACCGGAGGGAGCCGTGAGCCCCCGGGACGCAGAGCCCCGACGGGGTGCTCCGGGCACAGGGGGGGGAGCTCCCGGGTCGGGGGGTGTCCCAATGGACCGGGGGTGCGGTGTCCCTCGGGGAAAGGATATGGGTTACAGACCAGCCTGAGGCACCAGCTGCGCGGGCGGGTGGTTTGCTTGAGGCAGAAGAAGGCGGTGGGTGCCAGCGCCGGGTAAGGCACCTGCTCCTCCTCCTCGGAGGCCAGGTCCGGCGGCGGGTCGCGGCCGGGGGAGCTGCCGGGGCCGGAACCGGCATCCTCCGGCGGCTGCTCGGCGGGGCGGCACGGCGCCGCGGCGATGGGCACCCGCACCTCGCCGCCGGCCGGGCGCGGCAGCGGCTCTCGGCTCTCGCCATCAGTCATGGTAGCGGCCAGGACCTGCGGGGCAAGGGCAGGGGGTGAGGGGCGGCGGCCCCCCCGGCGGCGGGGCGCACCCGGCGCGGCGCCCACCTGGCCCCGGCGCTCCAGCCGCAACAAAGGCGGGCGATGGGGGTCGAGCCACCTCCCAGGCGCGGCCGCTCCCGCCCCCCGGGGAAGCTGGGGCTCCCCCCTTTCCCCCCCCCCGGCTTTTTCTTTTCGGGGATGGAAAATTGACGGGGCGTGGGGGGATCCTACCTTAGTTCGGCGGAGCGCGGTGTCCCCAGGAGCATAGCCGTGCCTTCCAGTTCACATGGGACCAGGCAGCAATCGGGGCGCCGGGAGGCGATGAATCTTCACCCCCCCCCCGCTCCAACACACACCACCACCACCACCCCGTAAATCCAGCGGGGGGGGGTGGCTGGGGCTCGGCGTGCGGCGCCCGCCGGGATGGAGGAAGGCTGGGGAGGAGGAGGAGGAGGAGAGGTGGCGGCGGGGGCGGGGGCCCTTCCCGAGCCGAGCGGAGCCTCTCCCGACGGTAATCCCAAGGAAGGAGCGGGCAGCTCCGCAGCTGCTTCGCAAAGCTCCGCTTAACAGGAAACTTCGGATTTACCGGGGGAGGAGGGAGAGGAGAGGGGAGGAGAGAAGCGGAGGCGGAGGGGGCTGGGAAGCCGGCGGGGCAGGGCGGGGGCGGGCAGCCGGGAGGAGCCGGGGCAGCCCCGGGGGGTCGGGGGCGGCCGCCCTCATGGCCCCCGCCCCCGGCCGCGCTGCCTTCCCCCTGCCTTTGTTCAGGCTGCGGGCGATGCGTGGCGAAGGGCAGGTCGCCCGGGCCCTCTCGGGATGGAAGGCGGCGGGGGCTGAGGGGAGGGTGTGGAGGAAAGGAGGCGGAAGGGACTTTGCAAAGCCGGTGGAGGGGGGGGACACCGGGTTTGTCCCCTCTCCGTGCCCAGGGGGATGCGCGGCTCCGCCTCCGCCGGGCTCCCCGCGGCGGGGGACCCCCAAAGGGGCAGATGCGCCCCCCCCCCGGGGCTCCAACCGGGGGCTGAGGGGGCGGGAGGGCCCGGCTGGCCCCACGCCCCCCCCCCGCACCGGGGGCTGCTGCGCGGGAAAGCGCCCGGCGCCCTCCCCACGGGGCTGCCCCAGCCCCCTGGAAACCCCGCTCCCCCCCGGGGCATTAATTCATTAGTTTTAATAAATAAATGTATAAGCCCAAGTTAGAGGTCGTAGCGTTTTAATAAATAAAAGATCGGCTCTTAAACGGCAGTGATTTTTAGCTGAGTAGCTAATCTTCTCAAGGGCTTAGCTTGGAGGGATCAGAGTAAACAGATAATAGAAAGTCGTTACAGGCACCGTCCCCTTAAACTCCGCTTAGGAAGTTTTATTCTTTTGAGTTATTTCAAATTCTGTGAGTTTTATCTGAATGTGGTGCAGGTGGAAGAGGTGAGGGGAAGATTAAAAAACGTTAGCTAGATACATTCTCCTCTACTGCAATGTTTTAAAGAGCGCGTTCATTATATACCACCACGTTCAATTTGCAAATGCAGTTCCCGATGCTGTTCTTCATGGTTAAAAACTGGGAATTGATTGAAAAGGGAGGTCGTGCAGCTTTCAAAGCAGAAAGAGCCCAGCCTAATGGGGCTAGGGAAGAGATGGTTTTACATACACACTTTCAACGGTTGTTTTATTAGATGTTTGCAGGTTGTAATTAACAGTATGTAGCAATTTTATTATTGAACAAACAATGCCTCTGACAAGCAGGACAGCCTGCAACACGAGCGTGAACTGTGCAAAGAACTTGGAGCTTCCACACGTTTATATAAGCTAATTGGGGCAAATCATAAATTAATGTGGAAGATTTCTATGTGAGTTGGTGGAGTATTCTTTGAGCAAACCGTCTTCCACCCATAAATTATCTTGCTCAGGAGAATGACCTTTACAGGAAGAAAAGGAGGGTTACTAAAATGGAAATCGGGAGAAGGAGAGGCCAAGGCTCGAGTGCGAGCGACGCCTCTTGACCCTCTCCCAAAGGCAGAAGCTGCCCAGGCAATAAACTTTCCTCTGTGCCTCCCCTCCAACTCGGTGTCAGGAGAGCGGGATGCTGCTCCCATGACTAACAAATCCATCTTCAAAGCTCTTCCCCCAGCAGCTGTCCGCAAGCGCTGGCTCCTGCCCTTCCCCAGGCAGAGGCCGGGTGGGAGCTCAAAGCTGTCGGGCCTGCAGCCACCCCTGCCCTGGCCAGAGCGTGGGGAGCCTGGCATTTTCCAGGTCTTCACCTGTTGCCTGATGGAGAATATTTAAAGCCAAGAGCCTTACTAATAAACTCCGTGCAACGATGGTGGCTGAGAAGGGCTTTTATTGTAAACTGGAGGATTTTGAAGAAGCTTGGCAAAGAATAGGCCCGATCCTAACCCCAGGGGGTGCTTTTGGCTCCTTCTGCAAAGGATCAGAATTAATTCCAAAGGTGGTGGTTGTTGAAAAGAGACAACACTTTGTTGGCAAAATTATTTGCTTCCTCTCATGTTTCCTGCTTAACCCACGTATAGTGGTAGGAAGGAGTAGGCCAGATTCTGCTCCATTTACTCCAGATTTGTCTCCAGCTGACTGCCCTGACAGCAGCGTCACTTTGTCGGGTTTACACGAGTCAGAAGGATCTGGCCACAGCATTTCTGTCATTAATAAACCACCACCAACTTTAAGATCAATACCAATCTGAGGATGCACAGTATACCCTGAATGGGCACTTGGCTTGCAAAATCACAGATGACATAATGGGATGTGTAATGCACTTAGCTGGCCCTAATAAATCGTCCCCCGCTGGCACGCACCTGGGTGTATTCCAGTCCACGTGCAAGGCGGACAGGCTGGAGATGTGCACCTCTGCCCCAAAATTGTACAGACTGGAGAGGAGAACTGGGGTCCCTGTCCTGGGCGCTCAGGAGTTAGGTGTGTGAGCTTTGGGAAGGCAGCAACGTTGGGTCCCATCGTGGGACACATGACCCAACCCAGACCAGGGAAGCGGTTGGTGCTCACCAGGGTGGGAGCTCAGCAGCGCAAACTCACGGGGCTCCTAAAGTTACAGGAGCAAGAACAGCTTCAACAGCTGCAAAACCAGATCTGTTCCCACTATGGCACATGGACTGAGGACACCTCACCTCACCTTCTGCCTAATCTTCCCCGTTTGATGTTATTTAGCATGTAGCAGCCATTTGCAAACTGTCACAGAAAGACAAGATAGGACTTTACAAGAAAATCCCCAGTTGTCTCAGGTATTTCTCATAAAGCAGCCAGTTCTATGTAATATTCCTCCTCCGAACTTGCCTACAGCCTCTCGAAGGCTGTAACCCTTCCCCTGACCCTGCTGAAGGAAGGAGTAGCGTCTCCAGCCTGCCCAGCTCCAGGGAGGACAGCAGGATGCTCCTCCCGGCCACTGCACCTTGAGACAGGAGCAACCCGAAGGAGACCCACTGCCGAGGTGACACCCCACCAGGATTAAAAATCAATTTCTCAAGGTCACAGGCATGGTGAGAGCGGGGCATCCCTGCACAACTCACGCCCTGCTCGCTCGCAGGCTCGAAGAGGAGCCTTTGCCAACATCTATAAAATGTGCTGGGTGTGCCATGGTAGCGTCCTGTCAGTTAAAACCCAGACAGTAAATCAAGCGGCGGAGCACAGCTTAGTGCCCTAGTCTGCGATTGTACGTGATGCACAACCTCTTCCCATGGAGGTGCAAGGATCAGCTGAGAAAAAAAAAATAAAAATCCAGTTTGACTTTTGGGGTTTGATGCTACAGCGTTTCCCAGGCTAAGATGAGATCAGTAGGTCAGCCCCATAGTTTAAAGCTTCTTTGTGTTTTTATGCCTGTTACTCTGACCTCTTATATATAAAGTCTGACAGAGGTGCTGAATGCTTTACGTAATTTTTTTTTTTTTTTTTTACTGGATCTAATTCTAGCTGACTCAAATCTGGGTTTTTCTGATTGCAGAAAAACCTTCAAACAAGGAACAATCTAGCTAATAGCGCTTGCATAAATCATCCTCAAAATAATGAGTATCTGTGGAGTGAATTCATTTAGCTAAATAGATGGAGGACCACTTTAAAGTTATTTAGAAAGATTAACAAAAGAGAAGGGAAATGAAAAACAGATAATAAATTGACGAGAGAAGGGAAAAATTGTATTAGAAACAATGAATTTATAATAAATTCAAAATGTTAAGGAGAAATTTCCAAAAAAGGAGATTGGCACCGTGGCAGTTTGGCTGTGCTGGTGCTAAAATGTATTTTTAATTAAAATACATGGATGTTAAAATGCATTTTAAAATAGATAGATAAATAGATCCCCAGCCAAAATTATATTTGTGATTTTATGACTTTCACATTCACCCATAATTTGTCATTTCCTCATTAGGAGAACACGCTTATCTACTCCAGGGCTAGTTCTTCCATTGCACTCACCATACCTTCATCAACCAGACTACGCAACGCCAAACTGCACGTGCCCGCCAGGCAAATCGCAGCCCTTCCCACCTGAAATCTGCACCTTCTTCTGACAGAACCCCCAGTATTTGCTCCTGCATCCTTTCTTCTCCTCTCATTTTTCCCTTTCTTCTTCTCGTCTTGTTTTTCCTTCCTCCAGTCTCAACCCTTTCCCTTCCTTCTCCCCTGATTTTGCCATGTGCAGTCCCCCATCCTATTCCTTGGTCTAACATCCCCCGCTCTTCTCCTTGGCCCTTCATTGAGGGGTGGCTTTGCAAGGTGCCTGCTATCCCAGGAACAGCCCCCCAGGGAGCCCCTGCAAACATATTGCGTTGTCCTGACGTGTTTTTGGTGTCTCCAAGCCCCTATGACAGCTCTCTACCTGCATTCCAGTGGCAGCAGCAGACACGGATTTTCTTCTCTCTCCATGAAGTCTCATCCTAGGTCTTAATGCCATTATGGAGCAATGTTTAGGTTCTCTGGCACCAAGCCTGGAGAAATCACCAAGAGGTCCCCAAGAGGAGTACAAAGGCTTTAAGTCCCACCTAAATCCTGAGCAAAACTGGGATGGTGCCTCAACCAACATGATGCTTTTGAGATCAAGTCTACCACTCATGTTTCATCCTCCAGAAAACCATAATTTTTCAGGAGAAAGTGTCCCCTAACAACTTCTGGCATTGTGTTAAAGAAGCACAAGGCTATCCATCTTCAAAACCTTTCACCCACCTTGCACTGTTTCCAGTCTCACGGCTGAATGTGCAGCGTTTCCAAATACATCATGAGTGAGCGTGTTTCAAACCCACGCATTTTGGACACGCTCAAAAACTGCCTTGTTGCTTCTCTTTCTTCTGTTATGTTTGCTGCTTTGATTTATTTACTTCTCATATCATGTTTCAACTTGCTAAATATAAAAACTATTCAAAATAACTGTGCAAAATATTCTCCAAGTCCTTGAGGAACAAAAAATACATTGCTCAGGTCTGCCTTCTCCTGTTTTATGGTTTTAGCACATGTTGTAAATAGAATATTTCCATAATAAATATTTGATAAAAATAATTTCCACGTGAAGTTAGTTCTAAGCCAACAGCCCCAGAAAGGCAGAAGAGGAGCTACCAGGTTGGCAGCAACATTCGGTGCATTTCTGAAAAAGTTTCCCAGACTTACCAGAAGAGACGAGCTTGAGTGGGGAAGACAAGTTTGGCCTCCACATTGCCCCTTTGCCTCACCTCCTCCTCACCTCCTCAATGTGGACACCTGCTCAGCGAGAAGGAAGCAATGTCCAGGAGCCCAAGGGTTGCAGAGGTGTTTTCTGACAATCAAAATCATGTCAGCTTGTGTCTTCATATTTAATTTCCCTGCCTTCATGCTCAAGCCTTCACATGACTTATTAGTACCTCTCCTTTTTCACTCATGGACCTGTGGGCTGAAGCATCTCTCTTCAGGGAAGGCCCTTAAGTGCGGGTCGTTGCCCCCTCGAAGGCCCTGGGACACGGCCCAAACTGATGTTTGCAAATAAATTCACCTCTAAAGCTCAGAGCTCAACTTGAGCACTGTGCACCATTTACCAGCACTTTCCCAAAAGCTTTTCTAACAATCGTGCAGGTCCTGGGGAGCCAGATTTCTTGACTGTGTTTTGAATAACATTTTGAGTATTTCTGCTTGCAGGAAGAAATCTCCGTGGCCATGATTTCCCCAGCAAGAGCATTGTCTTTCACAGATCTGGAATTTCTGTAGTCTTATTCAGTGAGAATGAGAGGGGTTTCACTTTTACAGGTGCCTGGTACATTCCCACTTGTTTATTAGGTGGGCAAGACAAGACAAAAATAATGAATTTTCGGTTTCTTGCCGGTATCAAAAACGCTTTTGGTGGAGATCTAAAACAGCAAAGGCTGCACAAATCTGATTTCTTTTTCTGAAAATCTATGCCTCTTCTACTGAGAAGACAACAGAAAATTAAAGACAAATAAAAGACAATTTAACCAAAGAGGCACCAGAGCAGTTTTAAAATGAATTAAAATGATTTCTTCCATTTAAAGGACTTCACTGCAAGTCAGGCCACTTCAGAGGTAAAATTATTCTAATTGATTATATTGTTGGTAAATGCATTTATGATGTGACAGAGTATTTGAAATCACTGAGGCAAGCTGCTGACGGTGCAGATTAGCTAATTTACTGGACGGAATGACCTTTGTTGCACTAAGAACCAAATCTTACGGGACGGAAGTCTTTTAAACAGCTGCTAATAGTTTAAATGAATTACCCAAGAAGATGATGTTGAAGAGCTGAATGCATTAGAGGACTTAACATAGTGGTGGATATATACAGAATATGTATGGGCTGAATATATTAGAGGATGCTTTGCATGAGAAATAATTTAATTTGGGACCCACAGGCTTCTGCTGTTACATGTCCATAGAGGGGAAGCAAGCAGATACCTCTTCTACACACTAAATTGTTTGACATTTCTCTTCCAACCCTCAAAGACAACTTGTGCAGCAAATACAAGGTAAGGGGGTGTATCCAAAGAGGCAAAATATTTGCTCTATGTTGCGTTGCTGTAGAGGTTTGGCTGTCAGGTAGGAAACTGCTCAGCCGGGACACGTGCAGGTAGCCTGG
Organism: Nyctibius grandis; assembly: GCF_013368605.1. Classification (NCBI taxonomy): domain Eukaryota; kingdom Metazoa; phylum Chordata; class Aves; order Nyctibiiformes; family Nyctibiidae; genus Nyctibius; species Nyctibius grandis. The sequence goes on from NC_090695.1 coordinate 97,622,821, forward strand.
ATGATGCACGAGCCTGCCCTGCTCTGGGCTCGGTGCCGTGCAGGAGGTTGGTGCAGAGACGAGCAAAAGCTCACTCTAAATGCAACAGGAAACAAAACCTAAGCAGTGCCACATCCTTCTCCAGCAGTAATTTCCTCATGCTATGAAAAGTCATATAATGTTCTTTACACAATTTATTGTAAATCACTCATGGCTTGTTTAACACTCCACTGATTTTATCTTGATTTATTGCATTGCCACCCTGCACGGCAAGGCAACAGCCATGGCTTTATGGTCTTCAATCAAAGCCCAAACACCTGTATTTTGCAGCCCATGGCTGAGGGTTGCCGTACCCCAAGTCCCACATGATGCTCAGCGTCCTGAACCCCCTGTGCCGTGGATGGAGCCCAGAGCATGGCACAGACACACGCAGGGGGTCAGCGCTGCTCGCCCCCCTCCTCCTTTCACAGCCCACCGAGGTCCAGCACTGCCAGGCCAACACCCCGAGGACCACACTGCACAGCCCTGGGATTTCATCTCCCCGCTGCTTTGGGGGGGGCACAGCGAGCCCACTCGCTCGTCCGCCCGCTCCTGCTCTCCTTTACCTTACTGTTTCGTGGTGGCTCCTACAGATCTTGGGTGACACCACGGTCCCACAGCTGTCCACACAGCCCCTGGCACAGAGAGTCCGTATTCCTCAAAAAGCTGACACTCTGGTGAGACAGAGATCAGGAAAACAAAAGCATTAGCATCCTCAGAGAGACGTTTTATCCCCCAAAATTTACCTGGGGGGTCACATAGGAAGCCTGTGGCAGAGCCAAGAGCAGATCCAGACTCCCCCAAGACCTAATTACAAAATTAGTGTCTCCCTCCTTGGGCATTAGAGCATATTGCAAGAAAACATTCGATGCTGGTGACATCTGAGTGATCTCCAGCTCCAAGGAGGTGAGCGAAAGTAGGCCCTGGACTACTGCAAACCCATGGAGAGCATCTGGAAGTCAGGAGAGCATCTTTTCCTCCCTTTCTGTGGGACAGCCGACGATACAAGATGTAAGGAACAGCTGCCCAAAAGAATCCTTTCATCCCTTCAGACAGCTAACAAAGCCAAAAATAAATATTTCAGCTTGGGCAGTATTTAAAAAGATTTTATTGCTGTAAGGCCAAAATTTCAGTCTATCAAAATCTCTTTACACAAACTGAGATAAATGAGTAATTGGTTTAGAAAGAGTTGGACCAAATGCACAGAAAAATTATAAACGGTTCTCATGAAACTCTGTTAACTCCCCCCAAAAAATATGTATAGAAAATAACATGGACTGTGCCACCAACCGCACTGCAGAGCTCTGTAGGTGCCTGTCCAACTGCTTGTCCCACCGAGCATGTCTGGATGAAAGAGCCTCCGCGGGGCTGCGCCCCAGGGCAGTGCCCCGCTCCGCACAGGCAAACCGGAGAGCAGTGGGACACGAGGAGCACGTTGGCTATTTTAATCCCATGCACAGACACTGAACAGCTGCATGTGCCAGGCCCAGGCCAGGCGCAGTCACGTCCCCATTTGCAAACCTTGCCTGAAACACCTGGCCTCCTCCTCCCCTGCTGTGCCACAGCACCGTACAGGGTGTGCTGAGATGGACGGCCAGCTCTGGAGCTCCACCATCCTGGTGAAGGGCAAAGGGCACCCACTCTACATCATCTTCTCCAGGACTTGCAAGAGTCAGAAGATCTGAGTGACAGCTGTAGGGAACACACACACAGCAGAGCCACAGTCATTGCTGCTCTCCAGACCCCAGGGTTTCCTAGGCAGATGCAGGTGAACACGGGTACAAGGTTGGAGGGGAATCTTACATGGCCTCAACACACCGCTGTCACGAACTCACAGAATCAATCAGGTTGGAAGAGTCCTCTGGGATCATCAAGTCCAACCATTGCCCTGACACCACCATGGCAACTAGACCATGGCACTAAGTGCCACCTCCAGTCTTTTCTTAAACCCCTCCAGAGATGGTGACTCCACCACCTCCCTGGGCAGCCCCTTCCAATGGCTAATGACCCTTGCTGAGAAGAAATGCTTCCTAATGTCCAACCTGAACCTCCCCTGGCCAAGCTTGAGGCTGTGTCCTCTTGTCCTATCGCTGGTTGCCTGGGAGAAGAGGCTGACTCCCACTCCACTACAACCTCCCTTCAGGTAGTTGTAGACTGCACTAAGGTCACCTCTGAGCCTCCTCTTCTCCAGGCTAAACACCCCCAGCTCCCTCAGCCGTTCCTCGTAGGTCAGACCCTCCAGACCCTTCACCACCTTGGTCGCCCTCCTCAGGACTCGCTCCAACACCTCAACATCTTTCTTGAAGTGTGGAGCCCAGAGCTGATTTACACCCATGCCACCATGCAGCTCCAAACCCCAGAGCTTTAAAGTTACACCCAGATAAAGCTCCTGAGAAAATCCAGAATTTCTATAGCCTTAGGGACGACACAGTTTTGCCATCAAGAAGCCTTCAGATGACAAAACTGGCTCTGAAAGATCTCCCCATGTCTGCTGTCAACCAGCATTTCCATCAGTGTCACAAGCTGTTCACAGCAACAAGCTTTAGATAAGCAGGAACACAGATACACCCACACAGCCAGGCAAAGGTGCGTGTGGAGCGTGTGTTTGAACAGCCGCGCTGCTGCCAGGGACCTGGGCTGCCCGCGTCGGAGAGGAGCTGATGGAAAAGGCACTGGCAGGTTTTAGCAATCAGAGAGCAAGCCCTGCGTGCACCCATGTACATAGGCATTGCCAGCTGAAATCTCTGCAACCGTCTCTTTGCTTTGCTACTCTTGATACTTAAGAAAATAGGAATTATTTGGGGTAATCCTAAGAGGGAAGGAGGATGTAAAATCCTCTTTACTAGGTAATTTAGAAGTGGATAGGGGAAAATGCTCCAGGGTCTTACTTATGGGGCAACCCTGTGATGGCCATGGACAGACCAGGGGCACGCTGGCGTTTTCCATCACCCATTTTCTGCATGTTGCAGAGCTCCAACACGTGTGGGGGACGGACACAGAAGGGGATATGAAGCTTATAAAGACAGAATATGCTTATAGAAGCAAGGCTCTGGCTAGCTCAAATGGGAGCCACGCAGCTTAATGTGTATCAAAAATTTAGCAGGAGCATGAGTCTTCTGCAAACCACAGATAAATGAATGTTAGAAGTCCAACTCCAGCTCACCTTTGCCCTTTCATTAGCTCTGTATGCGAAAATGTGCTTATTTATAGACCGACGGAGGCAGGCAAGTAAATAAAGGCACAAACAAGCTAGAAGCAATAGGTTAAACGTATCTGCAGGACAAAGAACAGCTTGGTGGGGGCAGCTAAGCAGACATCAGGATGCACAGGAAAACACATATTTCTGAGTAATGCAGTCAGGGTGTACAGCAGCACCGAGAGGAAGAGGCAGGTGTCCCTGCCTGTGGCAGGGGGGTTGGAACTAGATGATCTTTAAGGTCTCTTCCAACCCAAACCATTCTGTGATTCGTGTGTTTAAACCTGGGGGTGTCATTTTAGCAAATGCTTCGCAGCCCGTGAGCTCTGAGATGTGGTTGCTGCAGGTGGGTCTCTCTGGGCAGCTCTATCCCTGGAGACAAGCAGGGGCATCTGGTCACCTTTCAGTCCATCTTACTGATGGCTTCGCCTGAAGCTTTCAGCCTTCCTACAGTGAGGCAGGGAAAGAGAAACAGCTGTAACAAAAGCTGATGTTTTTACCAATAAAATCTCTCCTGTTAAGGCAAATCCAGTCTACTGAAAACTGAAAATGCAAAAGGTTTGATTTATAGGAGGAGAGGTACAACATATATTTTGTGAGGGGGGGAAAAAAGGTCATTTGCAAAGCAGCTGAAACATGTAAAGATTTGCTTTCATGTTTGTTGCCATCTGGGTAATCACAAGAATATCCCCTTTTAATCGATAACTTCTTTTTCATTCCCATCATGCAAGTTACAACATTTTATTCTCCCTTGGCCCGTGGCTGCACAGGGAGAGAAGTGGCCATGTCCTGGCTCCATCCAGTCTTAAACTGTGCTGCTAACATGGGTTCAAACCCATGTTACCTCGTCCTTACTATTATTTTAATTAGAGTCAGATCACTTGGTAACCACTGAAAGCCTTGAAGATTTGCAGACAGAGACATTTCTATTAGTTAAGGCTTCCTCGCCAGTCTAGAAGTCAGCATTTCGCATCCCCCGGGGCCCCGTGGAAAACAGCAGACCTCTGCTCTTCCAACCTGCCTCCTGTTTCATTGCAAGGGGATCCACCGGTGACCCGACAACATCATTAACTGTTCTCTTGGAGTGGGGCACACTTATTGTTTTAAATAACTCACAAGGATATAGTTCAATCAGCTACAGTTCATCAGGATTTATTAGGCTGGACCCAAGGGCAGGCATGGAAGCTAATTAGAATTATTATTTTCAGGTGACAAGTATAAGGACCTCCCAGGGACATTTGCAGCTCTTTGTTTTAAGGCTGAGGTACAATTTTCAGGGTTATTTTCTGAAATTATTTAATGGGATGGTTCTTTGTAATAATGCAGAAAACCTGGGAGAGGGGTTGTAGTGGGAAGAGAAGGGAAACCAGACCCCGCTGAGAAATTCTGGGTGGATAAATAAACAAAAGGACATTAATAACAGGGCCTGATTATTGCACTGAAAGCTGCCACACAAGCAATTTCTGACCCAGCACAGTCACTTCATTGCACACAACTTCCCATATTGACCACGGAGGGGGAGAACAGGGCTCAGAGCCCATCACAGCTTCATTTGTGTCAGCTTTGAGGCTCCATATCTGATGGAGCTGCAAGCACCATTATCCCCTCCCTCTCCTCTCACCACTATCTTGGCATATCCAGCCCTGGAGAACGGTGCAAGAATTTTTGGCGTCACTACTAGGTGCACCCACTTGCTGCTCCCCTTCCAGAAACTGCTGGTGCAGAAGGAGTGGCACCTTCTCCACTGCTGAGCTGCTGATGGTGAGGCAGGACTCACTGCCCTCGGCTCATGGCAGAGAGAGAAACCAAGAAGCAAATTATTTACTCAGGAACGACCTACTCAGCAGTTGTTAGCCCGGCTCCAAAGAGCTCACTGCTCCTAATGACGTCTCCAGAGCTTTGCTGGAAGGGAATATTAAAGAGAAGAGCAAGAAAACAAGCTAGTTATCTTTGGTGACTGACGGATGCCAACGGACTACGACTTGCTAAGCATTTTCAAATAGCATTTGCAGTTGATGACTTGACATTTGGAAACCCTAAGGACCTGGAAGGAGATGGGGGAAGTTTCCATTCACGATGGTTGAAGTGCACTAAACTGCTTTTGATTGGAGCTGTCTAGAACGGAGGTAAGAGCTGACAAACACACGTGGTTCAGGGACACCTTCGCCTCTAAGGGAAAAAAGCTATTTGGTGCGTGTGGTAACAGAGGGCACAGAGGAAACCAAGCTGCAGAAGGGTTGAGCACCCATATTCTGGGTACCAGAGTAAGTGCCACATCCTAGCTGCTGGCCAAGGTCCCCCAGATCCTGGCAGAGGATGAAGGAGGTCAGCAGATCCTCCTGTTTGACCCTCCACACTCACACTCGTGATAGGGATGCGAGCAGCAGGAGGAAGGGTGCAGCAAGGCTGCCTCTGCCTCCACCTCTCCACCCTGACAGCTCTGGGGTGAGCACCCCAGAAAAATCCCTACTGGCCATTGAAAAGGTCCGGCCTATGAATCTTTGATCTGTGTGAAAACCTCTGCAATTCCAGCAAGTTTTGCTTTACTTGATCCCACCAATCCTCCCTCACCATCCCTTTCTGCTCTGACATCGCACCAGTGGTACCTGGGGGGACAGAGGGACCTCCTGGGGCACACAGACCCACGCCGCTGCTCCAGCCCTCGCTGTGACCGCTGCACCCCTCAGCTCTACTCAAACCAATTGCCAACAGGGTCTTCAGCCCCAGCAAAAGCCTCTCTTCGGACTGCTAAGAACCTGTTTTCCAGGCTGAATTTTTTTTTACCACCTATTAATACCTACTTCTTCATGCACCAGCATTGTCTTTTAGCACAGATGATTCATTTCTCTTCATCCACTGAAATATCCCTGAAACATAACCAAAAGCCAGCTGAAGAAGAAATGCCTTTTTTTTTTGTGGAGGAAACCAGTTCCCCTACCAACAAAAAAAATATCAAGACAAGCAGGTTCAATGTGCCTTTGTAAGACTGGATTGGACTTGGTCCTATTTTCATCCCATTATTCTTTCCTTCACAATTTGTCTAAAGCTTTGCAGACTGTGAAAGGCCGGTCGCTGCCGGGATTGCTTTTCCTCCTCCTTTCATACAGAGTACTCTGTTTGCCATTCTTCAGTTATATGAACCACTCCTGAGTGACACATCTGTGAAAATACTTTGCCAACAGACTCTTCTTTTACTTTTTTTTTTTCTGCCAGCTCCAGCCCCTCCAGGATCCTTCTGCAGAGATTTCCCCCATTTCCTGCCCTGCAATACACCAAGGTCTGCTTTTAAATTGAATTATTTTCATGTAGTTGAATCCCCTGTGCTTCCTGCCCCTTGTAGCACTGTTGGCTAATGAAAACAGGGTGAGTCTGTGGGAACTCTGAAGGTTTTTGGTTGTCCAAGCTCACATGAGCACCACGAGAGTCTCTGCCACATTACTTCCTTTCACAAAGCTTTTGGGATTTCTGGCTCTGAGAAACATGATCCAAAAAATGACGAGGGGCATTCTGTGCCTGTCCCCCAACCACGATACCTCCTGTTCCTTATGAACCTGGCTTTCCCTTTCCATTTTTCTTAAAGACCCCATTTCCCAGCAGCTGCACAGGAGAGCCCCATGCTGCGCTTACCCACCCAGCCCATCACTGCTCGAGGTGGCGTTCATGAGATTACAACAACTTCAATACTAAATAAGGAAAAAGAAACCCAAAAATAAGAGAAGAGAGAGTGAACAAGGGAGAAAGCACTATAAAAAGGCCTACAAAGAGACTAATGACACTGTTTAAACAAAGTTGTCTCTTGCGATAGCGTTAAATCCTTTTTATGACCTTTCAGCCTTTAAAAACAGTTTATGAGCCAGTTTTCTATTTGCTAGGCTTACTGACAAACAGTCAGTAACTGCTTAGGGTGGTACCAGGAGCCTCATTACAGAACAAATAAGGTCCATTTTACCATTTTCCCCTCCCTCTTATAAAAAAAACTTAACTATTTCCCTCCCCAGCTGGTCCATTGGGGCACTACACAACCAGAGCCAGGGTGGAGGGAGAAGGGGAAAAGCATTTGGAGAAAAAGGAACATCCTCCAAGAGGAGCATCACAGGAGGAGGCAATAGTTGCTGGGAGAGATAAAGCTTATTCTGCATGAGGTTACTGCATGAATGATGCTTTGATCACAAAAGCAAAGAGCAAGAAGACAGTTTTAATGGTCTGAAAACACATGAAAAGCTAATGTAGAAAGCAGCTTTGATACACAAGACAGTGGCACAGTGTTTATTTTGTGACCTTTAACAAGTATGGGCAGTGCAACAACAAGATAATTTGACAGAAAAAAATCAAAAGGAGACAGAAAAATTAACCTGAGAGCTTTGTGGCAGAGGGAGGAGAGGAGCAGCTGGGGCTGAAAGCACCTCTGTGCTGACTTCAGCCCATTGAGGGCTGAGCCCTGCAAAGTGCCACATGTCCTCAGTCCCCACCAAGAGCAGCAGGCGCCAGTAGCTCCCAGGAACAGGGGATTTGGGATACCACTTAGCAAAACCCCAAAACTAAAGCATGCTTACAGCAAGCATTAGCAGTTATATCTTCATACAGTCTGTAGGGAACTGCATTTTGAGGGGAGCTTTTGTATGGGACACCTTAGAGCTACCAGAAAGACTAGATGTTGGAAAGGACTGCAGACTGGTGACAGGCATGGTTATAGCCCCCAGGTCCTCAAATGCAGGAAAACCAGGGGAGAGAGAATTTGAAGGCAATTTGAAGGGATGGAGGGGGACAATGAGGATGTTTTCTGGGAATTAAATTTTTAAGAGAACTTTGAATATTAGAAAAAAGCAAGAACAAGACACATGCACATGGTAACTTTTTAAGTCTTCTCTACTAACTGCTGAAATGTGATAAACCAAGTGCTATGGGAATAACTACAACCTTCCTTTTTGCACATGCAAAAGGGTCCTGTAGTAGAGGTCCCAAAAGCACAGACAAGTTTCTGCACAGGGGTTTATGCATTTACAGTCCCTCCCCCCAAGAGTATGCCCTGGCCATTTGCTACCAAGAGCCACTTGTATGACTGTTCTTTTCCTCATAATAAGGCAAGAAATTCTTTGGTCCACAATAGCTATTTTTGCTTGAAACCTGCGGGAAGAGCACTTGCTACATGCCATTATCCAGTCAAGAGCACAAGTCACCCCCTGGGAGAGAGAAAACATCCCGAGCAGACCACCAAGGCCAACCCCTACCTTAAACAGATGGTCTGAGAAGATTGCTGGAAACTGCCGTCAAATTTGGCTGGAATTTCTAAGCAGTGAACGTCCCACCTGAAAAAAAATCTCTGTGATGAACAGTCACAAAAAGACAGTGCCCATCAGCTAATTTATGCACATGAATAATTCAGCCATGTCTATTTAAAAACTTCAGCTGAATAAAAACCATGTTGAATAGATCCTCTGGAGGTAAAGAGGAGAGCCAACCACCCCAGAGGTCTCTCCCTCTTCCCATGTTTGTGATCTCCTGAACTGCACCAGCTCAACCCAGAGGTTCAAAGTAGATGAAGAAAGAGGCAAAAGAGAGATAAGTCCAGGAGATAAAAGCAAAAGACCTCCTGCTATCTGTAAGAGCTTCCCAATATGCATCTTTTTATGGTGGACATAAGTTTTTTGGCTGTTTCAGTTCAGAGCTAGCCTGTCCTCCTGCAGGCTCTGGGGTGCTTTTCCCCAGCCCCTTCGCATGCACAGGGAGCAGCCCCCAGCTGAAGCCTCAGGCTTTCCATGGGTGAGAGCAGCACACACCCATTTCAGCCTAAGTGAGAATTAAAACCCCAGGAGACATCTGAATTCATGCCAGCAGCTGCTCTCCCTGGCAGTGATGTTCCAAACCGTGTTTTTTCAGCAGCAGAGAGACCTGGCCAGGTGGGGTTATGCCCCATGCTCTGAGCCTCAAGCAGAGTTTAACTCCCTGTGCTCTCCCTTCAGGTTCTTCTTGCACCATGGAGGGGTGAAGGATGCATTTCACAAGCAAACCTATTTTCTAATATTTTCCACCCCTCTGTTTCTTTTAGAATAGTAAAAAACTTAAGGGAGCCCTGGGATTGAATGTGCTCCCTCCCTCCAGCTCCCCACAGTCACCCTCTTGGGATGTTTGGGTGGCTTTCCAAAGGATAGTACAGCAGGACCCACAGAGACAGAAAAGACCTGGTACTGCTGGAATAAATAAATACTGCCTCAACATCTTCCATTGAAGCACTTCTGCAAGCAGGAAAAAGCCAGAGCATGTTTGAATCCCCAGGAATGCTGGAAATTCATCACAGCAACTGAAAGTAAAATATTTCACTCTCCCTTGCAGGACACCTGCAATATGGAGCAGGTGATGGAGGCAGTTGCCTTCACTCATCCAAACTTTGCATCTCTCTAACCTTAGAGAAAGCTCTGTGCCTTCATCTTCCTAAGCAGAGCTCCACTTCAGACCACTATAAGCAAGGCTGTTATTTTTCCAGAAAGCTCAGCACTTCTCAAACTAGGGTTTTCAACCTGAAATGGGGTCACAAAACCTTTTTAGCTGGGTTACCAGCCCTGGGCAACTTTGTGTTTATTCCAGATAATCTGCAAGGTTGAGTTCAGGGTGGAATTCTTGTTGTTGTGGCAGAATGGCCAGTCAAGCATAATTTAATTTAAGTTTATCGTTGTTAGCCAGCAAAATCCTCTGCCTCCTCTACTGGCCTGCATTATCATTTCTTCAGGGCTACTAGGAAATATCTGCAAAGCATTATGCTGGCAGCAAGAATAAAATAAATGTGTTCCACAGATAAGTGTGGCGAGGTGCCTATCTGGCTCTCTGAGCAGTGGGAGCAAGAGTGGGTCAAATGAGACAAAATTGTTTCGTGACCCTAAGAAATAGGGTGAGAGACCTGTAAGGCCGTCTCCCCTTCTGCTACACACTACGTGGTACATGCACATAGAAGGGCCAAAGCATCTTTTTGTTTCGGGTAACAACGGCACAGAAAGGAGGAGATGAAGCATCAGACCCACCTGCAGCGAGACAAGGCATCACCCTGGACCAGATGGAAATCCTGATGCTGCTGGTGTGGGTTTGGGGTTTCCTGGACTGCTCCTCATCCCTTCTCCTGGCATTGCAACACCCAGAGGAACCTTCCTCACAGGTGGCATCGCCAGGGACGTGTTTCACTCCGCTTTAAGGCTCCTTTCTATTGTCACTGTGGTCTCAAGGAGCATTAGTAGGACAGTGACAGAAGCCTCATACATATTAAATGTACTGAGGGTGAAATGTTTAATAAACCATCTCATTCAGAGCCTTCTTTCCCTCCTCACAGTTGTGTCTATCTTGACTTATTCCTGCTCTACAGAGGAAGTGGCAGGATTTAATAGTCTTTTATTAGTATGTCAGCTTTTAAAATGGTCAAAGCATTATTCATAGGGCAGGGTAAAAAAAAAAAAAAAAAAGGGAAACGCAGCACATGGAGGAGAAATACTTGTTCCAGCCAATGAAAGGGGTTGAGTTAAGTGCAGTGGTGTGTGCCTGGCCCCTTTCTGTCACATCTGGAGGGGAGCTGTCACACCTTCCCTCCCAAGCCAGCCTCATTTTTACTGCGTTTCCGTGCCTCATGCCCCTGCCACTCCGTAAGGTGGTTTGCTCTGGGAGCTTTGGGATTTCATTCCCCTGAGCAGCAGGAGGGGCACCAGTACCATCAGCTTGAAGACAACAGCAGGGCTGTGCAGATACAAATTGGAAGTCTCAAACATTTCTGGTAAATGAAGGTCTGCTCCTCCTGCACCCCTTTCCCTCCCCATTTCTTTCTTTTAAAAGTGTTTTGTTTGGGTTTTTTCTTTTAAGTCACCAAAAGCCCTTGCTTTCTCAGTTCTTTTGCCACCTGACATTGTGCCCAGACCTGAAGAGCTGGCTTTCAGGCAGAGAAGGATATTTCTCCCCACTAAAATGCAACTTCAGAGCCTTAAACTAATAAGAAAGAACAGGCACCAAATAGCCCCAAAGATTTCTTGCCCCACAAGTCACATTTCAAAAACCCTCCTGGACCTAAGAGTTCCTTTGCTTACTACTCTGGAGCAGGTTTTCTTGTCCAGGTGTTACAGGACTAGAGATGTACAGGGATATTCGAGTCCTCTGCTCAGCCTGGCAAAGGCTGAACCCAGTGTCCTGGTTACCATGTCTATGCTTGAAAGGGCCAAACAGTTTTTGAAACAAAGCCTCAAAGCAAAGGTATGAAATGAAATAATTTGTCCTAAAAAGATCTTCTAGAAAAAGGCATATTTATATTATGCAAAGATAAACGAGTGAATGTTTCTTCCCATGCTTGTTCAGAAGGATTAGAGAAATTCATCTTTGCTTCTCCCCATTTTTAAGTTTCTGATCAATCCCACATCTTTTTCTCCACCTTTCACCATTTGGGGTTCTGCCTTCAGCTGGAAAAGCTGAAAGGCAGCATCTACTCCTAGGATTTTTCTGGCTCAGATAATAAAATCTGTTCCCATCAACAATCCCAGCCCAGACACAAGGAGTTCCACGACACATCCAAGTTTCGAGGGGCTCATTAAAAACAGACCTTCTGAAACTCAGAGGCTCACCCTTCATTACTGACTGCACTATCCTGGAAGCCTATTACCTTTAATTGGCACAGAGCTGCACTGAAAACACGGAGCTAGCTCCACTCTAATCCATGCAAGGACTGCCTCTAGATTTTGATGGAGGCAGGTTTTCACTCCAGAGACTCTTAGAAGCAAATCTTATTTAGGTCAGCGGCGACATTTTCCTTTCTGAAATAGCAGGCCAAATGCCAATGGAATTGGAGCACATTAGTTTGAGTAGTCAAGGGATTTACTTTACAATACGATGTATTACACCCATGTGAACACTGAAAAAAATGCGACCTGCTGTGCTGAACTTCCAACACCTTATTCATCAGCGCTGGTTGAACATCAGAGTTTCCACTCTAGAGGAAACCCAGGTTACTGTTAGAAGAAATCCCCTTTAGCCCTGTTTGGAACAAAGCCCCACACTAAGGTTTCCCATCAAAAGTCTCAATTCAGTAACAGATGTGCTAGCTCTTATGGCTATCAGAATATGTATGAGAAGACCTTATAAAGTCCAAATGGAGAGCTCAGCTGTTAAAAACTTTCATTTCAGTATAAATCAAGGTGTTTTTATGATGCATTCTCATGCAAACAAAAGCACCAGCTTGGATGGGGAAAAGCCCTGCCCCATGAGAGTTTCAGCAGTCAGCACAAGCTGCAGCCCTCTAGGAGAGGAGGGTGATGGTTCTTTAAAGTTATAAAAAAAGATTGAGGTTCCAGGAGATTTGATGACCTGCTCAAGAAAAGCCAGATGAATGATAGAACAGACAATAAGACCTTTTCACCCCAAAAGCTAGAGAAATCCTGCATCCCTCAAGCTCTTTCGATGGGAATTAGGCCATCCTCTGTCCACAGGACTGGTTATTATTAATTCAAGAGGGTCTCGATTTGGCTCACAGACTGCACACCCAAACAGCTTTGTTCCTGTCCTCCAGCCCCAAGGAATTAGTGCAGGTACATTTCGAGCAGTTATGACCAAGGAACTCCCAGGATCTCAACATGGCTTGCACCTACCCTACCTCCTCAGGCAGGGTCCATGCTCTTCTCTTTGCCTTCTTCTGCAGCAGTGCCACTTAGACTCCACATCAAGGCTGCAGACATCCGCTGCCTCTCTGGCTGCTCTCCAGTGACAGCCTGACAAGCCCTCACTTCGACAGTCACACAAGATTTACAGCTTGTCAGATGCTGCAGTTGTCCAAGCAGGGCCACCTGGAAAGGGGGAGATGGTGGGAGGACCAGAGTCATAAGTGGCAAATGATTGTATGATGCTGGATTTGTGCTGGGATCCCCATATTTTAGCAGCTGCTTTTACATACACATCCCCCCCCTTGACAGACAGTTGTGATTCCCAATATCCACACACAACTCCAGGGCCAACAAACCAATAACAAACTCCCCTGAGTCTCATGAGGAAACGCTCCAAAACCAAGTTGACCTGAATAATAGCAAACATCAAGCTGCTGCCTAAACCAAACTTACTGACAGCGATTGATCAATCCGTGGAGCTTTATTAGCATTGCCTGACTGCAGGTTCCTTCCCAACAGCATCTTGAATCAAAAGCTTAATTGTCTTCCTGGCTCGTTTTGCTTCTGGTTAAATTCACTGATTAATCCTGCAGCCTAACAGAGGTCAGTCAGCTGAACGAGTTAAACCCTCACAGACTGATGAGGATGTCCCCCTGGGTTTTCACGTCTGAGCTTGGCAGGAAGGCAGGCGGCAGCTGACACAGCGAGATGTGCCATGGGAACACCCCGGCCCCGCAGTGCCCTGGGAATTGTCACTGCAGCATCATTTTCTGGGAAAGCAGGGAGGCCAAGGCGGGTTTGCACGTACACATGCCTAAAGACACATTGACAGGTAGCACGTTCTCTGATGAGATATTCCCCATGACATTTTATCATTGCTTTTCCACTGTCTTTTCTTCCCTATTCAATTATCACTCCTGAAAACAGCCTTGCACCATCTGATCTACACTTGTTCTCGAGCAATGATCTTTAAATATTGATCACCATCACCAATAGGTCAAAAATGGGAAACTATCTACCACAAATATTGCCTGTAACTCAGCCATGACAGATCTGAGGGGCTTTTTAAACCACACACTAGATCCTCTGTTAAGACAGCTCTTCCCAGATAAGACAACTTGCTTCAGATGTGTCATTAATCCTATGAATAAGATGTCCCCATTAGGCAACTTCTGTCATGTCTTTGTAATTTGTTAGAAGGTGGCAATGCCTTTGGGCCTCTCTCCTAAGTATTAATCTCCTGGAGAGACTAGAAGAGCTATTTTTTAAGTGTCCTGCAAAGCAAAGACAGTCTTTGAGTCTTTTTTGTTACTTAGATCCAGAGAACAGGTAAGGAACTGGGCTGTTTGCTTTTCCTACTTGGAGCTAAGGGAGGTGTGGAGATTTATGGTACCTGAGGATATAGCTTTTGATTCCTGGAAGACTACAGAAAGGACAAGACATAGTAGATTTATGATTTCCAGTTACCAAGGAATTGTAACCTATTAGCAGTCAATCACAGAAAGTTAAATGGCAAAGGAGATTTTTGGCTGACTTAGAGAACATTTGTACAATTTTAAGGAAGCGGTAGGTGTAGGAACAGACTCACCAGGTTGGATGTGATAAAGCTTAACATCTCTAATGTTTAAGGTGAAAAACAAGGCAGAGAAAAGAGGTGACAATACAAAGCAATAGCTCACAAATCAGCCACTTCTTAAGTGGCTCAGCAGGGGCTGGGATAATGGGGTTGACAAGCAGGGACACTTTTCATTGATTACACTTTACAACAACTCCTAAAGGCAGCTTGATCTCATCACTCCCAACAAAGCCCTGTGGCACTGCGGACAGGGGTCCCAAACTGTGACCCAGGCATCATGAATGGTCCACCAGCCACTTCAAAGAGTCACGCAGCCCAGCATGAGTCAGGACCTTTGATGTTAACAGATCTGCATCCACACAGTGGTGCTGAAAGGGCTTTATCCCTGTAATTACTCCACTGCAACCACAGGGAAACTTCCTGCAGCTCTGAGCTGCTGACTGGTGAGCCAGGGCAGGGTGAAGCCAGTAGAACCAGACATCTGCTCCAGACATCAAGGATGACCAAGAAAGGACCACAAAGTTACTTTTTTGGGAGGATCATTATCAGAGAAACTTCTAGCCATGCCATTTGGGGGTGGAGGAAGGATTTTCAACATGAAATAAGCTTAGTTACCCCTCTGAGATGAAGATTTTTCCAGACAGGAGGCATGTAGTTGTCTGCATGTCATCTAACTTGTACTTAAGGCCTGTTCTGAGGGTATTTTATTTCAACAGGGTTTAAACTCACATACTGCACTGAAGAGTATTTCATCCTTGAAATACTCCTCTAGACAGGAAAGTTTTCCTACCAAAGGTTAGAAGAAACCAGAATCTGACATTTAATCATGGTGATTTGCCTCAGCAGGCTGGTATAAAGTACCACTCAGCATAAATAAAGACATCAATCTAGCTGAAGTTTCCCCAACTACTCCTATTTCACAGGGCTAATGATGAGTAATGCTCTGATCTTGACTCTGGCTGAAGCCTCTCATGGACCAGATGGTCCTTATGGTGAATTTGGGGCTTTCTGTGCGGGCAGCAAGAGAAGCATCCAATTCCTCCTAAAACCAGCAAGGGGCAAGACTTTGCTTCTGCATCAGGGCAGTCACAGCCCCAAGATGGACAGAGCTGCCCATGAGGCACAAAGCCCAGTTACCAAAATGGTTCCTGTGCTCAGCACCTGCAGGCCATGATACATCATTGACTCTCAGGCTTCAGGTTGGGATTAGTAAGCAGCACATCTAAGCTACAGATTTACCAAGGGAGGCAAGAGCAAGGAGCAACTCAAAGACTCTCTGCTCTCTTTGCGCACCCATCTAAGGCTCTCAGCAACATGGAAATCAGTTTGGCTGAGGAGAATGCACAGAATGAGGAAAAAAGTGACTTTTCTGCTGCTCTTTTCAAAGTAACAACACCTTTCTGAGCTCACAGTAAACCCACACCTCTTTATAAGATAAAACAGAAGCACCACCTTCTCTACCCCTTTTCCATGATCTTTTCATGCAAAATAAGCCTGTTTTTGCTACATGCCAATGTGCATCCTTGACACAGGACAAGAGTCCCCTCAGCCAACCACAACTGAATGGCAGCACCACATCTCCCAGGACTGCAGTGTGTGTACAACGCTGCTCTTGTGCTGTACGTGGTCATCACTTGATGCTCTCAGGTGAGACAGATCTGTGTTGATTTAGGGTTGCCATTTGCAGCAGGAAAGGCTGTGGCAGAGGAGGAACATGACTATAGCAAGAGCATCCTGGGGGATTCTGGACTGGCAGAACAAAATGACATATATAAATCCGTTCTAATAGAAGAGACCTCAGTATTTGAATAGGTTTGTTATTAAACCAACTCAGATTTAGGAACAAGCCCAATTAGCAAGTCAGTTCACATGCTCAGGCCCATAAGGCATGGTGTACCTTCAGCAGCGTTACCAAGGTTTGCTCCCAGCCCATAGTGGCTTTGAAGATTGCTCTGAAAACTACTCTTTACCCTAAAGATTAAAACACCCGGGACAGGTCACTAAAATTGCAGGCAGGATGGTGCTCATGACATGACTGCTGGCCTCTGAGCTTTGATTTCTTCATGAGTGAGATGCACCCCTCCAGTGATCCCTACTTTCCCCCAGGTCAGTTACTGCAGCCTCCATCCATGTCCCCAGTTTAAGTGCATTCAAAATTCCACAGTCTTGTTCACCTAGTGAACTGTGAGGACCCCAGACAGAGAAACAAGAACCTTAAACCGCTCACAATTTGTGTTTTTTTTCTGCAGAACCCAGACTTTTTAGACCACAGCATTTACAGCCTGCTGCCCACCAAAAGACACAAACAGAAGGACAAAAGCAATGCTGCTGGGGACACAGGCCAGCTCTGCAGGGCTTGATTCCAGAGACGCTTCTCATTTCAGAGATGTGGACATGCTTCTCTGCTGCCCACAACTAATGGTGTGTAAGCCAGAAAGACCTCGTGATAAGGCACATTAAACAACACTGAACAGCTACCCAAGGGATGTGCTTGAACCCATGAGCTGGCTGACTCAGCCTCTGACTATCTCAGTAGAACACTGTTATTAAACATAAGGTTGAGGTATCTCAAAGGTCAGCTTTTATAGAAGAACTAAGCACAGAGAAGAGCATGGAGGACCCACGGATCTCAGATTATATTCCTTAAAAGATCACCCAGAGGACAGGTGGCTTTGGCCCTACCTGAGAAGAGCCCCTGGTTGCTGCAAGGTTTCATTTCACAGCTGGAAGAAAATAGTCATGACCAAGTGGGTTGAAGTCTCAGATAACCACTATTTAAAACATATTAGAGTCACCTAAGAAGCAGCCAGCAGTCTGGAGGCTACAGTGCGTGATACAAGAGGACTTCTCATTGACCAGAGAGGAGTCAGCCTGCTGTACCAAGTCCAAACTGGACATGTCTAACAAGGCTTAGGATGGCTGCTGTGCTCGTTCCTCCTGCCCAGAAGCACAGGACTCCTTTTGAACAAGCATTTCTGCAGTGGAAGAGGCATTAGAGCCACCACTTGTTCAGCACAGAAGGAAGAGCAGCAAAGCATAAATAAAGGATGTCTCCGGAGAGAGCAAGGAGGCTTTGCAGGCAGCAGAGCACGGCTCCCTGCACGGCTCCCTGCTACCTCATTGAGGAGGAGAGACAAAAGGTTGCATTCCCCACTCAGCCCCGGAGCAAGAGATAATTAGTAGCTCATTGTTCTAAATCCTCGTAAGTGTTCCCCAAACTGACTAGCTGTGTTGGACATAATGTAAATGATTCTGAAGAAAACACGATTTGTAGAGTAGTCTAATTAGGTGGCCATGAGAGCGAGGAGCCTGTGCAGAGCTCACTGCGGGGGAGACCAGGTTGTGCAAACCCCAGAAGATTCTCATGTAATAGCAAGAGCCAATTTCTTTATTTCCTGAATATCCACCAGTGAGCAGTTTACAGACTTCACTTCACTTCATTTGTGAACCCCAGAGTTAGCTACCTAGGAGATTTATTCCCTCCTCTTTGAATGAAGCAGGGAAGAACAGTCATTTTGGAATTTACCAAGACACAACAGCTGCCCAAATAGCTCCACCAACCCCCCTGGTCAGCTCAGCAGAGGAGGTAGCACAAAACAGAGCTTTGCAACGGTCCTTGTCAGGGTCAGAACACTGAGGAAGGGAGAAATTTCACAGACACAGCAAGAAGGGCCCCTTCTCTTCGGGGGCTGTTGTAACTCCCACCCAAATCCCCAGGTCTAGCAGGACTCCTGGTTTCTCCAGGAGAGGAAGGGAGGAGGGTTGTGTTTTGGTATAAATGCAGGTCTGGAAGCACTGCCTGCTTTGACAGCCAGCTTTTAATTGATGCAACAGCTTCTTTCAGGTCTTACCTGGCAGTTTGTGATACCTTACATGGCTTTAGCTCACTGCTGAGGAGTTTGGGTTGAAGACCTTGCCCTCTCCTGTCCCAAAGGCACAGGAGATTGTGGCGGGGAGTCTGCTTTCCTCAGGCAAAGATAACACTTTAAATAAAGAGTTCAAACCTATGTTCTTTAGAGCTGCAACAAGCAATTACAGCCGGATTGAAGGTTATTGGTACCTACAGTCTTGGCACAGCTTGTTTTCCGAGGCACCAGTGGACAGCAAATAAGTGTTTTGTCACAAATCAAGACTGTCCCAGAAAAGCCAAACGATGGTCTGCAGCACCCACAGTGCCACTTGGATCAGTAGCAGCAAAGTCTGAGGCAGCATAGGACAGACCTGAGATACATTCCCTGCCCATCTCCACCACCCCCCCAGTATAAGGTTGAGTAACCTCAGGCCAGAGATCCCATTCCATCCTTGGTTAGATCAGTTCATCTCTGCACAGAATCCCCAAGTATTGACCCAACCACAGCACAACACAAGCAACGTGGGCACTTTGCTGGGCCCTTTCCTTGGCCACAGTGGAAGGGCCCCAAAATCAAGAGAGAGCAGGTAGGGAACACACAGTGGCATTTCTCCACTCCCTGCACAGCCAAGACAGTGGAGGCAGGAGGAAAAGCATCCTGGAAGGTGATTGAACAGCAGAAGGACACAGTTGACTGGATTTCACCTGCTGCAGTTTTCTTGCACTCTCTTACAAGAGGGAAATCAGCTGGAGGGGGAGTGCTTTAACCCTGTACAGCAGCTAATCGTGGTTGCTCAGGATCACATGAAACCAAGCGAGCATGGTGAGAGAGGGCAGGGGGATTTCTAAAGCAAGGCCAGCTTTCTTGCTTGGCCAGCCAAGCCGGACGCCAGCTCTCGAGAGGCTGCAGACTGACAGTGCTGCAAAGTCAGGGAACTCCCTTAGCAATCACGTATCCGAAACAGGAGTCTCCAACCCATGCAGGAACAAAGTCATGGCTGATCAGGAGCTCAGACCTCACAGAATAACATTTTCCCACAACAATGCTGAACACAACCTGCATTTTTCACTCAAGAGCCAGCTTTCCCCAGCAAACCCTGTCGCCTCCCTCTGACCTTTCGTGCAGGACACTACTGAGACGGGCACTGAGGTCCCAAGAGCATCCAAGTGACTTTGCAGCACAAAGCCAGCTGAGAGTAAACGAGGCTTATGGAAGTTATTCAGGCACTTCTCAGCATCTATCCACCCCTGCAACCCTAAGGTGCCTGGTCTTTGTGCTCACTTCTGCCTAAAATATTGATGTGCTAATGAAGGTGGAGCCAGAGGAGCCTTTGAAGTCACTTAAAGAGGTAAACTCCTCACTGCAGCTGAAATAGCTGAGGCAGCAAGTAAGCCAGAAACGATCAAGAGCAATTAGAATATGCCTGTACTACATAACATTTACTTGTCATGCTAAAAGAGTCCAAAAAGCAAAACAAAGGGGCTTTGCTAATTCTTTCCTACTCCATTACCCTTGCAACCAGGAGAGCATATTAAACACCTCTGCTTTGCCCACTGCTTCCTGTGTGTTCAGTTCAGCTCTCCCTTGTCTCAATAGCTTAAAAGCCTGGTTTTCCCTTTAAAAGCCAACTTGCCTGCCAGGTAGCTTCTCTTAATCTCTCGGTCTTGGCTAGAAGCCTCTCTAGGCTGCTGAAAGAGATAGCTACTTACCCTTTGTTCTTGCGACAAGAAAAGCCTCAGCTATCAAATCATTCCAGATTCCTTTGTAGTCTGAGAGACACTAAAATGGAAAGAATAAAACCCCCATGTATCAGTCTAACAGATTAATAGCTAGTGGTTAGACCAGCTTGTAACCATGCCACACCTCGCTACAGACCGAGCCTTTTCCAGACCACATAGCTGTGAGACCTGGTAACAGAGTCATTGACCTCGGATAACAATCCTTGCATCCTTCCTCGTGTCAGTGGTCAGCCTGAGAAAGGAGACAGAGACTAAGCTGGTGCTTCCAGCCATGGCTCTTCCCCCAGGGCTGATGGAGGTGGTCCCCAGGAGCAGAGCCAGCTTGTGAGTCAAGGACTGCAGTACCCAGCCATCCTCCACGAGCAGGCTGGACCAACTAGGACATCCCACCAGGATGGGCAGGAAAAGTGTGTCCGTATTGGTCTAGGGCTGTCATTTGCTTTCTCAAGGTTCTCTGCACGCTGCAGTTACACACAGCTTGTGAATTAAAAAGATGCACATGACTCCCTTGAAGGCAACACTCATTTCTACAAGCTGAGAACTGTTCCCAGAAGTTGCAAGCAAAAATAACACCCAAGCTACCAGTTGCTTCAGTGCAAACAAATATTTTTGTAATGAAGTTCTTTGTAACTTACGTGGAATTGACTCAAAAAGCCTTTTTCAAAGTCATTTGTAGAGAGCATTCACCATGGGAGTGAGAAGAGGCACGTCTCCCCTCCACACATCTTTGCAACGCCGTTTTCTTCCCTGGAAAGCAACCCACCATCTAGCTACTTACACAACAGAAGGATCTCAGCCCTCCTAGAACAGACCTCTGCACACCTCTTGTGCATGAAAACCCTCTCACCCATCTGGACAGCAGGAGTCAGAGACAGTCCCAAAAGAGCAGAAACCACAGCCAGCTGTGGTGAGCTTTCCACAGCTGTTACAGATGTACTGGATCTTTGTGCCTCAAGTAGGGCTGTGAACTGCGTACGACTCCAACTGCTGTCGCTCTTCAGAAAAAGCTTTCCCGAGAACAATTCTTCAGGTTCACCCTCAGTTCAGCATGCACCCATAGCTGAAAGCAACATTTGCTCTTCTGCTGCACCGTTACTCATCATCAGGGTCTCCGTCACCACGCTGTTCTCCCCAGAGCTGTTCCTTCCCAAGGCGCAGGGACACGTGGCTCTTCTCCCTGCGCCTTGGGAAGCAGCTTGCTCTTCCCCAGCAGCCCGAGTGTGCCGTCTATCCACATCTGTTACTGCTCCTTTTACAACTGCAAAAAAGTCCTTCTGGTTTCTGCAGCAAAATAGCTTTAGAGAGAGTTTAGCAAAGTTCTCTCTGCTGAGGAGCAAGCCTGCTCCTCAGCTAAACAGCACCATATCCCCATCTCATGTGAAGAGACAAATGCAACAGGCAAGAGGCTGCTGTAACCATTAGAGATGCAGCAGAATATTTTATGAAGGTACCAAAAAGTTTTTGGAAGTGATCTTAGCCTTAGGCAATCCATCATGTTAGTTCAGTCAGAGCAATCCCAGTGGTTACCTTTCAATCATTCTAGCTAGCTGAAGCAACAGGCAGATGGTAGTGTCACTGCATGTGCTACACCGGGCATCTTTCTACTGCGATCCTACACCACTGACTTCTCCTTGGTTATCAACCCCTTTGCAATATGCATCAGGATCAACAGCTAGCGAGGCTCAAGCAGGCAGCGTCCATCCAGGTTTGGGCTCTGGAGCAGTGGGTTAAGTTTAAGTGTCATGATATTCCCCATCTCACAATTAGTCTCCTTGTGTTGATATTAGAAGCCTTTGAAGTGTACATGTGCTTGTGGTCCACGAGAAAGTCTCCAGGGAAGCAATTTGCTACAAATACTCAGCTACTTAAAAATATTTATATATGCTAGGAAAGGATTAGACTTCATTTAGCATTTTCTCTACCTTTAAACCTCATTTAATGCAGCATTAAGCTCCAGCTGCAGCAAATTGTTCTGAAGTTGTAAAGGAGAAAAACTCTTGAAACAGAAAGATGGTTCAGTAAGGAGAGAAGACTGATTGCTCATTGGTTTCTAGACTCTGTTTTAGTAATGGAAAACTAAACGATGTCTGAGATCCTCAGTTCAAAAATCTTTACTTACAGGATACTGTTCCCAAAGTAGGGAGCATCACCAAGACACAGGCACGTGGAACAGCTTAAAAGGGTCAAAAGATGAGATAAGGACAGCCTGCCTAACACCCTACAGAAGAGGCATTCAGACTGCAGCTGGGTACCTTCTCATGAGACAAGTTCCACACTTAAGGGAAGAAACATCATAATTTGCAACCACTGATGAGTCTTCATGCCACAGCGAGAGGGGCTTTCCCAAGCCAGCATGGTAAGGGAAGGAGCACCAGGACTGCATCTTGCTCTGCCATTTGTGGACAGGAGTGCTCATAACCAGCTCTCAGAGTGAAGGTTTTGGCATGGTCTCCTTAATACAGATGGGGTTGCATGAGAGGCTGGGAAAGGTTTAGAGGTGCATGAACTCCATTAGCATGAATACTGAACTCCTCTGCTGCCCCAAGCCCCGCCAGCACAGTCCCAGAAGAGCATCCTCGGGGATTTTTGGTGCTCAGCAAACCACTGTCAAGATAAGAGCCTGATAATGGAATCACATCCACTGCTTCTTGGATGTGCACCATACAGTGTGATCTGGAGCTGTGCCCCAGCTCTGGTACCCACTGGGCAGAGAGCACCAGGTCCTCTGCAGGAGGTGATGAATGAGGAGCTGCTGGAGCCAGCTAACCAAAATCCTAGTGTGCAGGGAACAGGAGCTGGTCCTTAGCATTAGAAATAGAAGATTCAAAGGTATTTGCCAGGCAGCTCAAGTCTCTGGGGACTCTTTTCTTACTTCTGTGATCAACCTTTTCAGCCATTACCAAAACACATATCCAGCAGGCAGTTCACACGTTAATAGCTTGCACACTTTTAATAAAATTGTTTTTCACAACTAAAACACAGCATGACTTTTTGCAGCACCAGCCACCATCAAATATTTACTCTGCTCAAAGAACCATCAGTGACCTGAACAAAACCATTTTTCAACTACTGAACCCAAAAATACACTCCCATCTCTCTGAGCCCAGTTACATCTGACTCCAAGATAGCTGGCAGATGGGAAGAAAACTGGTCACAAATGCTTAAAAAATTTAAGCTTCTTGCATTTGTGAAGTCTCTAAGTCAGGAAAACACACTCCAAGTGAGGTAAGCAGGGTCTGTTTGTAAAGGCACTCAGTTTTCAAAGGCACCGAGACAGAAGCATGCCCTGGAGAGACATGTAATGTGTTTACACACTGCAAGCAAGATGAGCTCCTACTACTTCTTGTTTGGCCACCTTCCTCCAAGCCACAACCTACAGCCTCCCTGGAGACACAGCACAGAGCAGCCAGACGCTGCAGCCCACCCCACCTCCCAAAGAGTACAAGAAATATTCATTTTTATGGTAACACGCAGAAAACCAGGGGCAAACGTGAACACAGGAATGTTTTATGGAGAATCCCAGCCCACAGATTAATGCTATATGTGCAGCAGCATTTGTGCATCACTGCCTGACAGGCAGGATTTGCCTGGGTTTGTGTAAACCCTGAGTTTCCCAGACTTGCTGAGATACCATAGTTGAAAGCTGAACCACATGTGGGTCATCTCCCTCCAGGCACCACAACTATGAGTGTCCACAGTGCTTGCTCCAGCCCAGCTCCAGCGGGAAGCACCAGAGGCAGGTCTAGGTCTAGGTCTAGGAATGGCCAAACTCTGCCCTCCTTCAAGATGCTCATACTGGAATATTTTGGATGGGGATTTGCAGCGACCCTGCTGCCAAAAAGACACACAAATTCCCTTACCAGAGGGCAAGATCTGGAGCAGACACAGGGTACTTTTCATATTTCTTGGCGTACGTTTGGGGACCGTAGGTAAGCAGAAAGCTCTCACCTCTGAGCCTGTGCACACACCATTAGTATCCCTTGCCCCCCACGCATTTCATCAAACCTTTGCTGAAGGAGGGAAGCAACCTCACCCAGGCCCAGATCAGGGCCACCTGGGGTTGTAATCCTCTTCCTCCCACACCTGGGGTGCTGCAGAGCCAGTCCTCCCATCCAGCTCTTCACCACCCCCCCTTCAGATGCCACACCAACCTGGGTTTCCCTCAGGGACCTTTCATCCTCTTCATGCTCTCCTCCCAATTTAAGAGGCAAAAGAATGTTTCTTCTTATTAACATGAAGGCACCAAACAACAATAGGCTCTGCTTCTCCAAGGGCATCAGCACGAAATCCCTCAGCTCCATACAGCAAGCCAGCCCACCACCAGCCACCTCAGAGACAACCCACCACCTGCAAACCCCCTCCTGCCCCCCATGCATCCCCTTATATACCCACCCACCTCTCCCAGCAACACACTGGTCCCAGCTGCCACAGTGCCTGACCATTAAGGTTTGCAATCCTGATGCCTGGTCTCAAAGGGAAATGGCTCAGGAACCAGGTCCAACTAGCCCAAGCACCCCGTTCCAGGCAGATCTGTGATTATTTTGCAGAGTTCCTCTGTTCCTAACCTTCCATATTCCTGCATTTTCACTGAAGGATCTTTAACACATAAAATGCACCAAGGAGCTTACTGAAGATCTCAATCGCAAAATGGAAAATCAGGGCTCTGCCAGCTGGAGGGAGGAGTTTGCAGACCCTGGAAATAGGTTTATCGTATAACAATTGTTGTTTATGAGCCCTGGGGTGTCAAGTGTGCGCCTCATTGTGGAAAATCGTTTCTACCATTCACTCAGTTCCAGAAAGTGAATTTCTGTGGTTCAGAAGAAACTAACTGTGGCAAATCCCTAATGTAAGGAAAGCCAGAAAGCTTTTTCTATTCCTAATTATGCTGTGTCTCTAAACTTTCCCCTATGGCATGCAATATTAGAGTTCTTTTAGCAGCTTTTCCCTAAGAAAACGCTAACAAAGGAGGCATTGTTATAACACTGATGAGTGCTGAAATCACAGTCACCACCCTGGCTCTGAGCCCACCAGCTTCAGCAGATGGGATGGCTTCTTCCTGCGAGATGCACAGGGCCAGCTTCAGCCTGGTTGGAGAAAATGGGCAGATTTAGATGAGTTCAACTGGAAACACTGATGGGAGGGCTTGCCAATGGACACTAAACACTTTATGTCCCACTGTGCATCAAAAATGTCATACCAGCAACCTTTGCACCCACCTCTCCCACTTGGACAAGAGGACTTAGCCTCGAGCTTCACCAGGGGAGGTTCAGGTTGGACATTAGGAAGCATTTCTTCTCAGCAAGGGTCATTAGCCATTGGAAGGGGCTGCCCAGGGAGGTGGTGGAGTCACCATCTCTGGAGGGGTTTAAGAAAAGCCTGGACATGGCACTTAGTGCCCTGGTCTAGTTGCCATGGTGGTGTCAGGGCAATGGTTGGACTCGATGATCCCAGAGGGCTCTTCCAACCTGAGTGATTCTGTGATTCTGTGATTTTGTGAATGTCTCCACCCTGAGACAGTCAAGAGGTGAAATCTCACTAAAAAAAAGCAAACATTCTAATTGAACAGGAATATACCTGGATGTTATGTGACAAACTCCCCCCAGAGAAGTCCTCCTCTGTCCTCAAGTGTTAACACTGGTTCCACATCCATCCCTATGTGTGTGCAACATCTGTGTCGCAGTGCTCAGCCATCCACGGGATGGAGTCCCTCCTGTATTGATTACTTTATTGATAGAGTGCAACCCCTCCAGGCAGTTCTCTCTCGTCGTCAGCACGATAGCTCTGTTACGTCAGTGACCTGCTCATCACCAAAGAGAAAAGTTGCTTCCGTGTGGAAAATAAAATATTGCCCATGGGAGACATGCTCAAGAGGTTGGAACAAATTCATTCATGCGCCACCAGATCCCTGCAAAACACCCTGGGTTTATTCTGTGCTGGTGAGCGAAGGAACCAAGCGTCCCCTCTGTACTACTGAACTGTTGCTCAGTACAAAATGATGTTAACGGTGCGCCAGTGCAGCTTGGGAAATGATATTAAATGCAGCCAGTTACCCTGTCGATTGTATTTTCTGGATCACGCACAAATAATAGTATTAATGCACAAAACCATGCTGAAGTGTAGTCAGAGAGAAAGGGAGCGTCTCCTACGTACGAGGGATGGTAGGAGGAGCATGCACAGCCCAGCCAGCTGTTCTCCCCGCAGGGCATCAAGGTGTGCTTCACAGTTTTGCTCACCGAGCTCCCAATAAATTATTTTCCTAGAGAGCATGAGGAAACCAGAGGGACAGAGAGGTGGGTATGCAGAGCCTGGGCCAGTGGTGTGGCTCTCCAGACTTAGGTTCGTCCTGCTCCCTGGGTAACCTCACCAATCCCAGGGATGTCCAAGGGCACCTGAGACCTTCCCAAATGCTGGTCCATCTCCCACTGCATGTCTTATGGCACAAGCCTGCTTTAAGAAGAGTTTTATTACTAAAAGGGTCCAGAGCAGGATTTTCAAAAGCAGCTACAAAGTCCTGGACCTGGTTCAGCGGGAGCTTGGGATGCAAACCCCTCCATTCGGAGCTGTTGCAAGTTAGCTCACCCCAGGCAGCTGTCTGCAGCAGAAGGGGCAGATGGAGAGGGACAGTAGCAGGAACAGACCACAAAGATTTGTTCTTGAGCCCCTGCTCAGGCTGGAGCTGTCTTGGTGTTCACCAGAGCAGAGCATTGTGCCATGGGGAGTTTGTCCCTGTGTGGGTAGGAAGGATCATAGCCCTGATCGGGGCAAAAGAGTGACTTGCTGTCGATGGCTTTGCACTGTCACCCTGCGTGGTGAGCACCTGAGTACCTAAGACTGCGGCTGGAAGCTAGCAGAGAGGCTAGACCAAACTTTCCACCATAAATCCATGCTTAAAACACTTCAGTGTCAAACAGTATGATTCAGATCTCAGGAACTTCTAGCGTTCGGCAGCACTTAGGTAGGAGTGAGACGTGAAAGTCCATTCCCCCTGCTCAAGCCCTTTATCTGATCTAGCCCTAAGTATTAAAAGCTTCAAAGCAGAAATCACTCTTCCACTTGTTCTCCCTCCTTTGATTCAGATCTTTGTTAATATCAGCATGGAAGAGAAATTTGGAATGTTTTCTGAGAGTTTTATCTCCTTTTCAGGCTCATTAGAGTGGGTGAAAAAGGCATTATTGTACATATGTCTCAGGACTGTTTAAATGCATTTATTTTTGGCAGGAGATGGGTTTGGAAATTTGTATTTAAATGATGATTTGAATGGAGACAGGGTTGAGGAATTCACTGTTTATGAGCAATTTCATTTTAGTGTTTGCTTGTATCAGCACTGCTATTGCCTTTGTTGGAGTTTGGAGAAGGCACAACTCTTTTTAACAGCCGTGGTGGGTGAAGGCCAGAGTGATGGAGGAGATTTGCTTAATATGAATTCTTCAGGGTTGAGCATCTGCTCTGAGAGACTTGAAAGTGGCTTGGTATTTGTGGAAACTTCTGAATACTAAAAATTAGGAGCCTTTTATAACACCTCAGAATAAACATTTCAAATTAACAATCAAGCTGTGTGAAAAAAAAAAATCCTCGACCATGCTGGCCTACCTGATCCTATCAGCAACACTGAAATCTCCACTGGGAAATAGCAAGAAAATGAAAAGAGAAAACAAATTTCAGGTCAGCCCCAGGCATTTTGTGTTAGATGAAAATATTGAAACAAGATGTTTCAGCCTTGTTCGTTACTCATTTTTATATGTATTTGTAACTTCATTCTCAGCTGAGATGAACAGCAACTGTTGAAAGAGCAGAAATCCCTCCTGGAAGGTGCTTCCTCATCAGCTCCCAACACCCAGACAGTGCTGACACTTTGGGCCTTGGTAGCTCCTTAGAAATGAAGTGAAAGCTCCTTCTTGGTGATTAAAATATACCCAGTTTATTCTGTATTTGTGGCAGACAATAAGGACACACAGTGCTTGCTTCAATGGGGTGGGAAGATACACAAACCCACCTGCTTATGATCGGGTGTAGATATGTTCAACTTCCTAAAATAAAACCGCTTACATTAAATGATGACCTAGCCCAAATGGACACACTTTCTTGCAGAATGACTTATTTTAGTTCAGCTCTTAAATAAATAAATTGGAATATGCTACAAGGTTTAATAGGATCATACTGAATGTGCATCTTAAAATGAGTCCTTGCAAATCCAAGCAGGGACAAAGAGCTTTTTCTTGTCCCCAAGAAGCTCCATCATTTTACAAGGCCTGAGCTTGGTGCCCTGGGTTTGAGCAGCTGCTGCTGGGGGGGATGAAATGGTGCCTGGCTGGAGCTGTGAGAGGGATATCAGTCCATCACGTACCTACATGACTCCAGATGAGCAATTGAAATTCCTCCATTGTACATAATTCACTTATAATTATTTGGAGAAGGGAGGAGGGAGGTGGAAATGTCATTACCCTGCTTAATGACTCAACCACAGAGTCCTCCTGGGCATTTCTCTTTCTTTCTCTGTCTTTTTTTTTTTTAATAAACAAAAATGTTCTTGATTGTGAATTTTAAATATTCAACAACATTTACTTGCAGAGCATTTAGAAGCTGACTTTTCAACCTCCCTCTCTATTTCCATTTTAATTTTATTTGCTCTTTCAGAGGAGCACTTTATGTCCCTTCCTGGCTTCTCCTCCCCATCTCTCTTCCCTCTCTCCATTGTTTGGAGGGTGCAGGAATGCCCCAAACGTGTCTCTGTGTTTTTCCAAACTGACTTGCTTATACAATGTTCTTCACTATAATGGAAGGATTTCCAGGCACATTAGTCAGTTAAAATAATCACAGGCTGCCACTCTCCAACTGTATGTAGAAAGGGAGAGAAAAACCATTAATGAACTGCTGTGTTTCGTTCTCTGAACAGTATTTCCAGTGTGAGCGTTTTCAGCAAATCTCCTGTAGTCTCTACAACTGTACGGTTCTGCTCCCTCCATGGCCAGGGTTATGTGTGTGCCCTGTTTCACCGAGCTGTTCCAGAAGAAAATCAATGTCTGTTCAGTTTGCTGATCTCGACTGAGCTTTACAGGGTGAGCATTTGAAACTCTGCCACGGGGATGTGAATGCAAAGTGTGTTAAAAAAAAAGATAACAGAAAGAGATGCAGTTGAGTGTTTATTTAATTAATACATTATTTACTCTTAATATTATTTTTATTAAAAAAGTAGCAGTACAATTCATCTGAAGTCCTTGCCTCTTTTTAGCAGAGGAGGATGTGCAGTAACGCTGGAGGACCTTGGAGGTAGATCATTTTTGTATTCAAACAAAACGAAGAAAGAAGCAAATGAGTCTTTGTGCATTGTGCTCTTGTCTAATCCCTCCAGTTAATTACTTTTGTGGCCAGAGTGGCTTTCGCAGAATGGGTTTCACTATCATTTTCAAAGCCACTGGAGGTGCTCAGCAGTTGTGTTCAGGAAAGGTTTGTTTTGTATAAAAACAAGCCACAAAATGTCACTTCTTAAAAATGTAACCCTCTTCTTTCCCCTTGGGAAAGGAAACCAGAGAAGGGATATTACTGTGAGTAATGGGATGGAATTGGGGAAGGAAAGAAATCATACTGAATATCAAGAACAGCTTTTTAACAATGAGATGGATCAGGCTGAGGAACAACTTCCCGTGGGAATAATAAATAATCCATTGTCATAGTAAGTGCACTTAAGCAGTGCTTTTCTACTGCATGTCCCAGAGGGCTCCAGAGAGGACGGCAGCACCGTTTCTGTTTTACTGGTGGGGAAACTGAGGAATGGAGCGGCCCAAGGTCAGAGCGGGCAATGAACCTGGCATCCTGATAGCCTGAAACCCTGAGATCGAAGTGGTTGTTGTTGAGCAAAGTAAGGGCAATGCACAGGGACCGTGTGGTTCTCAGGCAGAGGCGCTGTCATTATTCTCCCTAGGCTGCCAAAATACTGTACTTGTGTTAGCCTGGAGCCAAGAACCCACAAGAAGCAAAGGCTGTGAATACTAAAGGGCCAGTTCAGCAGTATTAAAGTCAGTAACGCAGTATTAAAGTCGTGTAAAGCAGCTGCAAAACCATCCTTCTTGTCCGTGTTTTACCTCCGCTGCTTTCTCTTGCTCTGTGTAGGTGTAAATGGCTACACAAGTCACTGGGTTACAAGAAGAGGCTGTGGAAAAATCTGCCCGGTTTGGCTATCTGACAAAAGTCTGCACAACAGAAGTGGGATGTCCAAATGCTACAAGGATGGGAGAGGTTTCACCGTTGCCTGAAGCTCTGCAAGGCAGCTGAATATCCTCCCGTGTCCTCCCACCACTTACCTTCTGGGGCTGGCACGTGCAGACGTTGCTTTGCACTTGAAGTCAGACTGGGAAATCAAAGCACTGGCCATGACGTTTGCACCGTGCTGCTTCCTCAGCAGCCTGCACTCCCAGCAGCTCTGGTTTGGACACCTTGCAAAGGCTATTTTAAATTTTCACTATATTTTCATTTGCAGGCTCAGGTTTGGGCTGGGATGTTTCTTTTTCTCTGTGCAATTTGATACTTGCATTGTTGTTATATTGCGAGAAATTTTATCTCCTCACCACAAGCAGGCACTTGGGAATGGCTCCTTTGGTTGCCAGAGGTATTTTCACTCGTTCCTGGCTTTTGTGCTTGTGCTTCAGCCAAGGCTCTGTCCCCTGCCCGCAAGGGCTTGCAGCCCCATTGGAGGGGGAGACACCGAGCCCCACAGTATGGGGGGATCTCAGGGCTCTGGAGAAAGTTATTAAATACACACATTAAAAAAAAAAAAAAATCAGTGCTGAATCTATCTGAGTCCTCTTCCCCCTTCAGCCGTTGATGGTCTCTCTCTCCAACATCTGTAAGGTCCAACTGGCCCACAACGGTGGTACAAGTGCTGCGTCCTCTTTGGTTGTTTCCTTGGGCTCCTCGTTTCTATGCCATTAATGTCCAAACGGGCATCGTCAGCCCTGTGGCAGCTCCAGTTTGGTTTCACGTGTTCTCCTTCCTCTCCAACTGGGGCTGCTCAAGGTGTTATCTCTACAGCCATTGGTGACACACGGGGTCCTTCTTTAGCTGGGGCTGCACCTTTGCACAGAGCTGGCAAAGGTTGTGTGCGTGGCGAGAAACGCTGAAGAAACCTTTTTGCCCATAAAATTATTGTTTAGGCATATTGGAGGTCCCAAAAGCTTCCTTGGAACTAAAAGACATTTAAAAACATCTTAGCAACTATGTCACTCAATATGTTGTTTCTAGTCCTCTGGGCATGAAGATGACAGGTTCAGATTTAGTCACCTTTTATTTCTCATGGTAGATGTTTTAATCTGGTATTAGGACACCAGCAACTGAAACGCTAGTTGAAATGGGAAACTGCTTAAAAGGTCAAGCATTCATGACTCAGTGCTCAACGCTGACCCAAGACTCATGTGAAATTGGGAGTAGAAGCCCCAGATGTCCAATGTCCTGTCCTACAAGCACCTGCAAGGTCATGCAGTTCGCCATGGAAGGGCTGTCAGATTTTCCAGCAAGCTGTGTCATGAGAGACAAGATCAGAAAAGATGATAACGATGGATATTCATCCAGAGGTTTGAATGATGAGTGTGTGCATTTCAAACCTGAAGAGCAATTATAGCGATAAAGAAAACAGTGGAACATCAAGCATTTGCTGTGGTATCAGACACAAAAAAAGACATGTTCAGATGCAGCAGAGAG
Organism: Nyctibius grandis; assembly: GCF_013368605.1. Lineage (NCBI taxonomy): Eukaryota > Metazoa > Chordata > Aves > Nyctibiiformes > Nyctibiidae > Nyctibius > Nyctibius grandis. The sequence goes on from NC_090695.1 coordinate 97,654,509, forward strand.
ATGGCTGCTCGCTACGAATGCATCGGAGAGGTAACCAGAGAGAGAGCAGTGCTATTTAAGCTAATGGGCAATTTTGGCATGAGAACAAATAAGTATAAACTATCTGGAGGCTAAAAGGGTGTTTTCATTCTCCACAGAAGGGAATTTCTAGACCAGCCATTCAGTGGTGGGGATAGAGAAAAACAAATGAACCAGACTGATAATGGGGGTTAATATGGGATGTGAAGGGCACTGTGGGACACAGCAACAGGGAGCTGCCTTTCAAGGCCCAGGAGGCTCTTTCCTCTCCCATTCCCATATTACAAGGGCACTTAGAGATTCTTGCTTTTATCTGCTTTATATCTCCTTCTCTTCCCCATGCTTCAGCCCAGCATCCATCCCACACCCTGGGGTGGAGGCAGCTCCGTGCTCCTGGGAACAGCAGTTTTGGTGACGGGACATGCACAGCCTCCCCTTTGCTCAGCAACGGGGCCAGATGAGTGTGCCAGGACCTGCTCTTCCCGCAGCGTGGCTGGTGGGCTGTTTGTGTGCTGAAGGTTGCCTTGCAGACAAGTTGAAGGGTATGTTTAATTCTAGCAGTTTTTTAGAGGGAGAGCTGGAGCAGGTTTCCTTTGCCTCATACTCAATTCCCAAGGTTTCAAGCTGTGCATAATGTTAACTCCAGTTTTATGAGGCCTTTAAAGTGCATTTTTATAACATTTTGGCTCAAACAAATTTACCAACCATATCACAAAGTAGATAAGGAATAATAAAGTCCCAATTCATAAGCAGTTTAAAAATTTGTTCTGTTTTATGGCTAAATCAATGGACAGCTTTTTGAAAAACAATGTTTCCTCTGGGTAGAGATGTTCTCCACTTTGTATAGTTCAGTGCTGACACTGGTGTCACAAACGTGGAGGTCAGGTCCTCGGCTGATGCAAATTGGCACGGTCCAACTGATTTAATTGGAGATTGACCACCAGATAAGACAGCCTTTACGGTTTTCTCAGGGTTATCAGTGCTTTGCAAAGGACCCACTCAAAGTCCCTTTGTAATTAGGGAGTGAGTTGCTGTCGTCTCCAGCAGAAGCTGGCTCAGGGTGTCAGGTGGAAGTCAGCAGTGCCATTGCCATCTTACTGCTATGGGGAACAAACTACTTGGGAATGAGCTTTGGACCCGGGATCATTTCCTTAAAGCCAGATGCCGTCTCGTGTAAACGGCTGGGGCAGGATAGGTGGGAACTGGCTGCCAACAGAGATGCAGAACAAGGACAAGACGTCCCAGCTGGGCACTGGGAGAAGCACATCAGACGCTTCCAAAGGTGATACCAACCCTCGGCTTGTCAAGATGGGACTTTTCTTAATACAAATATCACGTAGCGTTAAATCCCGATGCCTCTGAGCGCACCTGCAGGGAGCTCTGCTTTACAGGTCTGTGGTTGGCATGTGCTGGGAGTGGTGACAGAGTCTCCACAAGCCGCAGAAACGCTAACATTTCATTTTGGTTTTCATCCAAGAGGGTCCTCACTGTGTCTGGAGCAGCGCGTTGACGTTGGGGTACCGACGAGTGACGTGCAAAGCCTCCCGAGGAGTCTTTCTTTGCTGCATCCATCCATCAGCAAGGCTGCACGCGGCAGCGTGGAAAGCTTCGCCGTGCGCCCTGCCACCCCCGCACCTTCCCGTGGTGGGATTCCTGGGTCACCGTGAACTCGTTAGTCTCCATTTCATGGAGCCATTTGCATACATTGCCCATCTGTTCCTATTCAGCATCGCTCTCTGGCCACATGCACTAGCATAAAATCGCAATCTCTCAGCTGCAAGACAGGCAAGAAAATGTTTGCTTAGGAAAAAAAAAACCACCACACTTTTTTTCCTATTGTGCTTACATTTTATGGGAACATTTATTTTTCTGAGGTTCTGTAAAAGCTTGTTTTACAAGAACCTAAACGTGGCTAAATTTGCCCCGCTTGCATTCCTGGAATGTGGGGGAACCTGCCAACCTTGGCTCTGGGTCTGCAGACCATGTATGTTATTAAATGACGAGCTGCTAACAGCTTCCTGCCGTACAGATGGCAGCTCCACGTCCTTATTCTGATAGCGTCATCACTCCTGAGACAGGCAGGCTGAGAGGAACCTGAAAGTAATGAAGCCACTGGCAGAAATCCCAAGCGATGGGGAGGAAGAGCGGGAGTGTGCACGGCACAGTTATCGAAAATGCCAGTAAGGAAAATTAATTAAAATCATTAAAAGAAATTATGACTATTCATTACCTAATGATATCTGCAACTTTTAGACAATCTGGAGTTGTTTTCCATCTATTAGCCTAACCCTACAAGTGTGTTATAAAAACCAAAGAAATAATTAATGCATATGAAAACTGGGAGGAAAAAGAGTGTTACCTGCTTGGGCTCAGTACAACACCTCACGTGACAGGCTGCCTGGCTGCAATATGAATAATAATGGATTATAATATTAATAAGAATAACACTTTGGTAACTAATTGGGTGGTAAATGGCCCAGATTGGAGAAACACAAAGTTTAACATCACCTAAGCTCGTTTTGCAGGGTGAGCACAGTGCAGGCGCCGTCTCCAGCTGGATGGACATCAGCACATGCCTTCAAACTTCCCGGAGCAGGATTATTTGGGGGGAGAAGGAGCAGCACAGGAGCCTTTCCCGCTTCCCCGTGGGCAGTGTGGGGACAGCAGTCCCACTCGTGGGACTCTGCTGGGAGAGCACCCAGCCGGCCGCCTGCAAACGGCCATGGGAGCAGGCGCGGGTCTGCAGCCCCAGCGCTGCCACCTGAGACAAGTTAATGTTCTCAGCCGAGTTTGTAATTCATCATGTTTTCCTGAGAAAACAGCTTCATCAAAGGCGCTCCTGAAAGGTTTTTATCTTCTGCCGGCTGTACGCAGGATGGCACAAACAAATCCTCGCTCCCCGCTTTTCACCTTCGCTCCTTTTTTTTTTTTGCAGGGCTGTTTTCTCGGCAGCGACGCAGCGAGATCACAGCGTGTGTACGCGTGTTTACTGCCACGCAGACACCGTGACGAGGCTGTGATCGGGCGTGCAAATCGCTTTAGTTTGAAATCACCGAGTTAACACCGTGCTGCTTCCCTTCTCTCTCCCACTCGCATTGCACCCACGGGGCCGGTGTGATGACGGGGTGCAAATTGCATTCGCATGGCAGTGCTGGGCAGCGGGACGTGCCACCATCGCCCTCGGCTCCCTGCAAGCTCCTCGAGCTGTTGTCTGCTTCACAGAGCTGCTGCTTTAGGGAAAATAAGACAGAAAGTCTAACGCGAGGCAGGCAGGGTGGTAGTGCCAAGCGGGCTGCTCCATCCACGCAGAAAGACACATGAGCCCTTCATTCATCTCAGCCTAATTGGCCTTGAGTCCTGCTAATTAGCCAGGAAGCTTTCCAAAGTAGAGCAGATCTATCTGATATTTCTACAACAGCGTTTTCCTCTTCTAACTGTTGCACGGTTAGACGCAAAGTTCTAAAGGCATCTGGGCCCTACAGCTTCCGATTCTGGGTGCTTGAAGGTTGCGTGTCTGCCTGGAGAGGGCTGCCCTGGAGCTGTAGAGGGAGGAAAAGTCTCTCCTTCGCTTGAAGACAACAGGAGCTGCAGGTCTCCAGCACTTCAAAAGCCTTTGGAGATGACTGCAGTCGAAGAGAGGCTCCTCAAAACAAAGAGCCCCTTTAGGAACGCATCCGACAGCGAAAGGTGCGGGAAGATCATCCTGAGCTTCTGCAACACTATCTTCGTCACTACAAACATTACATGGTAACACCAATACTTGGAGTTTTTTGCTCACGGCTATAATAATAATTAAAAAAAATCCTAAGCAAGCAAACTCTGTTGGAATAGTGTGAAGATCGTATGAGCAACAAACAGCTGAAATATGTTGCAGGGGTTTTGCGAAACCAAACACGTCTCCAAGAAATGGCGCAGTGAGTATAACACAGCCCCTCCTTCAACGCCGAGGTGTGAAAATGCAGCTTTCAAGCACCCCAGAAAGCCTCCCTGGTGCCCTGCAGCACGCGAGAGAGGTTATAAAAGTCTGTTCAAGCCAAGCCAAGCCCACCACGCTGTTACACGCTAATTATCCCTGTCTGGCTCTTGCCGGGCCGGTGCGCGTGGGTGTCCGTGCTGATTCCTACTCGTGGCAGGGCTGTTTGTGCTATTTCCATGTACCTTTATGGTGCTTTCCCCGTCAGAGGTATATTCTCCTTTCGCTGCTTGAAACCCTGTTCATCATGATGGGAGTTACGTATCTTATTCCCTTCTCAGCAGGACCAAGCCCTTCGAGGGGAGGATGCAATTAAGATCACTAAATCGTAGGACTTTACCTCATCTTGGTGAACACAGAGGGATTTTTGTTGTTGTTACTTCCCATTTGTAGGAGGAAGGAAACCCTGGGCCCGGCGGGGATGTTGCTTAGCAACTGAGCCGACCCGCACGCTGTTAAGTGCAAAAAAGATAAAATGCAAAAAAAAATCTCATTTAAAACAACCGTACAGGTTTCACCTGAGAAAGACTGAGCAAGTCTGCCAGAGTGGATCTGCAGCCGTATCGGCAAGGGGATGCCTGGCATATGGCAGTGTTTTGCAAGCAGGGCATTACCCTCTTTTTCAGTATTTTATGCTTTGTTAACTGCTTGGCTGCCAAATAAAGCGCATTAAAACAATGAGTGCTCCTTGCTGCCTTCTTTCTCACTCAGACCCAAATAGGGGTCAAGCAATAAGAGCTTGATGTGCTTTGGAGGGACCGTGAGTTTCCAACACAGCTGGCAACACATTCTTTGCCCATTGAGAAAAGTGCCTGTACCCCAAAGCCAGTTTTTTTTGAAAAAGTCCAGCCAGGCACAGATTTTTGCTGAAAGGCAGCTCCTTCAAAAATTACAATCCCCGAAGATTCCTTCTTCCCCTGCAAAATCCCATGTCCCCATGTTGCTCTCCAGCAAGACCTCTGCTTACTCAAGGGGTTCAAGGAGCTGATCCTGTGTTGAGGTTGCTCGCTTCCCAAACCTTCCAGGCACACACAGGTGGAATAAAGTTGATGCTGTGATCCGCTGTGAGCCCCAGTGCTCAGGACAGCACTGAAGAAGTGGTGGGAGCTTTGCTGGTTGCACATCTCAAACCAGATGAACTACAATCATCCCTGATCTTCATCTGGTGAGACAGGCTGGATGACTTAATAAGCCTCTTCTATCTCTGATTTCTAGGAAGCTTTAAAAAAAGCGTGACAATGATAAAAATAACAATAAAAAGAATGTGGAGCAGCAAGGCATCCAATGAATCTCAATTGATTTCTTTAGTTTAAATGGTGCGACCTCTAATCCCGCTTTCCAGATAGATCATTGCTGACGGCTCCATGTTGGCATCCTGAAAGTGCCTCTCGCTGCAAGAAGATGCACTCAGAGGATTATAAAAGAACAATAAGGATAATCCCAGACAAACAAAAGAGGCAGTCAAGCCCCTGGCTTTTGGTGTATTGCTTCAAGTAGGCTGTTGTATTTTCTGCTCCTTTCTGCTAATTGTGATGGTGGATAAACAGTCCTGTGTGGGGAAACTGTGACTTTTTCAGCAGCAAATTCCAGAGGATGCAATTTCTATCTCCAGCTCCTGCAGACCTGGGCAAGTCCTGAGTGATTAGAGGAGGAATAATAGAGTTTAAATTCTGCAACCGTTACGTATTCATAGGTGAGCACCAAGACCTTATTTTAAGTGGCTTCTGACTTGCCTCCTTCAAGAAACACGAAGCTACTCCATATGTAGCATCAGAGAAGGCTCCTTTCTACATGCACTACCTAAACAATGAAACACAAAGCGAGCATACAGAGTTGAAGGGTTTCTATGGCTAAAATCCAGTGTTGTGAAAAACTGTTATAGTGAAAGGAGACTTTAACACCTTTTATTTCCCCACTGCAAGAGTGTAAACCTTCTGGCAGAGGAAGACTGAGATCCCTTTCCAGTAACGTGGATGAAAACTGACTTGGGAGGCTGGCTCCAGCTCTAAGAGGGCTGCTGCCCTTCCACAGTCCCTCTTCTCTCCCCTTCACTGAGGCTGCTAACACAGGTATGAATTAGTGCAGTGGGTGGAGAGGATTCCCCTAGGGACCCGCGCTGATCCCGTGGGAATGCCTGGAGCCTTGGCACACTCCTTCCATTACGACACCGATCCACTATCGCATCCCCTCAGCAGTGGATCAGCAATGACCCAAACACTATTGAAAACAAATAATTTCCAGATGGGAAAGATTTCTGTACCTGTTATCCAGGCTGGAGCGATGGTGCCACTCACGTGCCTGTCAGCGTGTGCCCTTGCAGCTGTGTGCTGTTTTTGCAAGGCGCCGAGAATTTGAAGCCACCAATGAAGACCAACCTGCAAATTGCAGTGTCAAGACTTTGATTAGGTATTTAGTTAATAGACTCGACTTCTTGGTGTGTGGCAATTTCATTTGCGGTGAAAACAGCCTGTGAAGGAGATCACACACGGCCTGAGATGAAAGAATGCGCATTTAAACTCACATTTCATGTAGTGTGACACACCTTTATCCAAATGGGAATTGAAGGAACAATATTTCAAAGCCATAAACATTTTTATTCAATTAACACTTTAAACGCAAAGTTAATTTATTTGGGATATTTAAGTTTAATTTCTGTCTAATTGGAATGTTATGGTATTTTAAATGGCAATTGATTATTAAAAATGTATCTGCTCTTTTGAGTCCTAACAAGCTGGGACTGATGAATATTTTACTGCAGAGATGCTAAAGCCTCAATAGATATTTTTAATGATCTCAATTGGTGTTTAACGTAGAGGAATAAGCTGTCATTTCAAATCTAAGGAGACACATCTATTTGCAAATAACAGTGGTGCTTATTGCATAATACCGAAATGCCAGCTGATTTTTTTCTGGGTTTGCTCTCAACTACACCCTGAATAATTAATTAGCATTAAACCAGCATCAAGAACCCACCTTACGAATCGCTATTAAATCTTAATTTCCAAGCGGCGAGTGCTGAGCGTGCAAAGCATCAGTGCCGGAGGTGGGATGAGAAAAGCGAGCATCTCTGTAGAGAATACGCTGTCGGGTGGCGTTGCTGGCATCTAGAGGGCACCACACATTGCTGCTTCCTGGAAAAGCTGCTTAACGCGACCCTTATTAATCGCGACGGGGAGGTGGCCGAGCTGGAGTCTCGCTCTATCGCTGTATCGATCGTACGCAACGCTTTGCTCTCCTCCGCCCTGGTTGTACCTCCCTGCAGCTCAAAGCAGCATCTGCCTTTTTGAATTATGAATGTTTTCCCAGCTGCCCCACACAGTAAGGATTTTATCTGTTTTTTTTTGTAGGAAGTCCTAATTTAAGGATTGCGCTGGATATATTTCTCCCATCTCCTGTGATTGCTCTCCCCTCGGAAATCCTCTGTTATCACTAATTCTGTGTACAGATTAAAAACCACATTTCATAGAATCATAGAATGGTTTGGGTTGGAAGGGACCTTAAAGACCATCTAGTTCCACCCCCATTCAGCTTTCTGGGATTCTCTGGGTTTTGGTGGTTTGGGTTTTTATTGTGAACGCATTATGTGTCACCTTGAAGTGGATTTCTGTGAGCTTCTTTGTCTGCTCCCCCTGTGTAGGGGTGTGTGTGTGTGTATCAACGGCGGATGACATCAGGCAATTTAAAAGTTAATGACATCTTTTCAAAGAAAACCTCCATCTGGGTAACAGAGCACATTGTTTTCCTTAAAAATGAAACTTGAAACTTTAAATGGTGAGTTCATCACTAAACGCTGCTGAATCCAGTGTCTGGCCAACTGCATTTTAAAGCCCATTTCTGGAAGTCTTCCACGCAATCTGTCATGCAGTCAGGTTCCTTGGTAGGCTCAGATTTGACGTCAGGTTTGTGTCTATAACAGCTCCTGATCGACAAGGATGTTATTTTATATATATGACTGAATTCATATAAAAAAAAAAGCCCTTTCCTCTTTCTAGGAGAATTTTCCTCACTGTTAAACAATACTGTACATTCTGTGAAAATGAAGCATCAAAATGATGTCAAGTTGACACAATTTTCTGAGTCTCATTGAGGATGTGCATTGTACAAGGTACATACCAGGACTTTCTGCTCCACGTGAAACGATCCCCAGGGAAAGCCCTGGCCTCCATTCCCCAGCCCTGCACAGCACATTTGGCACCACCTCCACGCCCAGCTCCAAATTCCTGTGATTACCCAAAACCTTGGAGCATCCTGAGTCTGCACAGCAATGTCAGGAATCTCATCTGGCAGGATTTCCTCCTGGCTTCCCCCCTCTAAAAAGGATTTCTGGTTCTCCCATCTTCCCGGGGAGCAGAGACCTGCTGCTCAGAGCTTTCTTTAAAATATTCAGTGGTCCAGGGCAGATCCTCGGCTGCCACGACATGCTTTCGGTGGAATAAAGGTGACTTAGATGAACTTTGTGACTTCTCACCCAACAATTTCACCCAAACTGACCTTTTCTGGAAAATTTTGGTTGCTTGGTTTTGATTTAGGGGAAAACACCTTTCTCTCTGATTCGCCCAATTTTTCATTTCTTTTCCAGTGGCTGGGTGGAGCAGGGATGCCATCGCTTAGTGAGAAATCTCCAGCTGACTGAGAGGACCAGACCCGTCATGTAAAACTGTTCTTGGGAGATTTCTGCAAGGACAAGAGGAGGTCCCTTGCTGTCAGTGCAATGTCTCCAGCTCTGTGTCAGCGTCTCTGCGACTGAGGAGACACACCGAGGGCAACTGGCCCTTGCAATATCCATGCTTGTTAGTTGGCAGATACCCTCCTGGAAAAGGTTTTGGGCTTTTGCTCAGTCGCAGACCCCCAGGCCTGGCATGAAGCACATCTTCTTGCCAGCCCAACATGCATTCTGTGCTGCCACCCAGGGACGCAGAAGGAAATGGGTCAATGGGTTTGCCAATTAAAATTTCAGGAAACTTCATCCTCCCCAATGCTGGCTGATAAGGCGCAATTAAAAATTAAAGGTAGCAATGCTTTCACATTCCCATGGTTGAACCTCGCCTGACTTCCCTGAGGATCCTGTTATCATGTTATTCTGCGCACCAAGGTGGAAAACAAACAGCCGTGGGTGGCCGGAGGGGCTGGGTCAGTGTCCCTCCACTGCGAGGTGGCCCTGGGGAAGCTCAGGACGCTTCGCAGAGCACGATCGACTCTAAACCTCCACAGTGTGTTCATTGCAGGTAAGGTGCAGAGAGCAGTGACGGGAGGTAATCCCATAATCATCTGCAGAAGAAGACTCTCCTGATAAGCAGATACACCAGCTGAGCAAGCAAATGGGGCTGTTAATCATAATTGTGTCCTGAAGCAGTTAAAAAGAAGCGCTTCAGTGATCCAAGATGCGCAGAGGAAAAGATAAAGCAGCCATGAAAGGGGACACGGCTCGGGCAGGAGAGCTGCCACGGCTGGACGCCCACTCCGCTTCCCAGCGCCGGTCGCAGAGGAAGGCACTTCCAGCCTGCCTCACCGTCCTCCCCGAGATAATGGTGTTCAATTTAATTTTACGGTACAGGCATCACAGCATCAATCAGGCGGCTGTAAATTGGTAGAGCTGCTATTCATTTTTTCTGTAAATCAGGAGTGTGTGGCACGACTGAAGTTACGCTTTTCATGTATGCATAAAATTAAATTCAAACCCATCAGCAGGATCGTTAATACGCTGTGTTAAAGACAGATGTCTGGGTTGACTAAACTCCGAAAATAAATGAATAAACATTGTAATAAGGTTTCGGCTCTGACACTCCACTGAAGCCAGCGCAGGTACAATAATTTACACCAGTTACAGCTTTTTCAAGAGCTGAGGAACATGTTGACTGTATTGCCAAGTGTCAGCTGGTCACTTGCCAGTCTACCCAAGAGACCCGCAAAATCACCTTCTTCTCCTCATTACTACACCAGTTGTTAATGGGGTCTAGTCATGTTGGCATTGTCCAGGCATGGATGTCATCTGGACCCCAACATATGAAGTGTTCCCTGAAATAGAGCCAGGTAGGTATCTGGCTGACAGCTCCCAGCTGAAGACCTGACTCACATGCCTGAGGCTGCAGAGTCTGAGCTGCGAGGTGGCAAAATAAGAAGAGCCAAAGCGACAGCTTTCCAGAAAGGTTGGAGCAATGGGGCTGCAAGCAGATTATTCTTGCTTGTTTATGACGCCCTTGGCTGTTCTTGTTTGTGGAAAGGGCTGATCCATCTCCACCCTTCCTGAGGAATTCATTAGAAGCAGCTCATCAAGCTCAGAGCAATCTGCATGGCACATTTGCATGCTGAGATAAATGGCGATTGTGACAGAGCGATGAGAGTGATCGGGACTGATACGGATGAGTCTGCTTTGATCAGCACCAGAAGTGTGTCCAGGATTAACGGTTGGACTTGATCTGAAAGGTCTTTTTCAACCAAAACGATTCTATGAAAATAAGAAACAGAGAGGTAGGATGGCAAATGCATCCTTAGATGTCTACAGCATCTACATCTGAGCTCACCCTTGAAGCTCCCATGCTAGTCTGTAGGAGAAAAAGGCATTATTAGAGCATGATTCATTGACCTATTTTAGACAGCTCCATACGGACAAGATGAATCACCCTCTTGGGTGCCTAATTCTCTCCATTCATGGGGACTTTTGATGACTAGAGCAGACAAAGGCATTTACACTGTAAGCCACGAAAGCGAGGTGTGATGAGTATTGCACATAGGGTTCCTTGGTGTCCCTATGGCAGGGGCAGGTTGGAACAGCCCTAAAGTCTGCTGCAGCCCCCTCTCGTCTGCGAAACGGGGTGCAAAGAGGCTCCCTTCTGTTGTATGTCTACCCCTCTCCGCAGTCCAGGGGTGAACTGGGATCTCCTTCTCTGCACTGCTGCCAGCACAGGCTCCTGCCATGTGTTTTGGTCTCTGAATGCTTTTGCAACACACCAGACACGTCAGGCTGCCCCTCTCCCTTGGTGCCACCAGGCTGCTCTCTGAGTGGTGGTTCTGTCATGTGAATTTGCAAAACTGGGCTGGAAATTGAATGCAAACAGCTTTTCTGGTGAGTTCTTCCTGCTTGGTACATCTGGCCAGGTTGGAGAGGTCATAAAAACAACTTTTTCTTGGGCATTTTGGCATTTCCAGCCCCCACCAGCGAAGAGAAGGAAAGCAGAAGGGGTATTTATAAATAGAGCTGTGTGAGAGCTCGCATTAAGCTCCAGGTTTCCAAACTCCCTCCTCCAAGGTTGGGTTCAAGTCTTGTCTGAATGTTCATATTAATCAAGCACTACTTGCACACATAACACCTACCACCTTCTACAGGAGAAACATGAATTCATTAGCAGGAAATGTTAACAACTGAGGGAGAATTGTGTTCTGCATTGAACAGCCACCAAACCAGAAAATAACAGAGATGTTAAAATGTAGCCCTGGCACAGAGATTACAGCTTCAGCCCTCCTCGTACCCATGAAGTCCTTCCTGCACAACCCCATCATCCTGCCTTTTACCCAGCAGGCTTCCTTTTCCTTTTAAATAATAACCCTCGCAATATCTCCCCAGTTTGGCATGTCAAGAAAGGTTTGTTACAACAGCTTTCTTACTGCAGTAGCCTTGGCACAAGCAAAAGCCAGGAAATTGGTTTTAGAGGCTGGTTTTGATGGGCAACATGTCCTGGATGCAGATTTGTTTACGCAGTCGGTTGTTGGAGCTAAGCCCTTCTTCTATCATTGCTTTTTCACGCAATAGTGCGTCAATCGGAGGAAGTAAAAGCACTTGCATTTTTAATTTGTCAGAGAAATGTGCAGCCATCAGAACCCGCCTGCAGCACCCAGCTCGGCGTCCCTTTGCTCTGGCACGCAATGCCATCAGCGCCTGCACTGAGACGTGCACCCTGGGGCACCCTTGCCAAGCCTACACCCCGCACCCTGGGGTGCTCCGTTGGGCCTTGGATGGCGAGCACCGAGGGCTCGTGAGCTGCTCTGCCTCCTAACAGACCACTGCCCCTGGAGAAGCAACGGGGATGATGCAGATTCATTTACAATGAAGTTATGGGGTTTCTTCCAGCAATGCAACAGGTTTCATTCTCAATAGCAAAATTGTGAAGAAGGCAGAAGATCAAGAAACCACCAAGCAAGGCCAACCCAATCCCAGCTGGAGGCTTCCAGCCATTGCAGAAGGTGAATCTGGCTTCAGAGCCACGTGTTGAGAACCAGCCTGTGCCCAGGCTCTTTGCCAGCAGTCGCAGAGGGGAAAGCATTCCCCAGGCTTTAATTAAGGCAATTTTTTTCAAAGCTGGGCTCATTGCAGATACATAGCTGGCTTGTCTAAGCCAGTTCTACCTCTCCACTTCCCGTGATGAGGCGGACAGAGAGCTTCACACAAGCAAAAAAAAAATTTATATGTCATGTTTGCAGCAGCTGCTAAAGTGCTGATAGTGTCGGTGCCATATGTGTGAGCAGGGGAATTGCTGCACCCACCTCGGCCCTCGCGCTTCCACGATGTCCTAAAGCTGGTGGAAACCCTGCGTAACCAGCCCAAGCGTTAACAGAATAAAGGAAAAATTGCCTCCCTTATTTGATGTGATTATAAAGCAAATATTGCACCCTTGAAGGAAATGGAAGTGACAAGTCCCTTTGCTGCACGATTTGAAGAAGTAACACTTAATACAGCGCTGCCAACTGATGTGTTGTGTGAGGCGGCTCACAGGCGTGAAGCTGGGGAATCGGTGGCAGCACACGTTAGCTCAGTCATATTTCATTACGTGGATTTTACCAGGATGGGGTTTTTCTCTCTGTCTTTCATTAGAAGATCCCTGGGAAATGTGGCGGCAGATGATTAAGACGAGCTCTGGGCAGCTGAGCAGGATGGATCCACCCCGGGAGTGTGCAGCCAGGGATGAGCTCCCAAAGTGAGCAAAGAAAAGGGAAAACTGGGCATTTCTGGGTGCTGGCTGGGAAGCAAGGCACACCTGAACTCACTGTCCTTCTAGGTTTTTTTCTAGCAAAATTTTTCCTGAGAACGGTGAACACTGGAAAGTTGTATGTTATCCACTTGTACCTCATTCATGGTGAGATTTTTTTGACTGAAGCCCTTTATTTTTTTATCCTGTCGATAGCATTGTTTTTTTCTTGTTTCTTCAGTTTTGCTGATGACATTTTGAAAATGTTTCCCATTTTGAACATGTTCCCCTTTCTCAAACCTATTTGCCTTCTCTGGTCATCTAATTCTCTCCTCTCTTCTCATCCTTGCCAAAAAATCAGCTGCAAATACTAATTTCTCATTCTTCAGAGGTTTTCATCATATAGAGTTGAGAAAAAAATGAGGCGAAAAAAAAAGAGCCAGATTCTTCCACCCTGCCTACTATTCCCTTCACAGTACCTCAGTTCACAAATATTCTCATGAAATCCCATGGGATAATTATTGTGGCTAACACGAGAGAAAGTGGCCAAGCTGAGCCCATATGGGATGGGACCTGCATCCTGGTTCATGCCCATAATTATTCTGAAACAAGCCTTATTCCGCTCTCCAAGCAAATTACATAAGCTTACCTGTGCTAGCAGCTGATTACCAGGGAAAGGCTTTCACAATTTGACCCTATGCAAATAATTGCATTAGAAAATGATCTGTGCATGAGTTTGATTTTTTCCGTTCATTCCAGTAAAACTCTCTGCCCAAATATACTTTGCTGTGACTTTGGCCTGATTTCTTTAATATATAGTTGTTCTTAACTAGTAATGAATGGTGTTCGACAGACACCTCCTTGTATCAAAACGCTCATTACAGGAATGACGGGAGGAGCACAGACAGCACACGCCGTGCGCCTGGTTTGCAGGTACCCGCTGCCGCTGGCCTCCTCAGCATCACTCAGAGCTGCCCTCACCACCTCTTTGAAAATCTTCTAATTAAAGCTAGGGGCAGCTAACAATAAGCTGATTTAGCAATTAGCATAATGTGAATAAGAGGAATGTGGGTGTCATTATTCCAGAATGATCCAAGGCAAGGGGAAAAAAAATCCCAGTTTTAATTCCAGTGAGATTAATTTTACATTTTAATTAGAAAGATGAATGGAAAAAGATGGAGCAAGTATGGGTTTTGCTAGTAGCTCATAAAACCTTTTAGAAATTTGGCTTATAGTGAATTTTGTCCTTTTTGTCAGCAGCAGCTATGGGGTGCATTCAAAAATAAAAAGTTCAATATCTTCAAGAGATACACACGAGTGCTGTGCTTTCAGCTGCCCACAGACACATTTTTGAAAGAAAAAATTTGCCCTAGCAGAGATGGATTTCAGCAGCCTCACAGCAAGTCCAGGCAGGTGGTTTGTCCTGCTCCTCTGGGGTGTGTAAAGCCAATTTTGCAAAGAGATGGGAAAGGAAACCCCTGGAAATTGTGCGAGTACACCTTCGATGGCAAATACTTTGGGGGTAAGAGCAGAGTTTTTGGCTTGTGCTCTCATCCAGGAGCGTCTGAGCATATGAAAATGGCAATTTTTCTAAAGCGTAAAGCTTGGTAAAATATGAGATGATTTTCCCTAGGACAGCACAAAGCACATTCAAGACATAAATATCATCCTTTTCCAGACTCCAACAGAGAGAATGTAGTTTGCTTTATAGATTTGGGAGAATTTGGTTAACTTTGGAGGATAAACTCAAGTGGAAGAACTCATTAATTTCTAAAATAGAATTTATTTTTTCTAAAGCAAGATATTTATTTAGAGGGATGAGAACCTGACCAAGACTACCTGTTAGAAAGGGTTGTTAATAATTCCTTCCTGCAAGTTATTGCAAGTAATGTAATTAGAAGATTATTATTTGAGCTTTCAAGTATCAGTTATGCCTCTATTGGAATACATTTGTTCAATTACTGTTTCTAATCATTCCACTGCATTCTATAAAAGCAATTCTTGTACTTTTCACACAATTAAAGTCCTTTATGATTTGCAACAGCTAAAACTTGTGATTTCTTTTTTTAACTGCCATTTTAAGGCAAAGTTCAGCTCAATTCCTTAATTTTAACTGCTGTTGACTTCTTGTCAATGTGGTTAGTTAATGGGTAGGGAATCCCTGATCCACTCAGGGAGTCCTGCAGTTACCGTTGCAATGTCAAAAGGAGGTTGCCTATAGCAACCTTTTCATTTGCTTGAGTGCTTTTCTGTGGGTTAACGATGAAGTATTGTCAAGGTGTATGTAGGATGCAAAAGCACTGTGTTGCAGCATAATTAAAAGTCATTTCTTCTTTCAAAAATGGCTAATAATATTGCATCTGAAGAAGAAAATCATGATGAGGCCGTTTGGTGGATTCCTGACCTCCAGGCTCCTCTTTTTTTTTCTTTATTTATGTCAATGCCTTACAAAGGGCTCCTCAATATAGGGCGATGTACCACTGATTAGTCCCAAGGAGAAGTGATTTCAAAACCCTCTTGAATAGAAACCCTAGAAAATAACCTGCAGGGTATTATAACCACGATCAGCTCCCTGGAAATGTGCTCCACTCCTAAATATTTATGATGATCGACCCTCCCCATCAGCTTGAAGGGAAAATAAAGGTCAAGAGCTCTTTCCTGCATGGAGCCAAGAAGGTGCCCAGGCTTTTTAGGGCAGCTGGGCCAATCGCCACCATCAGGCCATGGGATGGGGAGCAGAGGCTTCTCCAGTTTTCGGGGCACAGTCTGGCTTGCTAAGGCACCTCTTTATGCTGGAGTATTTGGTTTGCACAGCAGGGAACCATGTCCAGGGGATGCTCTTCTGGCTCACCGTGCATCTTGCAATAATGCAGGTGAGAGAAGGTCCGAGGTACTTGGTTTCTTTTCCACTGCTGGTGGTGCTAAAATCACTCCCAAGCACCAAGGTAAGGGAGGGGCCCTCGGGCAAAGCCATGCGTTGCGTGGCTGCTTTGCACGAACTGTGACATTGAACATGGTGTCAGTCAAGACAGTGGAAGGTGTTTCCAATACACAACATTTCCTTCAGATCATAAGCGAAATGAACACTGAAGGGCGAGTCTGGAGAAAACCACTATTGGCAGAAAAACTCCGCAGCATCCAGATGCTGTGAAATCCACACAAAGGAAGCACCCGTGGAAGAAGCCCATGTGTGACTCCTCTTTGTGGACAGGCCCAAATCTTTTTTTCTGCAGTAGTAGTAATAATATTAAAATACTACTAATAATATTAATATAAAAAACCTAAACGCCTGGCTATACAGAAACGAAAATTAATTGTTTCCATAATAAACATCAGCTACACAAAGATAAAAAAGGACCCATTGAAACTAGAGGTTGTCAAATAAATACACCAAACCTTTTAAAGTACAGAGGCTCTTTGAGTCAGCAATCCTTTAAACACTGGTTGCCACGCAACTCCGGTAACATTAGATGAGGAACAGCTCGGCGAGCGCACCGAGTGTGGTAAATACAGGGTTTCACTATTTATGTATTACTATTTATTAAGGCATTTCTTTATGCTGTTGACAGTCCCTGATAAAACAAGGACAGGGATGCTATTAAAAATCAGATCTGTTCCTGCAAGGAAAGATTGATCTGGGCTACACAGACATAGCATACGCTATATGGTACAACATACGGTCCCTATAGGTCTTGAGGTTGCCAGAAAATGAGAAATTGTTCCAGCCAGCAGCCATCTGCCTGGAGTGAAATGTGTTTTCACAGGGTAAATAATTAAGCTGAGTTACATCTTTCACATCACAGAAATGTAGAGGGCAGATCTGCATAATTTTGCATTAAAATGACAAAAATCCTTGGCTGGAGCAGGGGGGAAACCATCAGGTTCCTTATCAGCAGGCAGGTAAGTGCATTTGGGGTGGGTGGTGCCTATTTCGCTTCAAACTTGCAATGCTTTTCCAGCAGTGAAGCTTTTCTGGTTTTAGTGAGGTTACCTGGGGGGAGAAATAGGGCCCTTTTCATCTTTTAAAGGCATGCCTGAAGACAGCATTTGCAGAAATGATGATTAGAGCACAATAAGGTAACGTTTTTTCTTGCCAAACTTACTTTCCCCTGTAGCCCCAGTTTTAGAAACTGTAATTTTCAGAAACTCAGCTTTTCGGGTGGAAATTCTCATTAACCTGTGGTAGATCTGTCAAGAAAAGGGCATCATTAGGCCCCGCAAATTAGTAAAGATGTGAACCTCCCAGGTTATAAGAGATGGTGATGGTTCTGGGGAGTTCAAGTCCTCATAAACCCAGGAAACAGTACCTCCAAAATACAGTGCTTTTGGGGTGCATTGCCAGGGATTTTGTGTACTGGAGGGAAAAAAAAATCCATCCTTATTATGTGAGAAAGAATATGAAGACAAGCTCTTAAAGACTTTGATTATGAAGAAAATAATAGACAGGATTGAAAGAGTTCTCATATGGAGGGAGTATATCTGTATTTGTAGAAAATCTGCACATACGGAGATAAGAGCACAATTTTACATTTGAGAGGCGACAGCATTCTATAAATATTGAAATATGATGATGTTGAGCAACTCGTGCCTGGCAAATCCTGGTTTCTTTTCCCATTCGGCTTGTGCTAGAACCTCTCTCCTTGCCAGCCCAGGGATGCATTTCAGCCCCAGCCCAGGAACCTCCAGCACTGGGAGCTCTGCAGCTCTCCAGTCCCTAATCCGGAGCATCTCTTGTGCACGCCTCCTTCTGAGTTAAAAGGGGTTTGGTAGAAGATCAGTTTGGTTTTATACATTAGATGGCAGTTGCTTAAAGGGGGAAGAAAATACATCATGTTTAAATAACCTGTGAGACACGATGCTGAGGGACCAACAAGTAGGCAAACAGGTAGCTGGAACCAGTGCTCAGCTGGGGCTCTGACTGAAAGCAGACTTAAATCACACCCAGATTTAGGTCAGGAGACTCTTGTGGGGATGGGAGTAGATCCAGGTTAAAAACTGGATAAGAATCGAAGTTATGTATTCCATAAAGCCATCACCTAACAAACCACAGCTTCAGGCTAGAGGAATCGGTTCCCCCAGGTCCCAAGCACACAATCCAGCTGTCAGGACTCAGCACACGAAGTTATTAGCTTTGTCAGAGGTGATGTAAGGTGCAGCAGCATCGAGATGGGTGTTAAGAGCCTGCATAGCCATGGCCACAGTTATGGAAACTCAGCTGGTGAGCGGTTTCCAACTACCCAGGGATTTTGCAAAAGCAAAACTGCTGGCTGGTATGATGCAACCTAATGGACTATTTATACAAACAGGATTTTTTTTGCTGTCTACTATATTCTGCTTGTTGGTGTTCTGCAGCAGATGTGAAACGCAAGAGAAAACTGGCACTAGGCTGGTATATTTTGATACAGCACAGTTGGTGGAATATAGGCAAAATGTATTTTGGCCGTTTCTGCCTATTAGTGCTCGCGGCTGGCCCGTGGCATACTGATGAGAGCATTTCCAAGAGCTTTTGTGTGTGCAGATGTGACAAGATGCTAATTTTTCCAGAATTTCCACAGCTGGGTTTGCTGCACAGAGGAGCAGAAAGGAAACCAAATCTCTTTTTGAAAAGTCAAGGGACTTTCAAGTGACAAAGTTCAGGTCAGGCTCTGCAGTGGCTGAGCGGGAAGGCAGTGGGTTGGGCTCAGGTGCTCGGTGACCTGCTCCCGACAAACCCCCTTTGGCAGGCAATTCAGGGGACACCAGCTCTGCTCCTCTGTGGGTCACAGAATCACAGAA
Organism: Nyctibius grandis; assembly: GCF_013368605.1. Taxonomy (NCBI): domain Eukaryota; kingdom Metazoa; phylum Chordata; class Aves; order Nyctibiiformes; family Nyctibiidae; genus Nyctibius; species Nyctibius grandis. The sequence goes on from NC_090695.1 coordinate 97,673,175, forward strand.
TCAATCAAGTTGGAAGAGCCCTCTGGGATCATCGAGTCCAACCATTGCCCTGACACCACTATGTCAACTAGACCAGGGCACTAAGTGCCATGTCCAGGCTTTTCTTAAACCCCTCCAGAGATGGTGTCTCCACCACCTCCCTGGGCAGCCCCTTCCAATGGCTAATGACCCTTGCTGAGAAGAAATGCAGACCAATGCAGGCTAATGTCCAACCTGAACCTCCCCTGGCAAAGCTTGAGGCTATGTCCTCTTGTCCTGTCGCTAGCTGTCGCGGTGGCTCTCAGCTCTGAGGGCATCAGCAGAAGTTGCAAGGCAGCCAGAAGCCAAGATGAAGGAGATGCTCTGCATTTCTCTTGATAAAAGGACTCCTGTGTAGAAAGCCTTTTATTTATGGCTTAGCTATTATGAACTCAGCTTTTCTCCATTTAAACGCGCTGGTTTCCGCAGAGTCGCACAGCACGGGTTCCTCCCTGGGCAACCTGGGAGGTTTGCTGTATTACACCAGGCACATGCAAACCCCTTCTCCAGCAGGGAATGATAAGGCAGCCTTAAATCACAGCAGAGGAAGCAGCTTTATTTCCAATCCACCTCTCAATTATTAAAAGCTGCTTTCCCAATTTGTTTACTTTTCATCTCAAGGACAAGGTATTTAAAGTCCACAGTTTCAACCCTATTTCTGTCCTTTCTTGTGAGGCCAACTCTTTTTATGCCCTCTTAAATCTTCTTTCACATTGTTTGAAACACCACTGATGTTCATAGTCAAGACAATTCCCCAAAATATATATCACCCATATATCGCTCAGGTATATATTTACCCCACTAGACAAGTCATTTCCCTGCAAAATTTCCCTTCATCCCTTGCATTTCATTTTTCTCCATTGCCTGCATACCCAGGCTACCCATACATTATTTTTCTCGCCTTTTCACTGTTCTATTCTCTCACAGCAATAATAACTCTCACCGCAATTAAGACAACTAAGTCCAGTGTACCAGCCAACCCATATTAGCTGTCCTTTCTGGTTGGCTTCATCCTACAAAGTGCTCCTTATCCTGGAAGGTCATTTGAATATCTCCTGGCAATTGCTCAGTTGAATATTGATCTCAGCATCATTCTGCATATGTGCACCTGTCCAATGCTTTCTGCTGGCTTTATGTTAGTACACAGCACTGAGAGAGCAACAAACAGCTTTCAATATTGTTTCTTTAACTGGAATAGTAAAACTGGAAAAGGTGCTAATTCTTCAAAGGTTACCAAAGTGCAACACTCTTTTTCAGACAATTATATTCTCCCTTGCTTTAGTGTTAAGTCCCTTTTCATCCATTCTCCCAAACTCTGGGAGTAGATGGATGCACAAACAGATGGCTGTTCAATAGGCAAAGAGACTTCTTACACTTCCATTACTGGGAATAACCCTAAGGAAGGCCAGTAGACAGCCAGACACAGGTAGAAGAACACACCATCCACCTACACCAAGCAGCAGCTCTGCCCTCATGGGGCTCCTTCAGTGTCTCCTGTCTCTCACTGTCTAGTAACCTGCCTGCAGCAAGGATCTAAAATTCAATTGCCAAAGATCAGAGCTCAATTGCCAAACGTTAACCTAAATCAAGGCACCTCAATAGCAGAAAACAAGTTAACCCAAGCTCTTTAGTTACCCACCAACATCCCCTCTTACCTTTCTCCTTGAACATTGCCTCCTTGCTGCAAGTCCTCTCACTCCCAACACAACCTGAGTGGAGCAGGGAGCACACCCCAAAGCTCCCTGCTGCAGCCTGGGGGAGTTAACAGCTCCATCATCTAGGTGAAGAGGAGGCATTTACTATTCTTACAGGCTAAAAGGAGAGCACTTAAGCCTCTCCTTTTATAGGAGAGGGAATCTGGAGACACCCAAAACTACTAACCATGGGCACCTGGCAAAGGCAGAAGTAGGCAGGAGTGTCCTGGGGCTGGGTACACATGAGTAGGTAGGAGGAAATATGGGAGAGTGAGGGATTGGCTAATTGGGAAAAATAGTTCAAGAAGGTGACTTAACAGCTCAGCCAATGCTTCGAGGTGACCCTGGAAATGGGACTGAGAGAGCTTTCACCTGCTTTTTGAGGTGACAGGGGTGTATGGATATTCTGAAGAAATACCCCACATTGCATCTCTAAGTACCTGATTTGTTTCATCTCCTTCTCCTGATTGAGGAAAAAACCCAGCCATCCCCCAAAGACTGACCAACTGCTCAGGCTAAAGTGACAATAATCCTGCCAATCAGTTTAAAAGGGGGATGCTGCCCTTTACTTTGCCCTCTTCAATAATCTTTGGCAAAATAAGATGGTCTAAAAGAAGCAGATGAAAGCTATGAAGAGGGGAAAGGCAACGACAACGAGTGACACCTGCCCTGGGAAGTCCTGGCTTCTGAGCTGCAGGTTTGGCCATGCCCTTTGTGCCAAGGACAAAGAGGAGCAGCAGGTCTCCCAGCTGACCTAAGAGCGTTAGGCTTGCCCCCACCCAGCTAAAATATCCCCCGTTTGGGTGTGTATCCAGAGCACATTCAGATCCCCTGAATCCCCAGTGCCCAGGTCGAGCAAGGAAGGACTTTCTGATGGGGTGAAGCACCAGGGCTGCACCCCCAGTTGTGCTTCCAGGCTTTTGCTTTGCAGATGCAACGAGGAGGGACAGAGGGATGCTGCACACTGCACAGACACAAAACTCGCATCCCTGCCTCCCCATCCAGGCATCCTGGAGGTATGATCTGCTCCATGCCCTGCTTCAGCTGCGAGCCTGGCCTCCTTTATAGCAAGAGATGGGAAGGAGGAAGCAGTTTGCTGGGCACAAAGGCTGGTAGGAGCGAGCCTTTTGCTCACCTGGGCAAAAACATTGCCAACAGCAAGGAAACAGCGTGCGGTATCAAAGTAACATGGGGGAAAGACAAGCGAGAACAGCGCCTGGAGAAGTGCAGGGTGCTGTGAAGGCAGCTGTCGGTTTGGGGGGCCCATTGCAGTGGTCCCCAACCCATGGGCAGAGCCACGCAGGAACAGGCATGTTATGATCCATGCAGATGCTTCCTGCCAATTAAGAGGCAGCGTGCTCACAAAAGGTACAGATTTTACACTTGGAAGTCAAATGTAGTCAAGGGGATTCTCTCTTTATTGGTCATATAATGCATGTACGTGGATCCTCCAGTGGAATATTTAAATGATAATCCTTCCTGGAGCATTTTAAGAGAGTTGTTTTCGTTCAGCATCAAGTAAATGGCAAAGAACTGTCAGAGGAAGAAAGGAAATATAAATCATTCCTGCCCCAGTAATGGTGCTTTTCTGTCAACCCCAGTGTTATATGTTGGGAACCTTTTCTGTTCTCAGATACTTGAGGTGATGGGGGGGGGAACTGGGTGGCAGGGGATGGAAGAGGGGATTACGGGTGAGTAGTGACACAAGGGGAGGCTGGATCTGGAGAAGTGTGACAGAGAGAACAGCGTGACCGGTGAGTGGGAGAGACGCCACCGAGGGAGAGTCTGATGAGGTCAGCCTGGGAATCCTCATGCTGTAACGAACAGCCGGCTGGTTTCTATAGAAACACTGAGACAGGATTTAACACATTAAACAGATGAGTTTTAATGTCAGCGTTTAATAAAAAAAAAAAACAGTAGAAATACAGTGAGGGAATCCTTATTGCATGTGCACCCCACGGCTTCCCTCCCGTGTGTCAGCAGTCTGCCCCAGCACATTGGAAAATAAAAAATAATAGAAAATAATAATAAAAATTCTTCAGAAATTACTCAGAACAATGCCTGTGGTTTCACTTGCTCTGTAGTGTACCTATTCTTTAAAAAGTCCGCATTTTTTTCTGCATAATGTCACCACAGGATTCTTCTTTCTCAGTCCTGGAGGCACTCACCCTTACCAGGCTGCTACGAAAACCATCTGTGGCGTCCGTATTTGCACTTTGGGCAAGATGATAAGATTGAAAGAGCTTTTGAGCTGATGACATCTGAGCAGATGGGCCAGCCCTGACCAGGTCGCAGGGACCAGGTTGTACCTCAGGTAGGGAGGGACAGTCACCTCTGCAGGGAGCCTGGTCAGAAAAAAGGAGTCCTTCGATCCACTGGCTCCTACCCAGGATGAGCTGTGCTGGTTCAGGAGGCGGCACCAGGTACTTTGGGGTACCAGTTAGGAACTGACTGACCAGGCAATGCTATTGCAGTCCCCCATCTGGGGGCTTACTTCAGAACAGCAGGAAGGAGGAGCCCAAAAACCTGCCCCTCGACGGCTTAAAACAGCCCCATTTCTGTTGGCACAGAAGTTCAGCCTCCCGAGGGGTCAGCCAGGCACCCTTCGCAAGCACTAGAACGATTTAAAAGAAATACAAAGGGTTTTCTTTCATTTCCCTTTAAACCCTAGTGAGACAGCAGCTGCTCTGATGTACTTGTCCCATCATCTTCCCCAAAGAAGTGCAAATTAGAGCTGGGAAGGTACGAAATGCAATCATCTTGCCTCAGCCATAGGAGCCTGCATCAGCCAAAGGAGAACAGCTGCCCTCTCCGACAGTGTCAGCGAAGCGAGAGCTGCCAGAGCCCTGGAGCAGAGGCAGAGCTCAGCACGGCTGCCAGGGACCGGCGCTGGGCCAGGGGCACCCACCAGCCCACCTGTGTGTCCCCTCGGGGTCCCTGGCAGGAGCTGGGTGGCTCCATATGGAACTCAGTGCCGCCCGTCTGCCCCTTTTCTACCCACCGTCCTGGGCCAGCATGGAAAAGTTGCAGCCCCAAATTGCTGCTCACTGGACAGGGAGAGGAGACGGGACCAGCCAGACTGGTCACCATCATCATCCATCACCAAACCCAGCATGCTCCCATCTAGCCCCTCAAAAAGAGGGGGCTTGTGCATGTGTCTCCCCTGATCGATCTTGGTGGTTGAGTCCCCTTGACACAGGGCACGCCAGCAGCATTTGCTGAATTTTGAGCTGCTCCTGGACTGCGTTTGCTTTTGGGTAACCCCCACAAACTCCTGTCACGATACCCTGCACCCTCACTGAGGGCTGGAGGGGGGGACCTCTCCCCCTGGCAACCATAGATAAGACAAAGACCTCACAGTTTCTCAGGGCACTGCTGTTCTCTGCCTTGTTTCAGCAAAGCTCTTCCCTTCCCATGACCCGGTGCAGCTCCCACCCTGGGCTCTCCAACATGGCATCAGCACACGGGACCTTCCTGCTCCAGCTGCTCCCTGAGCTCACAGTCGGTGCCACAGCCATCGTGTGGCACCAAGGTCCCCTCCCTGGGCACAGTGCGCACGAGGGGCTGGAAAGGGCCGTCTAGTCTGAACTTGGAAATGAAATCTGCTTTTCAACCACAGGCATGGCCACTCGGAGGCAATAAAATGATTCTTTTGCAAGAATCATTTCCTAAATTACAGTATCTCTATAATTCTCCAGGAAACAATGAAATCGTGTAACGAGCTGTCACCAGACGCCAAATCCCATTCACGGGGGAGTTTGCTGAACGTTACAAAAACCAACTCTGAGTGACGGCTTTCTTAGAGGTCTCGTCTCTGCAGTGGAGCACAGGAGGGGACTGGGGAGCTGCTCATGCCACCCTCAGCCCCGGCACGGTCCCACGGGGCTCAGGTTTGCTAATGAGCGTGCGGGGCTCACCGCCGCCTTCCTCTGCTCTCGCGGGGGGATGCAAAACAATTGCAGAGTCAATCACATAAACAAACAAGATTTTAGGCAGCGGTAAGAAAAAAAAAAAAAGGTGGAGAGGGAAAAAATAAAACTATCCTCAAGAATCATCTATGCAGCAGAAGCCCCCAAATACATGATGGCAGGTAAACATGGAAGAGTGAAAGCTTTTTGAAGGAGGCATTCTTTTACGGTATGGATGATCATAAGAGCAAAATAAATCATCTTTCTTTTACCATAAAAATGTTTTACACCATTCAATTAAAGCCTCGGAGATAAAATAATTTCTCCTGGGTGTTTTCCTTTGCTCTTCTCTTTCTGTCGGAAGTCATTTCAATATTTTACTATCTTAGTAATAAAAAATACATAATGGCTTGCCAGGCAATATTATTTCAGCAGCTTGCTCACTATATGAAGAAATTCAGAGCAGTCTTTTGCTTCACTTTACACTAGATATAAAAACATGTGCCCGAGTGCCGAGGGGCTGTTACGGGAGTAGGTCATTTGCTTGGGGTTGCCATGAAGGCTCTGGGTAATCAGGGAGAGCCAAGCCAGATGTCTGTCCCTAAAGGCTGTGGGTGAGGCACTGCAGAGCCACACTTCCACTTCTTCCCCGAAGTACACATGAAAAAAAAGAAAAAGGGAGGTGAATCAACACTTCTTTAAGTATTAATAAATCTGTGCTGCCCAATTGTATCCCTTAAAACACTATATGCTTAAGTGGTCCCAAGTGGAACGGTGTATCTTTCCCCTAGTGTTAAGAAGAGCAATAAATCTACAATTACTTTATTACTCAGCCCTACTAAAAAATGCATTAATCCCTTCTAGCAAATTTCGAGTTTTGTAAAACAATTACTGGATTCCGACATTAGAAAGAGTCCAAGTCAAATTAGATGTCGCTGGGTACTTTTTCAGACCCCACGTGTTTCATTTTGAAACTGATCCTCTACCATTTAGCTCTGGTGTCACTAGAAAGGAATTCCTTAAGTTAACAAGAGTAAGGTACGTCTAGGGTAAATATCAGGAAAAGGACTTACAGGGAACTGTGTGTCGACACAAGACAGACTCACTTGTGTTTCAGGAATATGTGTGTGTGTGTGTATCTAAAAAAATATATATACGCACACAGAAATGTATAAAAAAATCTAAAAATACTTTTTTTTGCACATCTTTTAAGAAAACTCCCTTCTGTTAGATGCAATGGTGTTTTCCCTTCTTGTGCAAGAACAAAGGGATAAAAAGCCCCTTAGGAAACAAACATCCCGTTATGTCATGCAAAGGCCCCATTAATAAAGGATGAGCGAAGAGGAGGGCGGAAGATGCAGGAAACAGAAGCAGAGCTCTGAGCCTAATTAGACCGTTCTCCAAAATTTCTCAGGAGGCACTTGCTGAGGCTGAGGACGTAAATATTGTATAAGGGGAGCTCCCTTTCTCTTCACGCTTCTCCTTGTGCCCTCTCCTGAACTAATTACTTGCTTTGTAGAGGGAAACGCTGCTAATTTTAGCCTTACGGGGCCCTGCGTGGGAAGCAAAGGATGTTCCCTGGGTGACTGGGAAAAGCACTTTGGCTCCCACCTGATAGCAGGGCTGGCTATCGCTGGAGAAGGGTCTGTGCAGTGACCCAGCAAATGTGCTGTCCTGGGTACGTGGGGTGGCCCCACATCATGTGGCCAAGGACACGGCTGGGGACATGGCAGGAGCCGTCCCCAGCAGGTGGGGACAACACTGTGCCCTCCGTTTGTGTCCTCCAGTTCCCACCGCTTGTCTGCTGGGCCACCCTCTCTCTCCCATGCACATAAATCACCCCTGTGCCAGCCCACCCCAGGCACACAGGGTGGGCAAGGAAGAGACAGAGGAAGCAGCTACTGAGGAATTACAATTGTTTACATGGCAGACAAAGAAGTAAAGACAAAGAATAAGAGGGAAATAAGAGAAGGAGGAAGAAATACTCCAGCCTCCCAAATTGAAGTCACTTAGAAATCCTTCTGCTCTCTTCCCAAAAGCAAGGTTTTAAAAAAATACAGAAGGCATTTGCAGCTCTAACAGAAAACACCTGGAGCCAGCCAGGTCAGATCTGATCCGCCTGGCTTTTCCCCAGGCTGGCACCTGCAGACCGACATGGACCATTCTGGGCATGATCCTGCCTACCTTTTGTTCTCTATCCCAAGGGAGGGAGGATGCTGTGCACCGAACAACTGCCTGAGGCACTGGGGTGAGACGCCCGGTCACCCCACGGGGCCGCACGCCACGTTGGAGGAAAACCTGCTTCAGCCCTGCCTGCCCGAATTTCAGTTCAACAGGCTGGAGTTCACCTTCGCATTGTCTGTGCCCTGCTTAACCCATCACATTTTAGGCTTCTTAGATATTTTACCTTCATTTGCTCTCTCTCATATTTCAGCATATGAAATCCCAGCTCTGGGCATCCCACGGAGCTGGCAGCACTCCTGTCGCACCGGGGTTTTGTCCCTTTGCCAGGGCAGGTACTTCCCCCCTCAGCAACATGGCACCGAGGAAACGAACAAAAAGCAGCAACTGCAAGAAACACACAATGTTTTCAGTGCATTGAAAAGGATTTTTTTTCCCTTTTTTCTTGGAAAAGTACTAAGAAAAGAAGGAACTGGGCCAGCGAATTGATCAGTGTGTGGCCCCTCTGCCTTTTTTTCAGAGATTTTGCAGCGGTCCTGTCCTCCTGAAGCCCAGCCCTTCCAAAGGACTGTGACTGAGATGTAACATTTCCCTTGACTCAGAAAATCCGCACTGATCTTTTAACAGGATTTCCCATGGGTTGGCTATAATGTGGATTAAATAAAATAAAAAAAATCCACCCAGCTTTTCCCTGTCAGCTATGGGCACTTGCTCAGTACAGCGTGCTTTTATGCTAGGGAGGAGATTTGGAAGCTGTGAGGTTGCAAAGCAGAGCAATGGTTTGATCTGCGAATGCACACTGAATCCCTGTAAACTCCTGTAAGTTTACGGCACAGCTTTCTGAGGGAGGCTGAAGAGCTGCCAGGGGAGGAGAAGGCATTGCACCTGCCTGCAAAACACTTGCCACTGGTACCCCTGCGCACAGATGATGGAGATGGCGTCTTAGCAAGCCTCTTCATGCTCGTGGCATCTCCTCTTTACTGATTATGAATAATAACTAATTACTAGTAGGGGGTGAATTTTTCTCTCCATCCCCATTGGGTTTCCATCTCCAGCTGCTGTTCACCTTGGCCAGGACACCTGTGGCATGTGCTCCACTTCTGCTGCTCCACCAACACCATACGGGCAGGCTGACAGCTGCCAGAGCTTTCAGCAAATGTGGCCTTTTTGCTAAGCCCACGGTCAACTCGATGGGCCAGAACTGTGTGGTGGGGATGGATTTCGGGGTGGGAGCAGCCACAACTCCCTGGATGAAGCCAGCCCTGTGGGACCCTTGGAGACTGCACACTCTAGAAAGGCACAGAAACGCACTGAGGGACCACCCTAGTGTCCCACGCTCCCTGGGGACTCCCTGTTCCCATCCAGCCCCCGCTGTGACAAATGACATGGTCAGGGCAGGGAGGAGGGCAGCGTGGCCTTTTCCCTCTCTCGGAGCCCTGGCACCCCCAGAGCCATGGGGTACAGCAATGTCCTGATTCAGAAAAGCATCAAAGACAGCTTGGCAGTGGGATCAAAATCAGCAGCAGCAAGTCGGACCCCCGGGATGTGCAGAATCCTCCCGCTCCTGCCCCAAAGCCCACTCACACCCCTTTGCTTTGCCTGCATCCCCCAGAGCACAGCACAGACGACTTCTGCCCTTTACCCCCTGTGCATCAATAGCTTAAAAACACCTGACAGCAACAGCCAAGCACTCCCCAGAGCACTAATCCCTGCGTTACAATTACACTTCGGGCCAGATGAAAAATTCATCACTAACAGCACAGCCACGCTCATTAATCCCCCCAAAAGCTTTTCTTGTCTGTGCCCCCTCTCTCCCCTCCCTCCGCACGGGTGTGCGGGAGAGGCAGAACAGAGGGCCAGGACGTGCTCGATTCCTTCCCTGCTCCAGACAACTAATGAGAGCTGCGTGGGCGAGTGTCTCCTGCGCCGTGTCGGATCCATCCTCACGTGGATCGACGCGTGTGCCGAGAGCACCGTGGGGGCTGCGTGTGTGCACGCGTGTGCTGGACACGCTCACACACAGCAGCCCGTGCACAGCCGCGCTCTCCTCCCTTAAAGGTTAAATCAATCCATTATCCTCTTTATTAGGCTTTTGCACGCTGGAATAGCTGCGCAGAAGGGGAGGGGGGTGTCTCTTCCCCTTCCTTGGGCTGTCAGAGGAATGAACTCGATAGGATTCATGCTTTAACCCTTGTGTCCCCCTCCCAGATCTCTACCAACGTGCTGCCAGTCCTTTATCCTCCCCCTCCACAAAAGCACCCGAACAGGAGCAGCAGCGAGAAGCTTTTTGAGTGCTTGAGCACCAGCGATACAGAAATCTGCATCCAATGCCAATGTAAGCTACACATTTGTTCCTCGTTGCTTTGCTCCCCCATAAGAGCCACTTCTCAGTTCTAATCTGCTCTTCTTCCCCTGGGCAGGCTGGAGAGATTAGCCCTGCACCGTGTGAAATGAGCTGGGCAGGTCTCAGACCTTCCCATCACAGACACGCAGTGGGAACGAGCACCCACCAAGGGCCTCAGAGAGGAGGTGCTGGCACTCTAATTACACTGAATTTATCATATCAGGGACAGGAGGAGACAGACAGCTTTAACCCACTGAAAAAATGGATACCTGGTTCTGCAGAAGAGAAAGAAAGGCTGAACCCCCCCAGCTGCTCATTTCTATGCATACTTAAATCAACCGCAGGCCCAGATTTCTGGAGACAAGTGTGTAGTTGCTCAGGGCTGATTGGTGTTTTTCTGTCATCATGATTTTGTTTTGATTTTCGAGCTGGAAATTCAGCCTCTGCAGAACACAAAATTTCCATAAGAATATTTCGACTTTTCCATCAGTTTTTCAAGGTCCCATCAGAAAAATCAAAAGATGACAATTTCCACAGAGTCAAGTTAGAACTGAATCAAAATCAGTGTTTTTCTCTTTAGCCCAACACTCATTTGCTGCTTGGAAACCTCATGGATATCTTAATTTGCCAGTCTCCAGGACCATTAGTTCCTGCATCCCTCCCAGCCTTAGGTATTTACCAATGAACTTTTCTGGTATGAACTTTTCTGGATCCATTCAGTAACTATTTCCTTAGACTAGGTTCTATATTAAAAGCAAGAGTTAAAATTTTATACTCAATTACCTAAGAAACAGGACACCCAGCAAAAATCCATTTACACAAAACTCCAGCGAATGCTTTGGCTAAAAATAAGCTCATTTCCTGCAGTTAAACCTCATACCTGCTGTCGGAAACCTGAATCATGCTGCCAGCAAGATATCAATCTCAAAACACAAACAGCACCTTCAGCTTTTGAAAACTATTTAGAGATCAGTGGGTGGATCCTAGTAGCTTACATAAAGTACCCTGGAAGAGCTACCAATGAAAACGTGAGTGGCAAAGGCAGTGCAAATCAAACCCAGCTGGATTATGCATGTGGGGTCAATCAGCAGGAATCCATGGACTTCCATGGAGCCCTGTTGATTCGTAGCAGCTGACCCACAGTTCCCTTAAGAAGCCTTTAATTTCAGACAGTGTGAAAATAGCAGGCGGGTTTTAACTCTGACGTGTGGTGTTAAGGGTTCTACCCACCACCAAGAGGTTGGTGGAGGAGAGACCTTAGGTGGTGCTTCTCCTAGAGAGCAATGGATTTCTCCTGCATGGATTGTCCCTTTCCTTGCGCCTCTGGTGGGCTTCTCACAGGAACAAAATCACCTTAAAAAATTAGCTATTGCTCAGCTGGAGAATTTGAACGTGCCATTTTTTGAGGCATGGTACCAAGTGCCTTTACTCAGATCCCAGCATATACCCGAGTACAGCTGCTCCCTTCCTTCGGCTCACTCTGTAATTATATCACATAGAAGCAATCAAGTTCTCTTGGCAAAATGTATTCACTTTATCCTCCTGGGGTCTAATCTTGTAACCCTGCGTGAGTGTATTTAAGGCGTCATGGTTTGAGTGCTGCAGTGCCTCCTCGCCTGTCGTGCAGGGCTCTGCACAGCTCCTCGAGGGAGACAGGCAATGCCACTGTCCTCAGGCAGCTGGTGGGAAGGAAAAGTAAAGGATGAGGTTCCATGAGGTAGCCTCTCTCCCCTTTCTCCTTGGCAACATCTGGTTTGCTGCAGGTTTCCTTTTCTTGTGACCAATGTCATGGCTGCATCCAGCTCTGAGTTTGGAAATGACAGACATCCAGAGAGGACATTTGTGGGCCAATTAAATCAATATATTAGGGTATGGAGGGTCCACAGGGCTTTATGTGCCCTGTGCAGATATTGCCAGGTCTTTCCTTCTTCCTTGCAAGAGTTATTTTACAGACTTCTTCTCACTTACACACTACTTTTGAAGCCTTGATGAAGGCTTCCTCCCATCTCTCACGTGGCCAAAGGTGAAAGACTTTTATTAAACACAATGAGCAAAATATTCCAACTGTTGGACATAACTGCTTTGGATCACCAGTCCAGCACAAACACAGTTCACAGATCCCTGGTCATAAACATACCAAGATCATAGAATTATTTAGGTTGAAAAAGTCCTTCAAGATCATCAAGTCCAACCGTAAACCTAACACTGCCAAGTCCACCACTAAACCATGTCCCTAAGTGCCACATCTACATGTCTTTTAAATACCTCCAGGGTATCCTTATTTCCATGTGAAGGCCATCCCAGAATCCTGCTCTTCCCATGGTTAGAAACATTCATGTAATGTCTAGCCTAAATTACAAGACCAGCTTCGCCCACGACATTGCTCTTTACAAAGCTCTCCCTTCTTGGCACTTATACCCAACGCCTTCTGTCACGAGCAATGGTGCCTCCTCAGTGCTGATTTTGGTAGGAAAGGTGTCTCTTCACCAGCTCCTGGCAGTGAGGCAGCTCTGGCCCTGGCTGACCTCCTGTGTGTTGCTTCAGCCTGAAATTCCCCTTGAGAGCCCGATCCCAGGACCACACACAATCTCAGTGAAGGTCCTCCCACTCCCTCGTACAATGAAGCAACAGCGCAGATGAAAGATCTGAGGAACACTTTTGCCTTTTTTTTCATCTCAGCTTGTTTATAAGCTGTCCTTCGCTTTGATCTCGGGTAGTGATTCCTAACATCCCTTTCTGAGGAAGATGCAGTGTACATTTAAACGGGATGTGGTGTGTGTGCGCGTAGCACTGAGATAGCCAAATAAATGATGAAAGGAGAATAAAGAGGCCAGAGCACGGTGTTTGAAGGATTCCCTCTGAGGCAGCCTCACCTCACCACTTGGCAGGCAGTTAGTAATTTTATTTTTTTTTCTCAGCGGGATTAATTAAATAGCAGGCGGAATTCAAGGAGCGCGATGTCAAAAATTTTAGCCTTAGCATGGCTTGCCCAGCTCAACACACCCCAGCTGAAAATCAGCGTGTGTTATACAGCATGTTCAGTGCCTTACAGCAAGACCAGTGTGACAGTAGTGGGCATGCTCCCCGCCAGAAGTCTCACATCTTGGTCACTGCCCGTGAGCATCCCAGCAGAGGTATCTGGCCTGGTGCTCACCATCTCATTCGTTTTCTGGAGACAGCATGAGTGCTGTGGCTGGAGCTGAGCTGCAGATTGAGGTTCTCTCCTCTTTCATTGCACCGTGTCGTAGGGATGAAACAATTTCATGAGAGCGGACAGCCTGGCTCTGCCAATCCTGCAATCTTTTCCATTTTTTTCCCAGCAGTCTAAATGCACTGGGCTGTATTTACTCTGGGGGGTCCCAAGGGAATCTCCCGGGTGATGTGTACACAGGACCAGTGGCAGCTACACAAACACGGGGAGCTCACTCAGGTCATCTGCTCGGGCGGGTGCTCCTCGGCCGCTCACTAAGGAGGGCACTTGCTGTTACTCACAGTTTACTTTCAGACGTAACTGGCCGTTTGTGAACTCTTTGCCGTGACTCTGGTTTATACTGCTGTGCGAAGCATCAATTAACAGCAATTTTGCCTTCGTTTGAGCTCAAAGAGAGCAGCTAGTGAAGCATTCACACATTCACACGCTGCTTTTGCAGGCTCCCCTCCCGAAGCTGCAGCCTACTTGCGCTGACCTTGCTAGCTCAGGGGACTCCGCTCGTGGCTTTTCTCACGTTCCCCCACTGGAAGGGCTGTTGGTCTGTTTTCACATCTTACAGTATGTTTCTGTGCTAGTGCTATTTTTTTCAGTTGGTTTCCCAAGGAAACAAGGCTTACGTGATTATCCTGTGTTTGTGCGTGAGAGAGAAGGAGAATCAGCCTCCTTTTAATAACTTTTAAACCTGTTGGGTGGTTGCACCCAAATTAGGCAGCAAGGTTAGAGACAGCATCTTCTATAGCGATTATTTTCACGCAAACAGGCTGCATTGAGAGTAAAACCGTGGCACTTTTGTCCCTGCTGAGAAAGAGCCTGAACAAGTGAGAGCTTAACCCCACTGTAGACATCAGAGAATACACACAAAATGACCTGACTGCACAAGGGAGACTAGTCGCCCTGTCAAAGTTGTGTAAAAGAAAATGATGAGTGTGAAGTATTTATACAGGGACCATGTGCATAAAATACACATAAGAGGGACAGAGCGAGTGAGAGCCGTGCTGGGAGTCGTGCTGGGGGGGATCTGATGGTGCCGTGCACCAGACAGGGGCTGCCTCTGGAAACACCGACTGAAAGCCCAGGTTTTCAATCCCTAACTCCGCTGGCAGTCTGAGCCCTTTGATAAATACTGAAATTGCCTCAGGGCCCTACAGTTTGAAAATTAGAGCCTTCCTGAAGAATTCCTCTTTGTTACCCTCCCGACGCTGCCTCAGTGGCTCTAGGAAGCATCTGCAGACAGACATCACACGGCTGCAATTAATTTTTTAACCAGCTTTCATGAAATCTTTCAATCGAGGGATCTTCCTGGTCTACCACATGCTCCCTTTCACACGGGCCCCAGCTTTGATGTTTATGGGGGACGGCTGCTGGGACGTGGGGGCAGGAGGCAGAGCAGTTCTGTTGCCTGTGTAAAAGGAAACGAAGAAACTGATCCAGAGCGAGAGGCAAAAAGGGTTTTTCCAGCTCCTAAGTGGAAGTTTCAGCAGACGGCACACAGCACAAGGAGATCTCTTGCCTTGCTGATTTATTCTTGGGCTTTCAGGCTGTTTTATTTAGGTTATATTCCAATGCGCACTGAGCCTGGATTAAACTGATTTCCCTTCGCTCTGTTTAGGAGATGGCAAAGGATCGGGGTGTTACTGGCCTGAGCAGTGAGCGGCAGCTCTGCCGAGCACTTTGCTCGCCCGACACACCCCACTGAGTCCAACAAATTCTCTCCAAGACTGTGCTAATGCTTTCTGCCTAACAGGGGATTAAGATGGTCAGCCTCAAGCTTCACAGCCCCCTCCTGCCCTGCTCTCTCCTTCCTGGACCCTGGCCTTTGCAGTAAGGAATAACTCACTGTCAGGTTTATCCCTGCTGCGTGGTTATTTTGCGGTCGCGGTGCCTTCTGTTGTTTAGCCATTATGCCCAAAAAGTTTATTTCCAACTATGCTCCTGGAGCTCCCGTGCAAAGCCAGCCCTTGGATTTGCTGTGGCTTGACACGAGCTCATGAATGTCAGCTTCTAAATCCATGGAGCTCTGAACAGACGTGGCAGGGAGAGCTGTGGGTGCTCCGTGGGCAGGCGCAGGCTGAGGTCAGGCTCTCGGATCTCGGTCTCGTCTGCCTGGCTCTCTGCCTCTGATGTTCCTGCTCTCTCCCCTGTTCAATGTTCCCACTCAGTAAAACTTGAATTTGGCTTGCAAAGTTTAACTTTTTTATTGTGTTAGGAGGGAATATTAATTCCAAGTCTCTGCCTGTCTGTGCTTTCAGCTCATCAGCCAAGCCAGCGGCGGGCGCAGGGCTGGGAGCCCCCTCCCCTCTGTGCGCTGCACGCAGCCCCCGTCCCGTGTCACGTCGGCAGAGCTCTCAGAGCTGTGATTTCTGTGCTTTTTCCCAGAGTCAAAGAGCACAACAAGACCTTGGTAGATATTTTCTGCATTTAAACCTTCCAATTAAAATTCATAACTCTGCTGGTTGCTAAAAATCAAGGACTAGCAGAGCTGCTAGTGTCATGATATATTGTAAAGTTTTCCATCCCTGGTTAATCCATCAGCGGGGCAGTGAAAACTAGCCTGTTACCTCTGTTCAAAGAAGTTTTGTGACTTTATTCCTGCGCTTCTCAGATGATCTCCGGGTACCAACCCCCTTTTCTCCCACACTGTCTAACAGATGAACATAATGTAACCTCAGAGCAGTCAGTCTCAGCCTCTGTTCAGCCTGGGAGATGATTGCTTTGATTTTAGACTAAAGGAATCTTTGTGCACCTAAAAGCTCATCCCACTTTCCCTCCTGCAAGTATGTGCGTGGTCTAATAAATGATGCTGCCTCTCCCTACAAACCTTGCTGCATTTTATCCTCGTACCTCTAACAATACTGTTTCTGCTGTGCTGACGTTGCTCTTTTATTTGTTTTTTAGCTTGGAGGGCAGGAGTTTGCGTGTTGTGAATTTACCTGCCGGGTGGTTGCTGTGATGGATAGGTTTCCACAGAGGCAAAAGCTGAGCCAAGAGGAGGGAGAAGGAAGCCCTGTGCAGCCTTCCCCAGCGCACACAGGGAGGCTGAGCTGTCACTGCCATTAATCAGAAAGCTGTCAGCACCGAGAGCGACTACTCCAGAGACCCACTTCTGTTACAGAAGGGAATAACAGCCCCGGGGAAGAAAGAGCCACAGATAGGAAAAGCATCTTCAAGGGACTCTGCAAATGCAGCAGCTCCCTGGTTCTGGTGAAAGTTAGGGGCTGGCTTCATTTTGTAATGAGCAAAGTGATTATTAGAAAAGGACAGTTGCCCTGGATGGAGCTGATAACATGCCCTGCACAAGCCTGAAGTTTTAATCCCCAGTTGCCACCCATCCTACCATCCTAAGTGCTGAATTCCTCGAGGTAAAGCATGGAAAACTGGGACCTTAGTGCCCACCTATCTCCAGGTGATGGTAACGACTTCATGTAACCTGTACTCAGTACCAG
The DNA here is from genome assembly GCF_013368605.1 of Nyctibius grandis. Lineage (NCBI taxonomy): Eukaryota > Metazoa > Chordata > Aves > Nyctibiiformes > Nyctibiidae > Nyctibius > Nyctibius grandis. Next base: position 97,689,974 of record NC_090695.1, read on the forward strand.
CTTCACCATGTCAGAACTCTCTGGCCCCACTGGGCTGCAGCAGGAGATGGTGTAAGAGAGCACTGGATGGTGTAAGAGAGCACTGCGCAGGCAGTTCGGTCTCATTATGTTGGTAACACATCAGGATAATTCTCCTTCAAGCTATACTAACCTACCAGTCTGCCAGCAATAAAGTATTTATGCTTGCAAAATGCATAATTTACCCATATGGAGCATTTACAAGCCACACTGATTTCTCATGAGTATATGCATATGTTCAGCTAGGTACCCATGCCTGTATATTTAGCTGTATTAAAAAAGACTTACTTTGATTGCATCTGATTTGTTGAGTGATGGAGTTCACTCGCGTTTATGGCTTGTTGTCGTTGTTATTTACCACTCTCCCAACCTGAGTCATCTGCATTCTTTATTAGTAAGGATTCCAGATTTTCCTCCAGGTCATTGATTTAAGTATTGACAAGGCACTGGGATGAGAAGCCACCACTGAAGGCCACCACTGGGCACAACCTCACTTAGAGCTGCCTCTCTATCAGGGATTATATCCAGAGATCTCTTTGCATATGCTAACAAGGAGCTGCAGATGTTCTGCCAAAGATTTCAGGGGAGGTAAAACTCAGACCCATGTGAGTTGTCACAATTGATTCCATAAATTGGATTGTGTTGAGTTTTTGTTCAACTGCCAAGATTTTGCACTGGAGGTAAGGCAGGGCAGAAGCAAACTGATCTCATCTAATTTCATGGGAAATTTATTTCTTTTAGTGTTTTTTTGCAGTGGAAGAAATGCTCATGTATAAGGAATGTAGTTTAAGCAATCAGCATACTCCCAGCATCCTTGTCATTGCCTGGAACATCTATAACCTGATGAGCAGAAATGTCTTTCCAGGTATCATGGAAAATGTATCAAAATAAATTTCATATTGTCCAGAGAATTAATTAACACAGGAATCAGTTTGGCCTTGCATCTTCTTTTTCGTAGTAAATCATTGAGCCATTAACCTTGAGAAGGTCAATACATTGTCCTTATTGAATTCAAGTAAAGCAACATTTAAAGTAATATTTAGAAGCAAAATTTATTCACAGTTTCTTAATACACTCTTGGCTCCTGAATTATGACACCAAATTAGCCTTTTTTCTTCCCTTGCCACTTGCCCAGCACCACCATCCTCTTCTCCCCTTCTCAGGGACTGTCAGGAATTTGGAAATGAGGTAAGATGAGTGAAGAAGTAGACAGGCTCATCTTTCATCTAAAGAAAGCCTGAGTGATTCAGGTAATTTGGGGGCAGATTTATTGTCACGGTCCAATACAGAACAAGTCACATTTTGGTGGAAAGGAAGATGTTTCATAAAGGTTTACAAGCCTTATTGAAATCTCACTGAAGTCACCAAATAAGTGGGACAGTTCCTATAAGTTCTTGGATTGGGCACTCAGTATGGGTTAGTATTATTAAGGCATAAGTTGATGGTGCCTGTTCCAAAGTCGCTTCAATATCAGAAAAATCTTCTCATCTGCTTCACTTTAATCAGTCAGCAGTCCCGGATAACACCTGGAGTGGATACCAAGCTATGCTGAAAGAAAAAGGCAAGTCAGAGGAAATTAGAGACATCTTTGAGGAGAGCTCACTGGGAAACAGAAGGCAAATGCAAAGGCTCTCCCACTCCTCCAAGGATCAAGCACAAATGCCGTCCTCTTCTGTAGCACAGACATGAGTCCCAGGACAACATTTCTGGAGTCAGAGCCCTGATCCTGCCTCATACCTGGTCTACTTCCTAATCGCCCTTCCCTGGATGTAGTCAGATCACCTCCCAGTATCTTCCTGTAACTGGTGGAACGGCAGGCACGAGCTCTGCATGTGTGGCCCAGTTTTATTTTCTTGCTCCCTGTACTCAGGACCAGTGCCTGCTTGTCTTCTGTTCCCTGAAGAGGGGAAGCAAAAGTGGCTTTTCACTGCCCTTCCCAGACTCCAACACAGCCACTTTGGGATGCCATGACCATCTTCAAGGCATCCCATCCTCCCTCCTCTTCATGGACATGGAGGAACCAGTGGGTCTCATGTGTTGGGTTGGTGCTCTGGAGATGTGACAGCAGCATGGTCCAAACTGCTGCAAAAATGTGGTTGTTTTGTATGTACGGGCAAAGTCTCATGGGCCAAGACTGTAGTTCAGGTACTCTTGAAAAGTTAGTGCAGCCGCAGGGCAGGAGAGAGAACTGCCACTGGGTGCTCGCGTCATGTCCTCTCCTGGAGGCAGTCTCACCCACCGAGGCTTTTGTCTCCACATCCACGAGGGATTTCTCCCATTTCAGCTGGGAAGAGACGAGTCTGCAAACTGAGAAGCTCTGAATGCCAGAGGGGAAGAAACAGTTTTATTGACCTGAGGAGTTTTCCAACTGCACCTCCTAAAAAAATATCCCCTTCCAATTAAGGCAAGTACCGAAACTAGAGATTTTTCATGGCCTGAGAATGAAAATAAATGTTAAATAAACAATTCGGGGCTATAAAACCATTGTATGTAAGTGATACGAAAATAGGGTTCATTATGATTTAGATGTTTTTGTCATTTCTTTTTTTAAGCTAAAATTGACTCTTTCCTACTTGTCCTACTTATTTTCAACTTATTTTGAACCCCAAATCATAACGTTTTTTCTTTAAAAAATACAGACGTGCTTGTTTCAACAGTTTCAGTGCTTCCCCCTGAAGGAAATGGTTTTGAACAGAGAAATTTGTCAAATCAGCTCCCATCAACAATTTTGGCTTTAATAAATTATACTTTCCTAAAGGGAAAGAAACCGCAACAACTGACATTTTAGAAAAATAATAAAAAAAAAAAATCCTGACCAGTGACCAGTTCTTGATCTGGGGAACTTGAATTACCTTGAGGCACAAGAATGAAAGTTTGAGTGACCTGGACACAGGTTTCACAATAAGCAGTGCAAACACTAGGAAAATAAATGTAAACAACACAGGGATCTGGATGAAGACTCTCTTGGCCAAGTTCAGTGTGCCTCGGTGTCCCCATCTGTGCAATAAGGTCAATGACACTTAGCCGAGCTGGGTCCAGCTGTGGTGAGGATGGGCAAGAGGACAGAGGAGTTAGGAAGCTGCATAGCAAGGACACGCTGCTGGGTGAGCGCTGCAGAGGATGAGGTTGACGGGACAGATTCAGACGTCTGTCAGCTGGGTGCTGGGTTAGCGGCGAGCATCGGAGGCAGAGAGGGTCTTCAATGGTTGCTTTTTCTCCAGAAACTCCTGTGCTCATTTTCACTCCAAGCAGAATGAAATCAGTTTGAAAGCCCTGAATTCTTCAGCAACAAAAGTGTTGTTCTGCAGCCAACCCCACTTCTTGTCCCATTTATGTTTTGTCCATCATGTGGAGAACAAATAAATATTCCAAGGCTGTGACTTCTAATGCCTGACTTGCTCCATGGTGCACAGAGCACCTCAGGAGATAGCTCTGTATCAGGGAAGGGCACTGCTCAACCTCGCCGTTGAGTCCTCTCCCAGGGAGCCTGGAGGAAAGCATCTGTTACAGCACTCTGCCTGCACAGCTCTGGGCTTTGCATTGTAAATACTCTGCGGAAGCGATTCCATCCCTGACAAAGAAATGAATAAAGTATTTAGTTAGGAAAACCAAACTTGGTTTTGCTGTCATAGAGGAAAACTGCAAGCCAAGACAAGATGTCGTTGTTTTGTTATCAGGGCAAATAGGTGAAGTCAACAGCAGCCTATATAAGGCTGGTCCTTGAGGGACCCCTCAGGGAAAACTACAGGTGAGGAGAGGAAGAGACTGATCTGCTCTGCTTGTCACCTGGGCACAGGTCAAGAAATAATGAACCTTGTGCGTGGAAGATTTAGGCCAAAATGTAGGAATGACAGCTGTCAAGGGGGAAGGGGATATGTGACAGGATCTGCCCAGGGCACTGTAGGATGGATCTCCAGGGTTCTTTGTATCAGGCTGCTCCCATCCTTGGGGATGGCTGATCCTGCCCTGGGGCAGGGGGTAGGGTAATCTGGAGATGTCCCAGAGTCCCTCCCATCCCCTTTTCTCTAGGTCTATAAAAGGTCTCTGCTATAAACAGGGCTATCATGTTTCTTATTTGGCCATTCAGTCCACATAAGGACTCCAGGAGGGAGCACGAGACGCTTTCAGCCAATATCAGCCAGCCTGGTGATTAAGGGCAGGGAGAACTCATGGGTGGTAAGATATGCACCACAGACACAGACATTTCAATGCTTTGTCACTGTGCTGCTTTAACTCTTCCACAGCCTGTTCCACATCCACAACACCCAACTGCTGTGATGCCTCTGGCATTTTTTTGTGTGTCTTCCACAAATGTCACTGTTGGTCTGGGGAAAATCCAGCAGCCAGATCCAGGAACCCACGTTTTGTTGCTCCCTTTTGAAAAAGGGTTGGATTTTTAAGGAAAAAAAAATCAAATTATGACATGACTAACTTCACAAAAATCACTATCATGAAAGCAGTCTATGCCAGATAGGATGTAAAATCTAGTTTAAGAATGGAGGTGGGACCCACAGTATAACTGGTTAATATTTTGCAGAGGAGAGAAATGGAGACATACAAAAGTTTAAGAGCTTGTAAAGGACAGACTCCTCACAGAACCTATTATTGACAGGATTTTTTCTTTGTAGCTCAGGACCAGAAGGGATCCAGTCTATAAGGAATCAGAGAGATGTCACCACTGAGGGTGAGAAATAAATAATTACTTTAAAACTGCAAAGTAATGCTAACTAAGATGAAGAGGCAAAACGCGGTGCAACCTTGACAGAAACCTGGATATATGTTGCCTTTCATAGAATTACATGGGTGACCTCCGCAGCTGCAAATGGAGTGACAAACAGCAAACGACTCGAAGAACAGAGGAAAAATAACACTGGGATGTCATTAAACCTGAAGTAAATACTTGATGAAGCAACTCAGGCAACCACTTCCTCATCAGAATGCCACAGTGCTGACCTTGGCAAGAAATCGAGTGGACCCATCCAGAATAATCTCCTTGCTTCACATCCAGCATAATTTGGAAGTTATGAAGTAGTCACGTCCTCTAGTGCCCTTGCTGTGTTTCCATTTATTAAGTGCAGAATTCAGTATCGTTCTCTCCTTTTCATGCCACAACTTCTTGTTAAAATACAAAGGCGGAATGGAAGAACAAGGCTCTGTGTAAAATCCTGGCTGAAAGATCATGACCTCAAGAATAAACATCCGTCAATTGAGGGGTCATCCAGACTGTGCTCCCAGATGGAAAAGTGCTGTGATAAGGCTGGAAGAGTGCTACAAAAAAAAAAAAAGCAGCACCTATAATGATTTGGTTATTAAGAGAAGCACTTTCCAACTGCCTCCTTTGAAGCAACGGCTTATTCAGTCTTTCACAGGCATAAGAAATACAAGAGGAGTCAGGCCTGGAGGTGTGCACAGTCGGGTGGGTGATTGTTGGCCGCCTCCACCCAGCTCCTCTCCAGCAGACACACACCCGGCGCTGGGGTGGAAGCCTGCCCAAAGCAAGGGGTGACTGTGCAGGCTCACGCTGCTGATGTAGGGATGACAGTGTCCTACTCCTGGCTCTATGCTGGACCCAGCCTTAGAGCTGCCTTTGCATTTTGTTCTTGACCTTGGGCGATCTCCACATTGCAGAGAAGATGTACATCCGCATATCGTGCAACCGAGTTCTCCCAAAGTGACTGCGAAGCTTTTGTTTCATTAGCACAGTATCAATCATCTCCTACTCTTCTATCGCTCTTTTAATGAACAGCGTTATCAGTATTCCAATACTGTGAATTAACAGAATCAGAAAATTAAATGGTTCAATCCACAAGTGTTTTTGCAGGTTCATGGTATTCTTGTTCATTTAAGTAAAGCCATTCCTTGAACATATTTGGGCAACGGCATTGCTACTGTAGGGAATAATTACTGTAATTGTCACAAATTGTTAACTGAGCGGGTGACGCAGTGAAGCGCAGTTCATTCCAAAAGGAGATACCTGAACCAAGGAGCCCTGGAAAACAATATCCTCCTCTGAAGAGGTGTCACAGGAAGCTTTACACTTAATCCTGACCTTAGTAACTTCGGATGGCTTTAATTCTTACAGTTTTGCATACAATTAGCAAGTAAGCCGCCTGCCTGAAGGTGACTGGGCACAGTCAGTCACCCTGTCTGCAACACTGCCGAGGTTTGAGCTGGAGCTACCTTCGCTTATGTGCTTTTACCATATCTACATCTGTGCTCATTTAAGTACAGGAGCTGCTGAAAATGTCAGTCAGGCTTTGCTGTGATTGCTGTACTCGTCCGTGATGTCTTGATAACACCGATAACCTTCCCTCCCCTGCTTTGTCTGTGCCTGCGCTATATAATACTTGCACCAGAACAGCTGCCACTACCTGGGTTTCTCATTTGGTCAAACCGTCATACGCATTTCCCATTTGGTAAAGTCATTCTGTCAAATTAAATGAGAAGAAATCTGGAAACAAAATCTCCGTATCTAAAAGCCTTTTCTTTAGGGAAGGTCAGCTCAGAGTCTAAGCAGATGGAGCCCTTTTCCAGCTAACAGTTCTGGGTAGTAAACAGATAAGGGTAACAGTCTTTAACTGATTTTACATCTCCGTGCATGTACCTAACAGTGAGCAAAGGATTTCCTGCAAACTCCTTCCTCAGGCGGTGGCTACGGAAGGTTGAAATTTGTCAAGGTGATTTTCCAATGTTAAATGTTATTTTTTTTCCTCCTGAAGTCAGACGTTTCCATTCTGATGGGTATTTTCTCATTTTCTGATTTCTTTTTTAGATATTGCCTCTCCCCATTCCTGTTTTTTCTCTCTTCACTGTTTCCAGAGGACAAGGGGGACAGGTGACTAAAAACTAATGGATCGGTTTTTTAAATTTACAATTTACAAAAGGAAGACATATCTTTGTAATTAAGATTCCTCCAACCTCTTTTACCTGTAAATTGTTACCAGCTTTGACAATTTTATTGCGACAGGGAGATCTGCAGAACAAATGTGATGCTCCATGGGATACACACGGACAACTGAAGATCACCTTTCTCCGTTTATTCCCTTATGATGTCTTTAAAGCTGCCGCCCTAGTTGCCAGGGGGTTATATGGTGATCACCTGAGACACAAGCCTCAATTCCCAGAGAGTCTGGAAAGCCTTCTGCAGAGGGCTGGAGCTGGAAAAGAGCTAGAGGAAGGCAGTGTAAGAGCTAGCTCCAAGGCAAGGGAAATTCCTCATCGTGTTATACTCTGTTTGGAGTTATGCTGGAAATAAAGCAGTGTTCTTCTTCCAAGAGCAAAGTGCTGTTAAGAAGCCAGACTCATCTGAGCTAATCCAGTGCCCACACACATGACAGAGTAAAGGCCAAATTCTCATTCCTCTCATGCTGGGGTAAGACGGCGTCATGTCACAGCCAGGCACTAATGAGACCAAGTTTAGTGTTTGGAGCTTGCTGCAGGCATCACCATGTTTCCCATAAGATTCCTACGGACACTATCTCCGATAATTGCAGGGATGATGTTTTACAGTAATGATGAAATATTGCTTTTGAGAGTGGTGCTTTCACAAATAACAGTAATTGTGTTCAAAAGAGCAATTCTGAGGCTGGCTGTGCAGGTAAATTACCCGAAATACCTGTAAAGACAGTCAGATAAAATAACTGGAACAACACTATGGCTAGTATGATGCTCTGGGGGCAGCGAAAACACTTTTTCCCATAAATCCTTTAAGTCCAACCTAATAACTTCCTCAGGGAGCTGACAGCCCTCCCCACAAGGACTTTTTCTTTAAATTTCTTAATGTGCAAAAGTAAATACTTGATTTCATCTGACAACAGCAAGACAGATGTTTTGCTTAAGGATGGGAATGAGTCAGGTCCTTCTCTGCCTTCTTTGCAATCTGTCCTTGGCTACTTCTGACAGAAGTAACAATCTCTGCAAGCACGGACTCGGAGGTCAGCCGGAGGTTGGGGATATGACGACTGTGACCAAAAGCTATCTGGGCAACTCTTCACTTGGTTAGATCCAGGCATCTTAGTTTATGAAAAGGAGTCAACACAGCTTATCCAAAAGAGCAGGATGAACTGTATTTGACCAGCTGAAAGCTTGCCTAATTTCTATTGCCTGGTGCTTCATTTTGGCTGGCTCTAAGCCTTCAGAGTGGCCCAGCCATCAGAAAATGAAATAAGGCTCCATTCAGGAAAGTCATTCAGATTAGAACACTTGCTTCCAGTCCTGCAAAACTGCTACTGCATGACCAGGGAGTATGGACAGCCTGCTTTTCAAGAGAAGAAGAAAAACACTGGCAATGTCAAAAGGGAAAGGCTAGGCAGAGTATAACTGTTCCCTGTACCATGAGGGGTGGTGAACCTTGTGTAAGAAGAGTTAAAGGACAACGTTGGCATAAGATCCAGCAAGTACAGACCTAGTCTGGAAATTAGAAAGTTTTTAATCAACAAAGGAGTAGATTTTTGGAGAGTCTCTTCACAGCAATAACGAGGGCAGGCTGTCAGATGGATTCATGGACAGGTTTATGTGACACGGCTGCTTGCAACAGCTGGGGTGGGTCACCACAACCCAGGAGGACTCCTTGGTTGTATCACCCGTGTGGGTGGGAGGGAGCCCAAGGTAACTGTCTAAATACAGTCCCCAGTCCCTCCATGGTGACGTGCTTGGGGAGTAGAGATTGACTCCTGCAGCTTTCATGCACACTTCTGAGATCAGAAAAAAATTATAAATCCTGTAATAAGGATAGTGAAACAAAGGCAAAGCAGGAAGGCAGGCAGCCTCGTCAGACACATCTATTCTCTGGGCACTCTGCCTCTTGCTCTCTATTTTTGAGCCTACATGAACAGACACTCAAGACAGGGAGAGGAAATGGAGTCACTGCTGTGCTCATGCTCAACTCCTTTATTTCTGACTTCCATTCATTTTTATACAGGAGCAGGAGGAATTTGTGCTCTCTGCACTTTTCTGGGATCTAAATACGTCGTACACTTCATTCAAGCTACAACAACCCTCACATACTGGTGCGCCCCCAAATCAATGCTATTTATTCTGGGAGAGAGTCCATTTTGCTTTGGACTTTGCTTTTGTTTCTCTTGGAGCTGCATGACATTGCACAGCTTTTCTAAGGATAAGATCACAGACTAGGCACTGTGAAGATTAAGGGGACTTGTTCATGGGGATACTGTGGTTTTGTTAATGGACAAAAAAGGAGATTTTTGTGAGCTCAACTTACATACAAAATGAATGTACATTACTGTGTTCTAATTGCAAATAGCTTGGCCGGGGCTTTAAAAGCCTTTCATTCCAAGTCCAGTGTTTGTCAAATGTCTTTTAATATTAACCATGGTTATAAAGTGCACATTATTATTGTTAATACTTACAGGAGCCTTTTCAGCAATTGCCCTGCTCCCACCCAGTCTAGCACAAACACTCTCCCTAGCATGGAGGATTGGAAATAACATGAATTAGAAGGGACCCAGATAAGAGGAAAATAACTGGTTTCATAAAGACTGTGAAGCCTGAAAGAACTCTTAAAAGGCTGAAGACCCAGAACTGACTAATCTGAGCCCAGACACCCCCTCTACCCCCCACCCTGCAGTGCTGAGCTTGCAGAACTTTACCCTTACCCTGCTTTTTCTGTATTTATTGTGCTTCGTTACATATTTTAGGTTTAATTTTCATAGTAGACACAAACTCGTTTCGTTTCACTTGCTGGATTTCATGCACAGAACTGCAGGGCAGGGTTTGGCTTTTCAGTGCTGCCAGGGAAGATTTGTCTGTCTTGTTCTGTCCAATGGTGGGCAGAAGACCCTGGATGAGCATCTCGCAGCCACCCTTGCCCACTGCCAGCACCTTTGTGACGTGCAGAACTGCTGTTAGCCTTGCTCCACAAGCCCCCGTGAAACTTGGATAGTGAGATCCCTATCTCCAGAGATGAAGACAGAAATCTGGATGGAATTCATATGTCTCAGTCTATGAAGGATTAGCGCTTAGGGTAATGAATCCCACTGACTTCCAGTGCAACTCCAGTGAACTCTTAAGTGTTGACATCACTTTTGAAAGTACTCCCAAATTGCTGCAGGACGTTATAGTTCGAGTGACTTGACCAAGGCCACGAAGAAAAGCCTGTAGTACAGCTAGGCATTAATTCAGGTCCTCTAAATCTCTGTGTAGTACTTTAGATCCCACAGAGCCTGGATAGTGCCATGCCCCATGTAGGTCTACAGCTCTTCTTCTTAACACCAGGTTAAGCCTCAGCCCACAATATCTCTTTAGGAAGAGTTATATGGCAACCAAACAGTAATAAGTAGAAAAAGGTTAAATCCCCTCATTGTTATGTGGTTTAATTAGTTGTGAAACAGTTGAATGAGAAGACTCATTTTGGCCTGTGACAGACAAAGAACGTTGATTACCAAGTATTTACCTGGAGGCAGTTGTGTGGGCACAAGAAGAGCAGTGGAGTTGGGGAGAAACAGACAGAGGCAAAGGATGAACCAGAACCACTCAGTGCAATGCAAACACAGCAGGTAACATCCACAGCTCTGTTCGGTCATGTAACTCCACCACAGCAAAACTAGAAATGGAGCTGAAATTAAATATAAACCACATGTAATGTTATTCAGCAAGCACAATACAATGCAATAGCCTGATATTGTATATTAACCCTGGGAATTAGTAACTTAATTGCTTGAGCTGACAACAAACAAATATCTGGTCTGTAGGGTTGAGAGAAGAGATGTTCTTGCTATGCAGAGTCATAATCTGATCATTCTGCAAGAGACTTTGGGGATAAACAGTCCAGGAGAAAATGTCAGTTCTATCTACATACATTAAGCACAATTTACATAAATTACATGCTGTGAAGGATCTATATAAGATCTTGTTCATGACTCATATGTCTTCTTCTCCTGTCACCCCAGAAGTGAAGCAGGGGGTGATTTGTGTGTCAATGCATGCATGGTCTTGTCTGGCCAGGCTGATGTCAGGCCCCAGTTCTGCCCCTGCCGAAGACGCTTTGAATGTGCACCAGTTGGTCAAGCTCCAATCCAGGTTTTTTTCTCTGGGCATTTAGCATGCTCTTCTAAGCAAGTTAAAAAGTATAAATTTCTGCTTACCCTACACACAGACACTGTGTCTGAAATCACTGCATCTGACAGTGTCAGCCATGACCTCTTTCCTCAGCTGTACAAGGTCAGCAAGGGCAGACTGAATTTTTAAGCTGTTTGGTGTAAGTTAGGAAAAAAAACAGTTGTCTGGGAAATGTGAGACATTGCAAGAAACTGTGCGATAAGATTATGAATGCCACAAACTCTTTGCATGAAGTGTCCACAAGAAACCCTATTTTATTGTTTTCCAGACTGAGAACTCCTCCTAATTGGAAATAGCCTCTCCCAGGCTTGTCCAGACCCTAACGAGAACTGATGAATCCGACAGGAGCAGGGGGAAATCTCCCAGCCAGCAAGTCCAATTCTCTCCCCTCACGGTAGCTTCGTTCAAACATACCAACCTCTACCTTAAAACATGTAAGGCTGCGGGTCCAGAGGGACTTCAAACTTCCTTCTAGCCCTTAAAATGGACAACCTCATTTGTCCGAATAATTCTTGGCCTCTAGAGAGATGAATAAAACAGTAACCTGCATGTCAGCAGTTCCTGGGCTGTCTACCACTGTGCCTCTTTGCTGCAGCAGCCTATGCGGAGGGTATGTCTAGCTATGCCAGAACCAACCCACCTTTCAGACGTGCGGAGATTTCCTCTCCTCTTAGCAAGACTTAAAACCTCTCCTTGAAATCTGGACTCCCTTGCCAAAGTACTTCAGTGTGGGCTCCCCCTGTTCACTTTCTTGACTGCTGGTCTAGCAACACAAACTCTTGTTTTACCCTGAATTGTTCTTCCCCCAGCCCCTTAAAAAAAACAACAACAGAAAAAGCCAGATGGCACAGAAATGTCAATGCTAGTTTAATGGTAAATGTGAGAAGTAAAACAGAAGAGGGAAAAGCAAAGAAAAAATTTGTAAGCATCCCTCTGCATCTAAAGCAACCCAAGGAAGCAGGTTCTCCAGAGACGTAGTTCTTCTGGAATTGAACATATGGCAAATAGATTTTCTATTTTAAATTCATAAGCGAATGTTGGAACTTTCAAGCCAAAACCAATACACGATTTTTTTTCTTTCCACCCAGCAGTAGTTAGGGTCTTCTACTGCGTTTTGCTCCAGTAACTGAAAGAGCCAGAAGTGAAAACTGTGGCCTCACTGAAATCAATGGAAAAAATCTTTGAGTTTAACAGAAGAAGTGTTTCAGTCTGACCCTGGCAGACTTCCATACTCAGAGTAGCTGCTCAGCTTCAGCGTACCGAAAGCAGCAGAATCCCATATAAGATCCTGGTGGCATCACACACTCCACGACCCCACACCCTCCCCTGGCAAGCAAGAAGTGGCAGCTTACTCTGATTTTAGAACAAGTTTACTGAATGGACTTTCTGAGGATTCGAGAACAAAACCTGCACATTTCTATCAAACACACCTCTCCTGCTCCTCCCAAGCTGGCCGCAGCCGGGGATGCCGGTACTTTGCACAGCAGAGAGCGGGTACATGTTAATGTGTCACTTCCCATGTGCTACCTCTCCACTAACATCCCTCTGTCAGATAGCAAGTGTGATATCAGCAACACTTCCCTTTCCACAGCGTAGGCAAGCTCAGAGCACCCAAACTGCTGATTTACCCTATGAGCTGAGAGCCAGTGAGGTGCAGGGCCCTGCCTCTACCCCAGGAGTCCAGCAGCATGTCCTGCATGCTCTTTTTGCACAAGGCTTTTCCTTTCCATCAGCCTTTTTCTAAGCCAGATTTCACTAACCGGCTGTGAGATGTTGGTACTGAGCTGCTGCTTTCCCCCACCTTAGCAGGGGCTGCATTTCAGCCTTGGGAGAAGGTGTCATCCTCCACTGGCTTGAATCTGACAAATTTCTTCTTATTAAAATTGTTATCAAGGTATCTGCCCTCAGGACTAGGCCGACAGTTATAATGCAGTCTGGGGTCCTTTGGGAAGAGAAGCACTTTTTAAATGTCGGATGGTATTATTAATGATAAGGAAGGCATTACAGCGTATAAAATTGGGCTGCTGGAGACATCTACCTTCTGTTCTTTATATAGTGTGACATCCTTACGTGTCCCTGCTCTTATCTACAAAGAATATCATTTCATGAGTAAATTGGAATAACTCCATCTCTCCTAATTATTCATTATTTCTTATAGCTTGTTAAAAACAACTTAGATGTTTAAAAACTTGCTGAGTAAAAACCACAGCCAGGCCTCCCCTACAGCTCCCTCCCTCCTGCATGCCTTCGACCTGGCCCTCCGGCTTCACCAGGACTGCGATGCTTTGCAGTGGGACTGGCTGCAGCCCAGCCTGAGGACAACCTACAGCCTGTTGTCAATTGAGATCTCAATATTTATTTTTAAGTTGCAGGAAAGCAGCTGCCTAAGCAAATCCCAGGCGAAAGCAGGTGTCCCCTGGGCATGCTCTGAAGCGATTACCAAGGAGCACAGTTGCTGACTAGGACGGAGGCAGGGTCAGGCCGACGTATGGAGCCGGGGATGTTTTCCAGGTTGGTCTGATGGGAGCAGAGCAAAGAGCTGCTCCACACCCAGACCACGCTGTCACCCTGCCCGGCCCAGGGAGCACGAGCTCCCTCATGTTGCAGGTGGCGTGTCTCCTTTTACAGCTGTATTGCTGGTAGCTTTCCGTTAGAGGTAAGGATTCCCAGGCCTCACCGGGGCTCGCAAGGAGCATTTGTACTTAAAGACTCGCTCTTGTGAAACACGCAAAGCCAATTTCTGAGACTTTCAAGGGAAAACGAGCTTTTGTTCTGCCATCCCATAGATGGGCTGGGGAGGAAGAGGCAGTAATTCGGGGGGAGAAGAAACAACCTAAACCATGACTGAAAGCCACACCTCGCAGTGTCCCTGTGGAATGGCCGCTCTGCTGCCTCTCAGCCCCCCTCAGAGCTGAGGAGCAGCAGCTGTCAGTGCTCTGCCCACCTCTGTGGTGCGCTGGCCACTCCGGATTGGCTGGAGCCGGGACACCTGTTAAGAGGTGATTGGCTGGCAGGCAATGGAAGGCGCTGATTGGTAGAGGGTAGGCGGGATGGGCGTCACTGACAGCCCCGCCCCAGCGGGGATGGTCTCCATCTTGGGCCAGGCAAGCGGGGAGCTGAGGCTGGACTGTTGGGCGGCTGCTTGGCCAGGAGCAATGAAATAATGTCTGTGGTGTTTCAAAAAGGGAAAGCAGAAGTGAATTGGCAAGTGTTTCCAGCAGTTCAAATCCTGGCTCAGCCCTGCTTGGGATCACTGTCTGCTTCTGAACACCCGGTGAAATCACAAATCCAAACCGTGGCAAAGGATGAGGAGATTCTTAATGATTTGTATTTACTGCAGAAGTAAAAATGAGCCAGTGGAGAGAGACAGGATTACGTTCCTTTGTAAGGTTACGGACGTGCAGCACAGAGTTCATTGCTAATGGGGTTAATCCTTCTATTGGGGGAAAAAAATCAGATGGTGGTAGCACCTTTAAATTGGCTCTTGGCAAGTACTCGATTATTGCAAGAGACCAATTAAATCAAATCGGGGTCAGAGTGTCTCAGAACGGAGAGAAACAGTTCTCAGCCTAGTCTGGCTCATCAGAAAGATGACGGGGGTTAGGAGTCTGCTGTGAATGAGGTTCAAGTCAATAAACTCCTTGTAATTAGATTCACTCCAGTGTTTTGTTTTCCTTAAAATACATATAATTAAATGAAGAAAAATATGTGCGAAGGGAAAAAACATCCCATGAAAGCAGAAATGAGGCAGGCAGGGAGGTAGGCATTAACTGCACCCTCGTACAGCGGGGCTCTGGCCTCGTTCACCCTGCTCCTCTCCTCAGGGGCAGACCTCACCACTGGAGAGTCAATGCTACAATTACCTGGGGATGAAATTCAAGCTTTGTCCAAAGCCCTCTCCATCACCCGAGCACCATTTAAACCACTGTGTTAGGGCTTACAAATGCTTTAAATAATATAGCGATCTTTAGATTTGCTGTCTGTACTGGGGAAAGCAATTGAGTCTTCCCTGTGAGACCCATTTAAAGACTACCCATTATTAAAGACTCACTAAAACCCTTAAACACTTGAGATAAAACGATACCTAAGTAAGTGGGATTCTCATTATGTTGAGAAACACAAACAACTCCCTCGTTGTCCTCAGAGAGATTTAACTGCTGCTTAAGGAAGACTGTACCTGGATCACTACTCATAGTCTGGACAGGAGTAACTTGCTGTGACCAGAACATGAGTGACTTTTGCTCCAAAGCAGGCCAAGGACGGATCATTGGCCAAGGACCACAGTTACTTGTGCATTAACATGGTCAGGACCTGTTTCATGTGTAAACACTTCAGTGGTTGCAAAGACATGACAAAAAGACCAAGACCAATCTCGAGCCTCTTGAGAACTGCTTGGTTTCATACACTCCAAGAGTCAGTCTTGATCACCTACGTGCTCCCAGACACCTGAAACTATGGGTCACCAATACTTGGATTTTATTCTTTAATAGCTCAGACAGATTTCCACTGCATTGGCTTGAAAAGAGCCTCTTCATCATGCCAGCTGGATCAATTGAATCCTGCTGATAATGCTGCAGTCTTTGTTACTTCCTCTACTCTTTACATCTGCGTGTAAAGAAAATGTAAAATAGGATCCTCGCAAGATATTGGGGGAAAAAGTAAGATATCCAGTATTAATATACTTAGACATTATCTCAGCATCTCAGTGGGGATTGTCTTCACCTGGTTCTTAATTTAGTACTTTAATACTTTTCCAGATCAGGTTACATAATTAATAAATCCTCTGTATTACAGAGAATTTTATTGTGCTGAAGAACATCACAATAAAATAGTCTTCTATTTTTTTTTATAAGAATAAATAAATAATAAATAATTTTTTTTTAATGATATAAGTCCTCTTAATAAAAACACCACCCTTCAACAGAAAAATGCTAC